>NC_135479.1:134608668-134919979 GCF_052094955.1 Ictidomys tridecemlineatus | reverse complement strand
TGCTTTTTTCCTTCCAAACAGCTTACCTACTCCAGGATGTCAAAACTGCATTCATGACCTTAAACACATTTTATCCTTAAGTTTTTAATAATGGATCAAAATGGCCAACAGGTTACCTGAGTCCTTCCCTTTTCTAGAGCACATAGGTTGTCATCATTCACTTCCTTCAATATCTTCTTAGGCAATGCTTTCTAAACAATAAGTTGTGTTCCTTTACTGGATGTTAAATCAATTCTGTTAGTTGCAATATTTTTAAAAAAATAGAAATAGAATGTGGTAGAAAAATGTCAGAGTGTCATGCTATAGTCTAGGCAAAAATTCCTTGTGTAAGATACTTGTGTCAGCTAAATACATGTGTCTATAACAATATATATACTGGGTTGTGGTTGTGATTTTTAAAAAAATGTGTTTCTTACTGTGGGTCATGTTAAAAAGAAAGTTTGAAGAAAGAAAAAAACAAACTTGCTAGAATCTCTCAGACTCCATCTTGCTGTTGCTTTCTGAAATACTCTACGTAACCCAATATGCCCTTAACATTTTTGAAGAAATGTTGAACTCCTTCTCTATACTTCTAGGTGCATGGAACTGATGAAATCTACCTCCAAGTTCCTGAAGTCTTACAAGTCCTGGCTTCTCCAGAGGTGCTTAGTGTCTTAGGTTCCTCCATAGCTCTTACTATAACTAGTTTTAGAGTTCCTACATATTGTCCTCTAAGCTCTGCTGTAGCTACATATGTGTCTTTTTTGCAGGAGAAGGTCTATACTCAAAGGAATCCCACTGATGTCTACTTAAACACCTAGTGTTACTTAAGTGTGAATATTTTGTGCCTTAACTCATCTTCTTCATCCCAAATTATTTAACATCTTGATTTTTATTATGGTAGTATTATCATCTTTCTATTAATTAATTAAGATTGAAATCCCAAAGTGAGTATCAGATTAGATGTTGAGAGCATTAGCTTTGGATTTAGAACAATCTGGTTTTGAATATCAGCTTTACTACTTTTCCTCTGTGGATCTTTGTATAAGTTACTTAATTAACATCTCTAATTCTCAAAGTTCCTCATTTATAAAATGAAAATTATGACAATACTTACAGAGTCATTGGATTAATACTATAATACTTTCAAGCATTTAACACTGTTGTCAGGCAAATAGAACATAGTAAACATTCATTATTATTTAGCATTAATTTGCTTTTGGTGTAACAGTGATAAATTTCTGATTTTAATGTTGTTTAGGTATTCATTTTACTTGTGTTACAAATTTTACAGAGTTATACTTGAGGACTTTGCCTTTCACATGAAATGATTTATTTTTTCTTAAAATTTTGTTTGTAGTCTACCATTCAATGGTAAAGTTATGAGGGATCAGCATTATTCCTTTAACAAAATGAGAAGTGCATATTTGCTTTGTTTTTATAGAAATTACTAAAGTTCATTTTCCCCCCTTATGAAGTTTATGTTTTCCATGTAAAATGAACAGAATCAAAGTCTAAATGTTGGGAAAGCACTCTAAAAGTAAGTTGAGGTCTCTTTTCAAATATCTGATTCATTTGGGGAAGCTTAGATTATCTGTGTTCTTGATATTCTCAAGATATTCTGGCAAGAAGATACTTCAGTGTTGAAGAAGAGATGTGATCCTTGGAGACATTTTACCACCTACTCTGTCCCTTCATCTACTTGGTACTTGGCATGGGCTCAACAATATTTTTATATGAAGAAATAAAGAAATCCAAGGAATCAAATCCTGACTTTGGTAATTGATATCCTGACCTTAGTCAAGTTATTTATTTCTGGAACTTAATTTCACTTTTCTTTGAAATGGGGTAGACCACATTAGGGATCCATCATGTTGTAAAATATGGACTATAAAAAAATCTAAAAACAGGAGGTGAACATGTAATTAGTTTCCTCCAAATTATTGATGATATAATAAAATATCTGTACAAATGCTTGCCAAATAGAGATGTTATTGTTTTGATAAGGTAATAACTATGCAGGGTAGATTTACATTGAATACTGCAATTTTTAAGTATCATATGCAACTAAGCCTTAGAAGGGATTTTAAGCTATAATTCTCCTACTGCTTCATTTTATAGATGAGCAAATTGAGGGTCAGAGAAGAGAAGTAACTTGCCCAAGTTCCCACAGCAAGTTAATAAATGCAGTGGAACTTCATTCCAAATACTTTAATTCAGAGCATAACATAAAATATTTTTCTCTTTTCCTCTCTCCCTCTTTCCCCTTCTCTTTCTTCTCCCTCACTCCCCCCAACCCCACTTCCTCTCTTTCTTCATCCTGTCTTCCCTCCACTGTCTCTTTTTATTCCACTAAGCAGCTTTCCAAAGTTATAGTCAGATGATCATTGGCCAAGAGGGATACACCAAAGAAGACAGTAAGACAGCAGGCGAAGTTAAGACATCACATCTGTTAGTGTTTTAGTCTCATGTTAAACATCAGCTAGAGAATTAGGAAGAACTCTCTAGGGTGGCCACAGTTGTGCCGCACACATGCAATGCATGCTATTCATCCTGGTTGCAGGGTGGGCACTGATGAATCACACGTGGAAATGCAGTAGTCAGCAGTTAATCAAGGGACAGGTTTGCAGTATGGTTAGAAATTGGACCTCTCTTCTGAACATTCACATTGTGGAGTTTACCTGGCCCTACCTGTCCTGATGTCACAGGTGCCTATTTATAATAAATATTTAGACTTCACATGTATTGAGTGTTTAGATATTTCATTGGTTGTTTATTTTTTCTAAAGTATTTCTTCTTTACTTGTGTTTATGTTCATTTTTGAACTATGTATCCTTACGTAGTATGTTTAAAAATGTGGTTTTGTATATAAAAAGAGAGCTTTCTAAGAAATGAGTGTTTCTATTCATTCAAAAGTTTGTTTTCTTAATTGCTTTAATCTCTTCATTGAAATGTTTTGTTTATTTAACCAAATGCTTTTTTTCCCAATTATTTCAGGAAAATTTTGGCACCCCGTAAAAGATGTTTATTAAAATAAAGAAATAGAAGGAATTTACTCTCAAGAATTGACATCCTCTTTAAATATTAACTTTTAAAATAAATAAATAAATAAATAAATAATTTATCTGTAACTTCTTTTGAATAAGTGGATAAACTCATTATTATCTGTCTGAGGATTTTTTATTTCATCAGGAACTGAAATTTGCCTGACCCGAGGAAGTAGAATTAATTACTAGAAATTTCAGTCACCTGGTTGTTTATTCAGCATTTCTTATTTTCCAGTCCTGTGGTAGCACATTTCATTCTGTTTACTAGTTACAACAATGTTTCTTAGTGGGCACTGTTACCCTTAATTTTGAGATTAATAAATCAAGATTTAAAGAGGCTCAGGTTGCATAACTAATAAGAAGCAAGACTGTCTATCAAATCCAGAGAATTTGGGGCATTGTTCATTGTCCATGAAGTCTGAATAATCTTAGAATATTTCACATTTATTTTGCAGTAACCACAGACCAAAAATCATTACAGATATTGTCTATTTTTATCATCCCACACAAAGGTATACTAATCAGAAGCAGGATTTCAAGAAACTCATAATTAACTTTAGCATGGTGTTATTGAGAAACTGATGTGACTCCATTTTTGAGAAACCAGCCTCTATCTCAGAGCAAAGCCTGTCCAAGGAAGGGGGCGTGGCCCTTGTCCTTGGAAAAACCCACAGAGCACTCCTAGGCACATACCCACCCTGCAAATAACAGGAGAGATCTGCAGCGCCAGGTGTCCCTGACTCAGTCAGGCTAGGTGAGGACCCCCTAGCAACCACCAATCAGCATGAGACAGAGAAAATACCTGGGATGACAGATGATCCAGTAGTTTATGGTGGTTGATAACATGTTGGGAAACCATGTAGTTCAGCGTGTACCTCCCCTGGTGGCTTAAACCAATCAGTTCAAACGAATCCTCCTCTTATACTAACCAATCACCCCTACCCAACTTGTTCCTGCCAGTGAATGTGCTAATCATGTTTTAGAGTTGTTTTATCATTTTCCCGCAGTGTGTGATGATTTGCTAAGAGATGTTATGATGTATGTGAAGTCCCTGCCTTCCCCAAAGAGTGTATAAAACTGCTGCAAACCCTGGGCTCAGGGCCTCTCAGCGTCACTAGTTGCTGTGTGCACAGAGGACCCAGCTAGCTCGCAATAAACGCCTCTTTGCTGCTTACATCAATCTTGGTCTCTGGTGGTCTTTTGGGGGTCCTGAACTTGAGCATAACAGGATGTTGCTATTTGAATCTCTGTTCGATTCTAAATTCCATACTTTCCAAGATTTTTAATCAAGACTGTGACAATAGAATTCACAGGATTCAGTAATCTAGATTTTAAAAATGTCATTTTTATACTAATCTTTAACTAAAATTTGACATTTTTCTTTAATTATGAATGAGTACACAAAACTCACAGTTGTACTGGAAGTCTATGGTAGAAAAATGTGTCTACCTTTGAGGCTGCAGGTGGGAGGGAGTTGGGGAGTGGGGGGCAAAAGGACAGTAAGTGTAGGTAATGAATGTTTAGGTCAGGAAGACTGGGGCTGATTCAAGAGGAAGTAAAATGCTAATGCCTTCAGAGCACTTCCCCCTCCTCCAATCTATTGCTAAGGTTATCTGCTTCCAGGGAATTGTTGGAAGTCTCCTTTCCCACCTTTTGGCCACACAGGTGAGATAAGGGGAGGAAGAAGATATGAGAAGAAAGGAAATCTAAAATCTATAAATGGGGCAGGACACCCCCACTTCCTCAGACACCAACTTGAGCCCCCTCCTCTGCAGAGTAGCCTCTGTCCCCCCACCTCTGCCCCACCTCTGTTCCATCCTTTAAATAAGATATTTGCTCTTGCCTTAGCATTTCTTGGGTGTTCAATCTCAACACCTAGGAAAGAGACCTGATTCTCAATGCCAGTATCAGCATTGTAAAAAAGATTAATATTCAAAACCTCCAGAACCTCTCCATAACTGCCTTAAAAATCTACTAAATCGCTAACAAGTGCCTGGAATGGAGTTTCGAAATTGACAGAAGAAAATTTACTCTTCTTGAACTCAGAGACTCACGAAGAAAGCTAACTATGAACAAATGTAAATCTAGCATTTAAAGGCCATAACTGGTGATGAGATAAAAGAAAGGACCAGTGTTTGGTAGTAGCTAGCAATTAGCAGTGAAATGCAGGCAAGGTCACGAGTGTTCTTTAAATTATTTTAGGTTTCTTCTTTAAACTATCTTAAGAAATCAAATGGTGGCAGTTAATCTGCAAAAAACAAACAACAAAAGCAAGCGAGCTATTTGAGTGTCAGGAAAAAAATGATTAATGGGACTAACTCTCCACAGGGTCCACTGAGGTCTTTGTGAATTTAGGAATTATGGCTCTAAGTGTCTCCAGTTGTCTGGGAAGGAAGATTCCTTTAGCAGCGTAGGCACACTAAAGTAACTTTTGAGCAGTTACTGACCCCAGTGCCCACATTTACATGGGATTGACTTGTAGATGAAGCCCCCCCCCTAAATATATGGCCATCATGAAGGACCAAATAAGGTCAAAAACTCCAACATTCGATGTGAAGGAGGAGTGGAACACCTGGTTGGCAAAGAGTACAGAAGGTGGTCCCCAGTTCTCCTAGTAAATATCCAACAGTAATAAATTTAGGGACTACATGGTCTCCTTTGTCATTCTCTGCCCGGAGATGGCCCACTCTCTCTCTCTTGAGAATCTCTTTGCTTGAGCCTCACTTTACTTTTACTTTACTTTCACCTCACTTTCACTTATAATACAGTTCTTTTGCATGACTTTCGTTGTCTGACTTTAAATTTTCTTTCATCGGAACACAAGAACCAAGGTTTGGATTTCAGCTCCCTGCTTTCCTGTGACACCAACATTACCCCCAGGGAATTCCCCAGGAATCAAGAGATCTTTCTGAAGAGAAAAGCCACTTGAACTCCATCTTCAAGAAGAGGGACTCACCTTGAACTGTTTGGTAGGAATCTTGATTAAAAAAACTTGCCCAGGGCTGGGAATATAGCTCAGTTGGTAGAGTGCTTGCTTACCTCCCATGCAAAAGGCCTTGGGTTCAATCCCCAGCACCACCACCACCACCAAAAAAAAAAAAAAAAAAAAAAACAAACTTGCAACCCCAGAGGAGGAGAAACACATTTGGAAAACTCAAAATAGTAGCTCAGGACAAGTGGCCCTTGAGTGTGTGTGTGAACATTAGAGGATAGGACTCAAACTACACAGGGGCCCCTTATGAAAATTTCTGCCTCTAGATAATGCATTTTATGGACGAGGGGAAAAGGCTTGAAGTCTCTCCCTCCTGTGACAATCAGCAGCATGTTGATATATAGCATAAAAAACATATGTATATCTTATATATTATATATAGTCTATATACATTATATATAATCTCATATATTCATGATTCCCTAACTACAAGGGCTGATGTTGGTCTCTAAATTGTTTTAGGTATTGGGTGGTTGATTTATTAGAGGGTACAGCAGGGACAGCTGAGATTGACTGAGATGCCCTAGATCTGGAGGCAGCAAGAGCCTCTGAGTGTGGGGTCTCAGGCTCTGGAATTTTCACCATATGTTCTGACACAGCCCATTCATTTTCCTTATGAGTATGGTTCTCTCTGTATCCTGGAAGGAAGACCTACCCTGTTGGTCACTCAGACCTGCAGCTGGATACAGATCCTAAAGACAAGAGGGCTCATATGGGTTCTTGGCAACATAAAAGGAGGGAGATGAAAGTCTTGGCTCTTCATTTACTACTTCTGTTTCAGAAATTAGTGTGGATCTTCTGTGGTGCTCCAAGAGGAATCCACAGTTTCAGTTGGAAAAAACAAATGACATTTTCCAATGGACTCATGTGCTCATAGAGAGCAGAGATAAGATTTATTACAGTAACAGTCATTGGACCTTTTCTCTTTGTCAAGCACTATGCTAAACATTTTATAAACATTAGCTCATATTTTCCTCAAAGTAATCTCTTGAGGTGGGAATTGCTTTTCCTATTTTATAACTTAGAAAGACATGGTGGCAAAGCTAAGTGGTTTCTCTCTTCGGTACAGAGTCAAACTGTACCGAAGCCAAGTTTTACACCCAGGTCTGACTGCCTGGGTTTTATGTGGTGGAAAGAGCACTTTATACAGAGTCTGGATCCAGCTTCCCACTCTGCCATTTATTTGCTATGAGATCTGTGTTGTCATTTAATCTGTCTGTTGGCTTCCATATGTCTAAAATGGAACAAATAATAAATGTATTTACTACAGAGATCTGTTGTAGAAATCAAATTAATTTGTCTATAATTTGTAATGTTGTTTTTATTTCTTCCAAAGCCTCAGTTTTTCTCACCTATTCAATTTGGGATAGTACTTGTCTTGAAGAATTCACAGGGATGTCAGAAAAGATAATCAACATGATCTATGGGGAAACACTTCATAAACTGTAACGTGCATACAAATGAGGTAACGGGTAGGCAGCTGCCTTATAATTCTAAAGTACTTTAAGGGATTATTGTGATTCCTGTCAGTCCCTCTGAGACTAGTAACATGTATCACTATTTAATATTCTTTAACTTTTATTATGTTCTTTCAATTGCTGTGGCATACATTTTCCAAGAGAGTTGGCATAGCACTCTCTCCTAGCTAACCCTGTCCCCCTCCCAACCCCTCAGCCACTATAAAACCAGATGACGCCATTAAGAAAGTAGCAATGTGTTCTTCGAATGACCTGCCTAAGTCAGAGCCTCATGATTACACACCCTGAGATCTGCACACGCATTAATACTATAAAAGAGGTTTTGTGAGAGAGACAAATACAAACACCATGAGGTCACTTCTTCCAGAGTATAACAGGATGCAGACTCTTGGAAGAAAATAGTATAAATGTCTTCTTGGAAAATTTGGTCTCCGAGCACAGAACACATTATAAATTTTTCCAAAACCCTCCAACATACAGTACACCAAACAGTGTGTCTTTTCTTTCCTTTCTCTTTCTCTCTCTCCCTCTTTTGCTCCCTCTCTATCTTTTTTTAAATAGTTCTATTTTCAGAGAAAGAAGGAAAAGCTGGGAGGAACTTTCAGTTACTAATGATTTCCAATGTCCATTTCTTCTCTCAGGTCACAGTCTCTACACAGAGAACAGTGTGATCAGTGACAGAAGCTAGGTCCCAGTCCCACTTTCTAAGTTCTGTCAATAGTCAATTTCCAGCCCTCTTCATCTGCCAAAAAGGGCAGTGTGTCATGCAGTTAGAGAAAACTGAAGCAGAAATCAGGAGACCTGGGGTCTGTGAAATAATTCTACAAATAATTGCAACATGACAAAATAATTGCTTTGAAAAAGAAGGTCTACTAAGTTCCTGGAAATACTTGATAGGGACACAGTAAAAAGTTGTTGAATGAATGGAAACACACACACACACACACACACACACACACACACATACACATGGGGGGGATATAAAAATGCTCAGTGAACAGTTTGCAAAGTTTCAATGGAAGCTTTATGATCCTCACGTTTCTAGATTGCTAGTGGTGCTGGCAGAGATGTACAACAAGTATCTGGAACAAAACTATGACTCCAGGGAAGTGTAAGAGCTATAAATTGAATTCAGGCCTATTGCTGCCAGTAAAAGATATTACCTCCTAGGGTAACTGAATTGCCCTTTCTGAGTTTCAGTTTCCCCATCTATAAATGAAGGAGTTGGACCAAATAAGCCCTAAAAACGTATACTACTGTAATGCAGTACATTAACAATTTCAGAAGCTAGATGTAGAACTTTTTTTAATTTTTAAATTTGATTTAATTAGATATAGAACTTTCAGTAAAGTCATCAAGCAAAATAGAAGTTGTATAGTTTCTTCTTATTGATAGTAGACTCATATTTCCTGCAGTATTGAATACAAGAATGTCTACTTGGTTAACTACTATTTTCATTTTCAGGAACAATAAATGTTTATTTGAAAACTTTTCTTTTCATCTCATCTCTGGGTAATTAATTTTCTTTGCCAAGTCTGTCATTGTTGATTTTACATCTTTTCTTTTAGACCAATAGTTGTCCTTCATGACTGCATACTAATGTCATCTGTTCGAGAATATCCAGACTCCATTCTCTACGATTCTGTCTTTTTTTGGAGTGGAGCTTAGACATTTTATTTTTACAGGTATGTAGGTAATACTCAAAATTGAGAAGTACTTTTTTGGGGGATGGTGTTGCTTTAATTTTAATCTGAAAATAGGACACTTAGAGATGTTATTAAAATAAAAATTCTGATTTTCTAAGTCTTAGGCAGAGTCTGATATTTTATATTTCTAAACTCCTGACCGAGGTTGATGCTCTGACTTTTGCAACTGAAAGTGTGTGGTTCATGGAATACTTGTTAGAATGCATAATCTCAGGTACTACCTCAGAACTGTAAGATTAGTCAGGGGCCTTCAGAGAAAAATATAATATGGGAGACAGATACAGAGATAGGATATACATAGATAAAGAAATTTGTTAAAAATAATTTTATCATATTATTATAGAGGATAAAATATTATAACAGATGGAGATCTGCAGAAGGAGATTCCCTATTATTTAAGAGAAGGTCAGTAATTTTCTTTTTGTTCTACTGAGATTTTCAACTAATTGGCTGGGACTTACCTACATTAGGGACAGGAATCTAATTTATCAAAGAGTCTACAAATTTAAACATTAATCTCATCCAGAAACATCCTCACAGACATATCCAGAATAATGTTCGACTGAATACTTGGACACTCCATGGTCCAGTCAAGTTGACATAAATTGAACCGTTACATCTACAGAATCTAATCTAAATACATATTGTATTATATTATATAAATACGTAGTTTAATACATATGTTAAAATTTTAGAAGCACTCTACTATACTGATAATTCTGAAACATTTGTTTGTTTACCCACTTTAAAATTACTAAGGATCCCCAAGTGCTTTTGTTTATGTAGGTTATAGCTATTGCTATTTCCTGTATTAGAAATGAAAATTCGGGGACTTATAAATTTATTTATGCATGTATTTATTTAATATAATAATGATAAGGTAATAATATATTAATGTGACACATTAATGAAAAAGCTATATGTGTATAAAACAAAACGTAGTAAGAAGAGTGGGCTTAGTGCACATTTTTGCAATTCTCTGTTATATCTGGCTTAATAGAAAGCAGCTGGATATTCTTGCTGGCTTCTAAATTTAATCTGCTGCAATATTGCTCATCATAAAGATTTTGGAAAACTCCAATCGCTTCTTATACCATAGTGAAAGTTTAAAAAAATATATCTTAATACAATTATAAAAATGTTTGAACTTCTGAAAATATCTCAAGAGTTCCTTGAACCACACTTGGGACCATTATATTAGACCAAAGTAGGGAATTTATCTAACTCCTGAGGGAAAAGTTCAATCTTGCATCGCACCAGCAAACTTGCCATGACTCTATTAAATTTGAGGCAATTAAAGCACTTCCTGGAAGGGGTAATCTCTGTTTTCTCCCATAATTCTGACAGAAGTCTTAAAGACTAGTACTTAGAATGCCAGTTTTAAAGTTTGCTAATCCCTCACTAACAACAAGATTTCTCATTCTTAGCACTACTGACATTGTGAGTTACGTATTTTTTATTGCTATTGTAGGGAGATGACATATACATTGTAGAGTGTTAAGCAACATCCTTGACTTCTTTCCACCATATATTAAACCCCACTCTTTTTGGGGACAACCAAAATGGCTCTAGCCATCACTGAATGTCCCCTGCAGGGCAAAATTACCTCTAGCTGAGAAGCACAGCTCTAGGCTAAGAGGAAAACACAAGTGACAAAGATAGCAGACATGGATTTCTGGCTGACTTGGTTTTTTATATGAATGGTGATGACTTCAATTAGCACAGGAAAGAAAGTCATGAAAAAAAGAAATTTAATTCAAGTTTGGGTAGTATTGATTTTGAAATTTACAAAGACTATCTCTGAATTGTTGGAACATGAATTGAGTCATCAGAGAAGTTGCTTAAAAAAGGGCTAGAAGTAGAGATTCTCTAGTGTCACACTGCAACTCTGAAAGAATGACATAAAATTGGATGTCAAAAAGAAAGTCTTTCCATTTGTTTTCTGTTTTAGGCACTTCATAGAACTTACTTATAAGTAGCTTTTACTCTATCTATCATGACACTTTTACTAATGAGAAATTATATCCAGAGAAGTTGAGTAATTATCCAAATGATATCTTCATATTATTTTTAAAAACTCTAAGTACCAAGTTACCCTGACTCTAAAGTCTAAGAACTTTCTTAATCCTGAGCTGCCACCCCCCTCCCCTGTCTTTCTCCCTTTCCTCCTTCCCCTCTATTTCTCTCCTTTCAATTCATTCATCACATTCAACTGGCTACCATGTGCCAGGGGATAGATGTGTATGGCACTGGTATACATTTGGCAAGAGGACAGATGGGTACGCCCCCATGGAGTTGTCAGTGTAACAGCAAAGACAAAGAAATTAAACAAGAAATAATAGTGTGTCACTTGCTATGGCAGAGAAATCACATTGCCTCAGGATCCCATAGCAAGACTATTTATTCCAGTCTCATTTCCAAGATCAGAAGTAGCTCCCTACAAGAAGTGACATGTACATTAACATCCTAATGATGAGTCAGAGTTAGAAAAAGAGGAGGGAAAGGAATGTTCTTGTCCAAGGGACTATTGGGTGTGAAAAATGCCTCCATTTCCTATTGTTCTTAAATGAATCTAAATTACTTTATGTTCTTTAATCTTCTCTTTCAATTATATCTATATCCTTTTGTCCATATATACTGTCTTTAAGTCACCTATCTTGTGGTTGTATTTATGAAAAGCAACTTTCTCTTAATTTCAATTAAGTTGTACCAGGAGAGGCAACATGACATGGAGAAGTTTGAAGCTTGGATTTAAGTACCAGATCCATAACCTTCTAGCAACACAACATTCCTTCCTTGAGTTTTCATTTGTAAAATGGGAATGGACTGTTGTAAAACCCATGGGAATGCTTTTACAAATATAGCCTCTTATTAATAATCATACTACTATTCTGCCTGGTCAAAGGATCACTAAGAATGAAAGCATAAAATGTGAACATAAAAGACATGTGAAAAAATAAAAAACAGATAATCCATATAAGCCAGGGTTTGAGGATTGCATAGAAGATGGAACTGACGACAGGATTTGAGCCACATGGCAGTGGGTCCTAAATACCAAAAAGAGAAATTTGTACCGAACTTATAAACTTAATAGGCAATACATCTTATTGTAGATTATCCTTTTTCTTTTTTTAATACCATATCAAGAGCCAATATTTTCTTGGGAACTCCATAGCATCTGGTAGCATCAAGGAAGCCTTTATAAATAAAATATATGCTGTCATTTTCACAACTGATTCATAGGCAGTTTAAATATTTATGGCATTTCCAAGAATGGCTGATTTGAACCTGGGCTCAGGAAGCTGTTGAGCAGATGCAATGATATTTATAAGGTTTGAAAAGAGAAAAATGAAAGTTAGGCTCAATTTAGAACTACCTTAGGATTTTTCAGAGTATGAAACGTGATTCTCTAACAGCTTGTGTGTTCATGGGGAACAGGAAGAGTGGTCACAAAACTAGAGAGATGCATTTAGGACCAAAGAATGATGCATTGGTAAAGTAGCACTCAGGTAGCCCAGGACTGAAGCAAATGTCAGAGATGATTTTCAGAAGGTAATTGTGAAAGTAGAGTCTCCAGAGAGAGAACTCCTATATCCCCTGAGTATTCTGGTATCCAACACAGCTAGAGGATCACATTGAAAAGACCTCCCCAGAAAACACAATCCAGGAGGGAAACATCCCAAGATTGTGAATTAGTTCCAAGAGGGCTTCTCAAGGAGATCAACAGGAATCTTATGTGACATAAAGACCTGGATCAAAAGACATGGTTCTGAGACACAGCAAACTACAGCTGAAATCTTCTACAAGTATTTCAGCACTCCAAAAATCAGTTTCTTGCCTGGCATGGTGGCACATGCCTGTAATCCCAGCAGCTCAGAGGGGCTGAGGTAGGAGGATGACAGCTTCAAAGCCAGCCTCAGCAATGGTAAGGCACTAAGCAACTCAATGAGAACCTGTCTCTAAATAAAATTCAAAATAGGGCTGGGGATGAGATGTGGATCCGTGATCGAGTGCCCCTGAGTTCAATCCTCGGTAACTGCCACCACCAAAAATAATCAGTTTCTTCTGCAAAATGGGGGTAAAGTTCTAGTTTTATTCATAAGATTGTTGTAAGAAAGAAATAATATTACTACATAAAAGACTTTAATAAATGTTAAGATATTAACAAAAATATCATATATAAAATATAAATTGTAAACCAGAGAATTTAATTAAAATGTTATTAAAAGTAGGAATTTATTCATGTTTTTGTTTTACCTTTCTTATAATAGATAGTTATTTCCAGTACTTGGAGCATATTTTTTTTTTAGGCTCCTTGCTGCTGAGATTTTTGTCTTTATACAACAATGCTTTCTTTCTAATAAACTTAAAGCACATTTTTCATGTGAAAAATAAGATTAAATCTAAAGTAAATTTTAAAGAAAAGGCATTACGAATTATTGAATTGTGAATTGATGAATTGATGGCATTACATAAATGTTCAGACAGACTCAAACATAAGGTTGTAATCATCAGATAGGTATTTCTTGCAAACAGCATGGTTGAAAGTTCAGAATTCTCTTTCTATGAGAGAAGGAAGGAGACTAGAGTTCAGAAACATTTAAAATTAACTTGCAAAAGACTTTTCCTTTTCAGAGATGTATGTTCATCATAGCACATCCTTCCCTATAAAATGAGTTTCTGGAACAGTCAGAATATATGGTGATAATGTTTCCCATAAACAGGTTAAATATCTTAGAATAGATATTCTGAGAATGGATGAGATATTGTTTAAAGTTTTATAGGCATGTTCAAACTGCTCACTAGAATGTATGACTATTTTAAATTCTTGTTAGCCACCCTAAGATTGTTCATTTCCTCTTTGCCTTGCTGATACGGGCATTAAAACTTTCTTTGAATTAAAAAATAAATCTACTAGGATATAAGTAATATCTGACTATTAAACTTTGTATTGTTTTGAAATTTTTAAAAAAGGATTTTTGGCCCTAAAAATTTTCTCAATGTTGTGAATAAAATTATATGATGAATAATTATTCACATCTTTCATTTATAAGATATTTACATTCTTTCTCCACTCCCTCACACATGGTGTAAAATTTCCTAGTTTCATGCATCCTGATCATTATATTTTTAACCTGTACCTCAAACCTTACCAAGAAAATGATTCAATTTTTCTCATCAGGCATTTAAGTAAAATATATAAAAACCTAAAAATTAATTTGGAAGAAATTAAAAAGGACATAATTAGCCTACTTGCACAATGAATTTATGGGTAGTCTGGGTAGTGTTAAGATAGAAAAACTCAATCTGGATTTAATGGTCAGAAGTCTTTTTAAGCCAAGATATTGGAAAGGTTGTAATAATGAAGAAAACTTCAGAAAATACAAAAGGCAGAATAAGTAGAAAAAATAAAACTGATATGCACAACTAATTTATTGGGCCAAATGACCAATTAAAAAAGGTTCAGCCAAGGTACAGCTTGAGCAAAGAAAGAAATGACATATGAGTAGCATAGGAAAAGAACAAATTATTCTGGTTTGCAGAAAATACGATTTTATATACAGATAAACCTAAAACCACTACCAAAAGAAAAAATATTATAAATAAGAAATGAATTCAGTAAGATTGAGGAATAAAAAATCATACATAAATTTGTAACTATTTTTATATGTAAATAAGTTAAAAATTTCTGAGAATAAAATTAAGAAAACTATTATATTCACAATAGCTACAAAAAATACCTAGGAATAAATTTAACCAAGGAACAACTAATTTATACAATGAAAATTACAGGATATTGATGAAGTAAATCGAAGAGAACACACACCCCAAAATGAAAAGACATACTATGTTTATGGATTAAAAGAGTTTTAATATTGTTAAAATATCAACACTACCTAAAGTATATACTCTATGCAATTCCTACCAAGATACTAATGATAATCACATTTTTCACAGAAATAGAAAAAAGCTACACTCCTAAAATGTGTATAAAACCATAAAAGAGATGTTGAACATATGAAAAAAAATGTTCACTGTCTCTAGTAATTAGAGAAATTCAAATCAAAACCACTCTAAGATTTCATCTCACACCAGTCAGAAGAGCAGCTATCAAGAAATATAACTACTTTATGATCCATTTACTTATAAGTGCCCTATGCTAACTGATTGTGCCACTGGGGCTTCTATCCTATTACCTTATTATTCAGAAATTCGAAGAAATTGAAATCATGTTGAAAAGACTTTTGCATTAACTTGCTTCTTGCAATACTGTTCACAACAGCTAAAACATTGAATAAACCTGGGTATCTTTCAATGGCTGAACAGATAAAGAAAATGTAGTACATACACACAATAGAATATTATTCAGCCACAATAAGAATGAGATTCTGTCATTTACTACAAAATGTGCAGAATTGAAGAACTTTATCTTTAATGAATTACCAAGCACAGAAAAACAAATATCTCATGTTCTCATTTATATATGGAAGCCAAAAGGTTAATCTCAAAGAAGTAGAGAATAGAAAAGGGCTACCAGAGATTGGGAAGGGTGTGAGTGAGTGAGGAATGAAGAGCAGTTGATATCGGGAACCAGAGTACAGTTGAATAGGAGAAATCATTTCTATTGTACCATAGCAAGGTAAGACAACTGTGTTGAGAACAATTAACTGAATATTTCAAACAGCAAGTAGAAGATTTTGAATATTCCCAACACAAAGAAATAATGCATGTCGGAAGTGATGGACATGCCAACCATGCTGACCTGATCATTACATATTGTATATGTCCACTGTGAGGTCATACTGTACCCATAAATACATACAATTACTATATGTTAATTTAAAAAAGTAAAGTAAAACAGTACAGAATGTTGACAAGGAATGCAGAAAGAGTGTTCCAGTACTATATTTGTGTTTCATGATCAGGTGCAAAGCCACTTTCCATCTAGCACTTAACCCTAGATCTTGTTTCCACAAACAATTTTGTGGCCTTCCTTCTTCCCGCTGTATTGGGCACATGTGTTTGGTCTCCTTGACTTTGAACTTTGTTGACCACTGAAGATTTTTGCTCACACTCATCATTCCAATGCATTGCTTTTAGATCTCTTGGGCAACAAATATCTTTGGATCCTAACCTTGCCCTTATTTCAGAGGACTAAGTGGTGAATGTACTCACTCTAGGGTACTGTATGAAGTATTTGGATAGTTTGGGAAAAAGGGATGGTGATAAAATAGTGGTATATGCCTTGCTGATGGAAAAGATTATCTGAACCTTAAAATTTTCTTTTTAGTAGTACTCAAAAAATAGCACTTTTTAAATATTAATAATTGCCTCTCATAATCCCCAAGTATACCTCCACGTAGTTATTACATGCTATTCTAAATTTACACAAAGACTTTCTGTTTCCCATTTTTTCAACAAAATCCTTCAAGATATAGCTCAAATGTCATCTCTTTTATGAAGCATTTCTTCACTGGGCCAGGCAGTTTGTAATTCTATCCTTTGCCTTTCTATAGTTGTTTAAAGAAGTGAAATGCAACTGCCATAATGTTTTGTAATGTTTCCAATTAAATATGCATCTCTACATCCATGCTACACACTCATTCTGCTTCCCCAAACCTAGCAAACTGTCTGCCTACAGGAAGCACTGAGAAACTCATTCCCACGTGAATGTTTAATGAAACCAGTGAGGAAAGCAGAACAACAAATACCATTCCTGTTCTGTTGTCCAATTGATTCCATGGAGGTCTAAGAGACAAAGAGGCTGCCCAAGGGTCATGAGGCTAGGTGCTAACAAAGCTGGAACTCAAGTCCAAATTCTCTGAAACTAATCGTGGAATTCTTTTCATTCAAAATATCATCTTTAAATCAAAACAGGAAAATAGAACATCCAAACACAATAGCAGTAGATAACTTATGACCAAAAGCTTAGGGATACATGAGCAGTGATCTGGGTGTCCAGCCCCGGAGCAAAGTTGTCTGAGGTTAATATCTTACTCATGTTTAATTACATTGTAGCACATTCTATTGTCTATCTGAGCTTGGGTTGGTGTGGTGAACACTCACTTGGTTTAAAAGAGTTAAGGTCTGTGGCTTCAATGAAGTTCTAGACTGGTGAAAAGTTTCACAGATTAGGATTTTTCTTTTTCAAATCTGTTGTTATTGTATTGATGGTTGTTTTTCAATTTTTACAATGAGTTATATAAATTTTAGGTACAAAGTTCTTAGGGAAACTGCAAAATTAGCTAACATTTTCCCAACTTTACAAACTGAAAAAGAAAAATGCAAAAGTTAAAAAGCTACGCAAAGGTGGAGTCCTGGATCTTCAGTCCTTTCCCTGACTTACCAAACCAGATAGTGAGACAAAATGCAATCTTATCACAAAGCCCCCCTTTGAACCTGGAGAATCTGACAGACCTTTGTTCTGTGTGATGGAGCATGCTCATTCAGAAATACTGGGGAACATTCAGAAATACTGGGGAACATTCAGAACAGAGTCAGTGGTTTCACAGTGTATGTTTGAAGACAAGCTTCTGTCTTTTAGAAAATATCCTCACCTTGGGGTTATAAAAGGTCACTTCATCTTTGCTCTTTGAACAACTGCTGTTGCCCCTGGCTCCCCGTTCCATTACAGGACTTGAATTCCCTGTCTCATAACCCCACATCCACCTTTTATCCCACAGTCCCGCCTAAGTATGACCTTTGACCAGTTCTCCCCATTCCACAGGTGCCATGACATCAAGCTTATGGCCTCCTAGTTCTTACCCTCTTAAATCCACCCTGGTTTTCTTCCCCACTCCAGCTTAGCTAAGGCCTTTATGCTTCTATTTGGCCTTCTTATCTTCAGTCTTGCCCGGTTCTAATCATTATGCATAGTGGAGCCAGCCTAATCTTTTAAAACAAATTAAACTGTGACTTCCTTGGCTGCTTTAAAACCCTTCGGTTCTCTTTTGACTGACTCCTTCCACCCCAACTCTTTAATCTCTTTCATTCCTTCTCTAGGACAGAGTCCAAACACCTTTGGGTGGCTGAGGAGACTTTCATAATCTGGTACTGTGTCTCTGCACCCTCATCTCTCCTCAACCCATTTCATGGTCTGTGTTCCATCCAGTCTAAAAACATGCAGTACCATAAAGACACTTTGCTGCTGTCCTCAGCCTATTCTCTAGTTCATAGAATCATAATTCCTTATCCTTTTTACATTTGTTGACCCTGTTTCCATGCCACGTCTTCTGTATCTTTTAATTATTTGTGTAATCCCACAGTAGTTAACATAAGCTTGCACAAAGGAGGACCCTTGTAAATATTAGTTGAGAAAAGAAATGATTTAATAAGTGAATAAAGGATTGATAGACTGAAGAGCCCTGTAAGTGAAAGCTGTATAATCCAGGAAGATTCACACACTGACACCTCCCTCCTTTGCCTAATGCACATTAGTGTTACAATATAGGGCAATTTGATCACATTGTGCAACTTTAGCCAGTGTTTATTTTTGTTGTTTTTCAGCTGGAGTAGAGCAAATGACCACAGTTGGAACTGTGAGAGGCAAAGCAGGTTTTAAAAATTCTTGTTATTTACCAAGGCTCAGACTTTGTCCTGGCTTTGTTTTAAGATTTTACCAACAGTAGAACCCCTGGCCTAAATGTTTTGGCATTGGTTAAATAACCACATTTTTATGAAATGAGAAGTGAGTCAGCATCTCCCCAGAGCCTATAAATTAGCGCCTGGTCATGGTTTAGGCCTGCTTTTCAAACTTCAATATGCATAAGAATTCTGGAGAAGCCTGGAGATTCCCTGGTCCTCACACTCAAAAGTACTCAGACAAGTCTCAAGAATTTGCACATCTAACCATTTACCTAGGTGAAGCTGATGCTGGCAGTCCAGGAGCCAGACTTTCTATCGCTCTTCTTTTGCCAACAACCAGCTGTTATTTATTGAGAGTTTGCTGTGTGAAAGACCCACACATAGGAAAGATCCTGCCAAAAAGATATCGCATCAGTTCTACTTAGTGAGCCCTAACATGCCATCAAATGCTGGCTCACAAAGTAGTATTCAAAGATAAATAAGAAGCCATCTTTGCGCATTAGGGTCCATGTTTAGTTATACAAATTTATATGTAATTATCAGTATTTGATCATTCAGGTTCTGGTACAGATCATAGTTGTTAAGATCAGTAGCTTATCACTATTAAAGCATAGACTAATGCATGTACTAGATAAAAAATAGAAAAGAGAATTCTAGACCAGACAATGAAACGAAAGACTTAGAATCTCATCTTAAGGAATTTGAATTTACTTCTGTATTTCATAGGGAGAACAATATTTTGAAAAGGGGAGTAGTATTGGTGGTTTCTCTGAACACTGATAACAATTTATGATAGCAGCTTGCATGGTAGTATGACTGGACTAAGAACAGAGACAAGGAGCCTGGTGAGAAAATGTCTACTACCATCCCAACAAAAATTAATGAGAGGGGCTAGGATGTGATTCAGCGGTAGAGTGCTTACCTAGCATGCATGAGGGAAAAAATAAAATAATGAGAGCATAAGCTAGGGAGGGGCAGTAAAGATATGATTTTAATATAAATATATAGCCCCCTTCAGGCACAGCAGTAGAACTCTAGAGGCATTCTTACTCCGCAGGGTAAGGTGTGAGGTCCTGTGAAGGTCTCATAAACCAATGTGTTGGCGCTTACATCATGTTGAAATAAAGGGACAAATCAGGTCTGTTTATTTGCTAACATCTTCCCAGCACATATTAAAGTTCTTGGCACTTAGTAGATGCCAAATAAATATATACTGATTGATTGCCAAGCTGGAAAAGGCTATAGATATCATATAAACTTAGCCGTTCATTATTTGTTCATAAACACAGAAACTGAGGCCAAAAGAAAAATTAACTTAAATTCTACATCTGGTTACCAGTAAAACTAGAACTAGAACCCACATGTCTTGACTTCCAATCCAGGGTTTTTTCACATCTCACCAAGCCCTCTTGTCAGGCTTCTATTTTTGTGTTCTGGGTAATGAGCTACTTGTGCATGACCTCATTGTTTTCTGTTTGTCTGCCACATGCTGTGGTCTGGCAGACAGCAACTCAAAGCATTTAAGTCATCTTCTTCCAGCCAATGGCATCTTTGACTACAATAATAAAGTGTTCTTGTCTAGTGTGCATCCCATTTCAAGTAGTTTGTTTTTCTCTATTTCGTATTCCACTACAAGTGGATCATAACCTTATTCCACAAACCTTTAAAATGGAGAAAAGCAGTAACTGCTGAGAGACATTAGATCATCTAACTGTATCTTCCATTGAAAAAATGTATCACATGAAAAATGCAGCAAGGTCTCTTTGCCAAACTCAGTAAAATATGTCTCTTTTGTGAGTTTTCTTAGCTGTACCCCACAATAATGTCCTTCAATAAACATATTGTCTTAGCCTTGGAATATATGGAGAAAATAAAGAGGAAGGATCATAGTACTCTAACTTCAAAAAAAATGGCCATGTTTCTACTATTTTCACCTTTCCACCTATGCAATATTTTACATCTTTGTAATATAAAGAAAGAACACTGGATTTTAATTCCAAAGTTCTACATGTTAGTCACTATGCACAGGATATGTGCCCTAAAAGCCACTTCAACTCTGAGTTAATGTCTCCATCTGTAAAAGGAAACTTCCATATACTGAAACTTTGAGAATTTATAGGGAAAACATATATGATAGCACTTGAAAATTCTGACATAACCATATGTCTAACCATTTACTAAAGACATCATTGACACCAGGATCATTTCTGTGTGTAGTTTTATAACTATATTGAAGAGGAAGAAGGAAGAAGAATTTTGTTAGTAACATGTCCAAGGCTACTTAAGCATACCAGCTCATGTGCTTATATTTCCTTTGAATATTATAACATCTATTGAGGTGCTTATCATATGCAAGATACTTTAAATATATGGATGTCAGTGCAACATTATGCATGAATAAAACAAATTTCTAAAAGGCAAAAACTAAAAAGTAGTTTTGCAGAAAATCTAATATAGTCTATCTATCTTTCTTATACTGCATAAATGTAAATCTAAACCCTACATTTTATTTAAAGTCAGATAAATAGAGGTGTTTAAATTTTTCAAAGTAGATAACCAATTTATTGAGTCACCAAGAGTCCCATAGTCTTAACAGTCTTATCATTGCCCAAGTCCCAAATCTCTACTGAGACCCAAAGTAAACTCTTGACTGTGAGTCCCTATGAAAATCAAAAGCAAGTTACATATGCCCAATACACAGTGGCACAAAGGGAGGAATAGGGGCATAGAAAAAAAAATATAAGGAACAAAGCAAGACCAAAACCCAGCTAGGCAAACTGGTTCCTGAACTTGGACTGTAACTCTGCATACAGCAGTCAGAATACATGATGACAAGATGTTATTTCCCAAGGGCTACAGTAGCCCTGCCCCTTTGACTTTTCTGGGTCTAGCCCACATGGCCTTATAGGCTAGGTCTCACCACATTCAGCAGCTTTTCTTGGCATCTGGTCTATGTTATTGGTGTGTCTGAATTCCTTGGGTCTCTGTTCTAGCCTTGTCTTCACCTTCACTGCTTCATGCATCACCGCCTACAGGGTAGCCTGCAGAGTCTCTGACCCTGCTACACTTTATCTGGACTCCCAGCCCTCCCTTTGAACTCTTCCCTGGAACTCTCAAGTTAACCTCCTAACTTGAGCATCATGTATTCCTGAAAAATCAAGAATGATGCTAAGATCTTCTGCCAGATTACACAATAGTTGGATCCCTGATAACACAGCTACAAGTATCTTCTGAGTGCCTAAGTGGCTTAGCATAATGAAAAATCTTCCTAGGTTCCCCAGTGCTAGCAGGGTATCCCCATATCTCTTCTCAAAAGAACTTTCTCCTCTTTACCCTGAATACTTTAGGAGGTATGTTCTTGCAATTCTTGAGATGCCCCCAAAAGCCATCTTGTCTTCCAGATTTGTGTAAAGGTTTCATCATATCTGTAGGGGCTGTAATCTCTTTGACAAGCACAATTTCCTTTGCCCTAGCTTTACATGTACTTTTCTGGCCAGTCTTCAAGTTTTTAAAATCCTTTAGCTCTGCTTTTTTTTTCCTCCTGATTCTTATGACAAATCTGGTTAAAAGGTGCCAGCAACATCTGTGCCACTGACTGAATACTGCATTGTCTTAAAATTTCCTCCACAGATTAATTTGTCCATCACCTTTAGATTCAATCTCAGGATATGGGTAAAATATAGACAATTTCTTTTCCAGAATAAAACATGAATGACCTCTACTCCAATTCACAACCAGTCTTCATTTCCCTCTGAAACCTCATGAGCACAGTCCATATTCCTATTGGCATTCTGGTTTTCTGAGCTTTCACCAGAGTCATCCATTATGTTCTGCTTACAACATCCTAAAGCTTTTACAGCTTGCATCTCTAAACTCTTCAAAATTTCTCTTGCAAACTAGCTCCAAAGGCTTCTGGTTAAGCTAGATAAAGCAATGACCCCACTCCTTGTACCACTTTCTGTTTTAGTTAGCTTTTTTATTGCTGTGACAAAAACACCTAGCAAGAACAATTTAGAGGAGAAAAAGTTTACATGGAGCTCATGGTTTCAGGGGTCTAAGTGCATAGATGGCTGACTTGCTCTGAACCCAAGTTATGGCAGCACATTCAGGGGAACAGAAGGACCCAGCAGAGGAAAACCATTCAGCCCATGGTGGGGTCAGAATGCAGAGAGAGAAACAGGAAGAGGCCACAGGGAAGGTGCACCATTTCCATAAACATCCCCTGTAACCTTCCTTCTTCAGTCATGCCTGCAGGTACCACCCAGTCAGTCCATTTAAACGAGGATGAATTGATTAGGTTATAACTCCCATAATCCAATCATTTAGCTTTTGAATATTCCTGTATTAACAGGAGATTATGGGAGAAACCTCATATCCAAACCTTAACACAAAGTTATCTACATGAAGTAAGGAAATAACATATTGAACATTTATATATTTTCATTGAACATAATATCCATGAAAATGTTTGTGTGGCTTTCTGGGACAACAGAATATGATATATGGAAAAAAGACAATGCATCATATTATTGTTACAGAAAAATAAGTAAAATATGGCACTGGAAAGACATAAATGGCACTTGGAGAAGTAGAAGAGCAAGGTTCATTTAGCACTGCTGCAGGCTCAGCAGAGCTCTCTTGGTAAGCTTGAGCATTTCCCCTTTGTTCTAAGTATCTTTTATATAGTACAAACTTCTATGTTTCAAGACTTCCTTATTCAAGTAGCCTTGATTTCTCTCCCTTTCTTCAGGCAGCTCTGGCTCCTGCCACATCTGCTAAGCAAGCATGGTTACAGAAGCAGAAAATAGCAGGTTGTATTTATTAACTGAGATAAAAAGTAAAAAGAAACATCTTAGGAAGGAATTGCTGCTTCATCATGTCCCTGAGAGCCAAGATTTTTTTTTGTGTGTTAAAAACAATGATAGAAGTGGTTAAGTCACATCAGAATTATAGTTCTGATCTTTAATTAGAAGAATCAGTATGAACTCATAAGGTGTTTTGCCTTAAAATAAATAAAACTTAATTGCATTTATAATACAGTAAATATTTTTTTTTCTTGTAATGCTCTTATCTAGGTTTAGTATCTTGGCCTCATAGAGGATTGAGAAATATTTCTCCTGTTCAGTTTTCTTGGAAACTTTGTGTCAAACTCATGCTATGAATGAATAAGTGTTTGGTAGAAATCAAGAGTGAAGTAATCTGGTCTAGAGTTTAATTTATGGGAAGAGTTTTAAAATTGCAGATAATTTTTTAGCATATATATGGCTATCTAAATTATCTGTTTCTCATATAAGTTTGGTTAGTTTGTGTCTTCAAGAGATTTTCCTTTCATGCATGTTATTTAAGGTATTGTCACAGAGTTGTTCATTCCTTTTGTATTATTTTATTACTTGTAGGATCTCTAGAGATACCATCTTTTCATTCCTGATATTGGCAACTTATTTTCTTCATTTTTATCCAAATGAATGTGACTAGATAGAAAAGAATTTTATTGATCTTCTAAAAAAAATGTATCTTTGCTTTCATTAATTTTCATTTTTGTTTTTCTAATTTTTATTTCATTGATTTCTGCTGAAATGCTTGCTTTTTTGTTTTTCTGATTAATTTGGATTCAATTCACTGTACTTTCTCTAAATTCTTAAGGAGGAAGCTAAAGTCTTTAATTTGAGACTTTTCGTATTTTGTAATTGTTATAGTTTGGATCTGGAAGCTCCACTCCCACCCCCAGGCAAGCTCATTATTAAAAACATGATCCCTAGTGCAACAAGGTTCAACTTAGTACTTTCAGGCAATAATTAGGCTGCAACCTCATCAGTGGATTGATTCACTTGCTATATTAATTCATTGATAGCTCAATGGACTACTGAGTGGTAACTACAGGAAGGTGGGGCATGGATGGAAGAAGTCAGTCACTGGGGCCATGGCCTTGAACTGTAGCTGTCCATATCCCTTTCCTCTCTCTGTTTTCCAGCTGCCTTGAGCTGAGCAGCTCTCCTCCATCATACACTTCTGCCATAATATTTCTTCC
This sequence comes from Ictidomys tridecemlineatus, assembly GCF_052094955.1. Lineage (NCBI taxonomy): Eukaryota > Metazoa > Chordata > Mammalia > Rodentia > Sciuridae > Ictidomys > Ictidomys tridecemlineatus. The sequence goes on along the minus strand of NC_135479.1, from coordinate 134,895,164 downwards.
TTGAAGCCAGCCAACCAGGAACCAAACCTCTGAAACTGTGAGCCAAAATGTCCAAAATAATTTATTCCTGTCAGGTGTTTTTCTCACAGCAAGAAAAAACTGACTAACACACTAAGATAGGTGCTTCGTGACATAAAATTCCCATTAAGTTTTCTTACAGTGGTGGTCTACACATTTTGAGGGTGTATTTATTTTCATTCATTTCAAAACATTTTCTTATTTTCTCTTTGAAATCATCTTTGACTCACAGGTTATTTAGATTTCTAGTTTTTACTTAGTTTCCAAAACTAAGGGACTTTACCAGGTATATATTACTCATTAATATCTAATTTAAATTCATTATGGTCAGATAACATACACCATATGACATGAATCCTTTCAATTTTATTGAGACTTGTTTTGTGACCCATAATATGGCCTATTTTGGTAAACTTGTTGTATGTACTTAAAACAAATGTTTGTTCTAACCTCATTAGGTACAGTGTTACACAAATTGTATTTAGAGTTGATTAATAGTGTTGTTCATATCTTCTATACACTTACTGATTTTCTATTTTTGATCAACTATTGAGAGTTATTAAAAAATCACCTAATTGTGAATTGTTTCTTACTTCTTGCATGTTTACCAGGTTTTTCTTCTTTCATTTCAAAGTTTTGCTTCAAAAATTATGTACATTAGTCTATAGCATTGTTGTATCTTGAATAATTTAACTCTGTATCATTATGAAATAACTTTCATTACCCCCTGGTAATATTTTTGTTATAAAATCTACTTTGTCTAATTTTACTACAATCATTACAGCTTTATTCAGATTGGTATTAGATTTTCATGTCTTTTTCTATCATTTTACTTTTAACCCATGTCTTTATATTTAGAATGAGATTCTTTTAGAAACCATATAAGATGCACTTAATTTAAATTCAGTATGACATTCTCCTTTCATTGGCAATTTCAGACAAATGACATTTAATGTAGTTGTTGATCTATTTATATTTAAATATTCCATCTTGCTTCTTGCATCTATATTTGTCTCATCTCTTCTTTGTTTCCTTCCTCCCCTTTTCTTTACTCTTTTAACATTTATTCTGATTTTATTATATATCTTTTGTTGGCTTACCAGCTACAACAGCTCTTTATTTTGTTGTTCTAGAAGTTTCTTTAGATCTTTTTTAGTTGTTGATAGACATTTATTTTATTTATTTTTATGTGGTGTTGAAAATTGAACCCAGTGCCTCACACATGCCAGGCAAGTGTGCTGCCACTGATGCCCAGCCCCAGCCCTTTTTAGGTCTTATGCTATACATAAAGTGATATCATAACACTTCACATGTAATACAAGGAGCTTACAATGGTACATTTCTATTTTCTCTCCCAATCTCCAGGTTTTTACAGCATTTTATATGTATAAATATCTGTTACTTGCACATATATTATAAGCACAATGGTACATTGCCATTGTTTCATATAAACAGCTATTTTTAAATGGATTTAAAGGATACTTTTACAAACCTTACACATTTAATTGACATAGTGACATTTTCTAGTCTTCCTAATTCCTCTGTTTCCATCTGGTATCATATTTCCTTCTGTCTGAAGAATTTAATACTTCTGTGCTGGTATTCAGGCAATAGTTCTTTCAAATTTGTATTTCAAAAAGTATTTTTGTCTTCAGTTTTGAAAGAAATTTTACTAATTATAGTATTCTACAATAATTTTTTTTGTTTTTGTTTTGTGAAATATATCAAATTAGATGTACAATAATTTTTTTTCTCTAAACACTTCAAAGATGTTGCTTTTTGTCTTCTCACATTGTTCACTACAAAAATTTTTCTTTCATCCTTCTTTGTTTCTTTGTATATAGCCTTTCATTTTCATTTGCTTTTTAAACATTTTCTCTCTATTACTGGTTTTGAGCAATATTTGATAATAGTCTCATGTAATTGTCTTAATAACTCTGGTATAGACGTTCAAATCAGTAGGTTCATAGTTTTCATTAAATTTGGAAAAGTTAGCTCATTATTTCTGCAAATTTATTTTGTCCTATTTTTATTCTTCAGAAACTCAAGTCACATGTAAATATGGTTTTATGACATTCTCTTTCAGTTCACTGAGGCTGTGACCATTTTTCTTCATTTTTATTTCTTTATTCCTTTTTCTGTTTGTATTTCATTTTGATAGTCTCTATTCTTATGCTTTAATTCATTAATCTTTCCCTGTACCATATATAGTCTGTCTTTAAACAAAGAAGCACACTTTTCACCTTTGATGTTGTGATTTTCACCTCTAAAGTTTTAATTTGCTTTTTTAAAAAAGTTGCACCAGGTACAGTGTCTCATGCTTGTAGTCCCAGTGGCTCTGGAGGCTGAGGCAGGAGGATTACAAGGTCAAATCAAGCCTCAACAATTTAGTGAGACTCCGTGTCAAAATAAAGAAATATAAAAAAATAAAATAAAATAAAGAAAAAGTCATAAGGATTTTTTTAAGCACTCAATTTAGCACTTAATAAATTAGGAATTTTTTTCCAGTTTGGCTATATGGGAAGAGGCAATCTTTCTAGTTTTCTATGAGCTCCATATACTGTTATTGCTAATTCTTTCAGACAGTTCAGTTCTTTCTCTGGACTTAGGTAGTTTCCTCTGAAATGTACATTTATCATACTCTGCTGAATTCTTGAGGGTGACTACAGATCTCTGCAGTTAACACTGTGTACAGCTGTCAGTTCTCTAGCATCCTGCCACCCAAATTCTGTTGCCTCTTTCTTCTCAGACTCTCTTTGGTCCGAGTCTATGAGTTCCTCCTGAGTTCCCCTCCCTAAGCCACACCTTGGAAATGCTCTCAAGGCAGGAAGCTAGGCAGACTGCAGTGCTCCTATGTTAACCCTCTGAGAGCACCACTCTTTGTTGCCTGATGTTCTGTGTTGAAAACGTCCTTTCACACTTGTTATTTTGTCCAGATTTTTAGTTGTTTCAAGTGTGTGTGGTACAGGGGATAAAAGTAAATCCAGAACTTGCATCTCTATCCTTAGGAAACAGAAGTCCTATTTGTGTGGGTATGGGTGAGTGTGCATTCATTTATTCATTCCTGTTGAAAAGGTTTAGAAACAATGACATGAAAACCAGTAACAATGAGCACATCCAGGACATGGATTACAGTCATTTTCATATATTTCCTATTCAATGAAATTGGGACCTGAAATATATCTTTTTCCAGAACAGGGCAAAAGTATACCATCTGGAACCAGAAATATCCTGCTTAAAAAAGGTAACAACGAAGCTATGAAAGAATACAAAGTTTATTCCCAAAAGACTGAGGAATACTTGAGAAGACTCAGGAATACTTGAGAGAACCCAGCTAACCAAGAAAAGGAAAGATGATAATCAATAGGCTATCACCTTCAGCATCACAAGAACATTTATATGTATGAGTCCATAGCCATCATCATTATAAAATTACATTGGTCACTTTTGTAGAATGCTAAGGTACTCACTTGTTTTTAGAAAGTTGAAAAAAAAGAAAGAATAAACTTTTGCCTTATCTTTCCTGGCATAACCATATCAGAAGGAAATTTATCTTCATAGAAGTATTTTACTAATATATGAAGGTGTGATAAAAAAAATAATGTCTTAATTTTATGGATCTAGGCCTGGATCATTAATGCTTTGCTAAAATCACAAAAAAATGTACTATGGGACAATACATGCTATTGATGGAGGAAATCAACAGTGTGAGAGAATGTCTCCAAATACATCAAATCCAAACCCAATCAAGTCTGTGAATTCACCATTTACAGAAAATAAATAATGATGTCAGAAAACACTTGAAAACATACCAGGTGACACAATCAGCAAAATTTTTACTATGGGAAAGCACTGAAAGACTCAGTGTTATGATTTATTCAGTGAATAAAAAGCACAATCTGGGTATGGTGGTCACACCTGCAAACTGAGCACTTGGAGGTTTAGGTGGACGACTTGAGCCCATGGCTTCAAGACCAACCTGAGCAACATAGAAAGAACTTGTCTCAAAAAATTACAGAAACTACTATGGTGTTCGGCACATTTCATTATAAAACCATAAAGAAGAATAGAGAATTGATACCATAAATAGGAGAGTAGTTACTTTTCTAGTGATTATATTTACAGTGAACCGAAAAGAGGAGATAAGCTTGTGAGAGGGCTGTGGAGACCTTCAGAGGTGGCTAGCAAAACTTTATTTCTAACCTGTATGTGCCATTTACAGAAATACACTTCACTTATCCACATTATCCACCCTTCTTCCATGTATGTTTTATAATAAAAGTCGTTTAGAAGTGAGTACACACTAGTGAAAGCAAAGTGAAGTGTGAAATAGAATGTTTATAAGGAGAAAATGAATTATTGCTAGGTATATATTTTAAATCTAAGAATATAAATATCAAAAGTGAGGAAAAGAATGCAATGTTCTTTATTATCTAACTCTCTGACATACCTTCAAAATCTAATTTTTTTCCTATACATTTGGCAGCATACAATTTGATCTCTTTTAATAAGGCAATAATTTTATAATATTGTTTTCATCATGTTTAAAAGGCCCTTCATTATTTGCTCTAGCATGATCAAAATTTGTCTTCATTTTTTTCTTTTTTAATTGCCAAGTGTGGTATACTGGATTACATAATTGATCATATAATCACTGTCCTACATAAACTGACTTACTGATGAATGTGTGTGAAATTTGTCACTGGAAGGAACACTTTTATCTTCAGGCCATTTTATTGTGTCAAGGGCAAGTTTGTACTTTGTTTCATCTGGAATCTCCAGACTTGTCAGGACAGGGTGAAACAGGTATGCTCAAATATGGTCCTGTGCTGGGAAGTGTAAAATATGAATAATCACTGATAGTTATACTCACTGTCGCAGGACTACTGCAGGTTTGTCCCACAAAACACACATATCATAACACATTCTATTTTGCACAGCTCCTAACCAAATTTAAAAAGAAAGATGATATGTATTGTTAAGGTGAAATTGCAATAAATCACAGAGTTGATCCTGAAGCAGGGGAGGGAAACTATTCACCAGTTGGTGGTCCGGATCTACCAGCTGGCAGGGCAAACGATAGGCTGCAAGCTTACACCCTTTGACCCCCTCCTGGGGTTTGAGTACACCTGTTATAGTACAAAACCATATTAAAGCATAAGTGGCTGTTGCTATGATTCAAAACATAGACAACATCATGAGATCTAAAATCATAAGCAGAAAAGGGAGTAGGCCAAAACGTCTCTAGTTGAGTACAAGTTAAAGAATGGTTACTACAATCTATACAATCAATATCTGCTAGAGTACATTGTCCAAGAAAACTGGGAACCAAAGAAAGAACACCTTTACATTGTATAAGAATTGCCATTTTGTGTTGCCAAACATGCTATGCTAAGCAACTGTTGATGGATACAGGGGTGGGGCTTTCCATGGGAGAAGTATTTCTTATATGATGTGGAGTCTCCAGGCAAAAATGAGTCTGTTTGGTCATTTCCCAAATAGCCTGGCCCATAAGAGTATAATGGCATCTCTCATAATATCAAGTATATTTCTATCAGAAACAATTTATCTTGATTAGGAGATAATATTTTTACAATCGTCTGGTTACATTTTTTACAGATGATATTAAAAAGAATTTTCAATGCATTTCAAACCTTGTTGTTTTTTTTCCACTTCCCTTTATTTCATGTAATGGGTCCTATAGGATTCAGTTAATGACACTATAGTATCTGGCTCTGTATCTTCATGACAGATTGCTGAATGAGCAGACACAGTAGCAGAAGGAGTTGTCCTGAAAATTAGGACAAGTTAGCAATATCCTATTTTAAAAAACACTCACTCTGGAAATCACTTCAAACTTATAGAAATATTTCAAAATAAAAATGGTGGACAAACTCTTCTATCTTTACAAGATTCAAATACTAATATTTTATTCATTTGCTTTATTATTCTGACTTTTCTCTCTTCCTCCTGTTATATACTCATTTATTTATTACCATGTGGACTCATGCATTCTTATTTATTCAATTGCTTGTATTTCATCACTGTGTGTAAGTGTTTTGGTCATCAAAATCTCCTATGTATGGCCATTGAAAGCCCCTTCAAGGTGACTCCTGTATCCTTGTAAATGCTCCTATACTTATTTGAGCACTTTCTTCGATGAACTAACCAGTTATTCAGCGCTTAGCCCTGATAGATCCATAACTCCAAGAAGCCCTGCCTGGTTTTAGTGGAAATGGCATTAGAAATCAAGATCTGTGTTCCAGGTTGGCATGCTCATTGCTGCTGATGGACAGCACTTCAATACATTTAGCTTAAGTAAATTCATGTCATATAAATCCTCTGAGCCCAAACTAAATGGGTCCCCATCTTAACTTCTCTGTGGCTACTCTGAGGACACACTTCATTACTGGAAGTAAAGTATAAGAGAAAAGAAAAAAAATTGTAAACTTTATGATAACATAACAGACTATGGTTACAATGCTTTGGCTACATCCAAGCCTTAGGAAGGATCTATAGAAAGTATCTTCCTTAGCCTCACGGTAAAGTTTTTTTTAGCTATAGTCTCCTGAAAAGTTGATTTCATCCAGTTTTATCCAGATCCTTTATCATATTGAGTAAAGTGAGGTGTCACTAATAGCAATTCTTGCATAATCAATAAAATAGATTGATTAAATAGGATTGTATGAAAGTTTTCTCGTTATGCATTTGTGGATTTCTTTAAGCTTTTCATCAAGTAAACAGATGATTGAAATTTATTTTGTATCAGCTTTTAGGTCTGGGATTGTGGCTCAGCCGTAGAATGCTCCCCTAGCATGTGCAAGGAGGCCCTGAGTTCCATCCTCAGCACCACATAAAAATAAATAAATAAAGGTATTGTGTCCAACTACAACTAAAAAATAAATATTAAAAAAAAATTTAAAAATTAATTTATGTTAAAAAATTGTTTCTGTTGACAAGAGCACAGACTTTGGGATCAAGCAGGCATTTGTACTTATTACTGAAAAACCAAGCTATTTGGAGATAAGTGCTTAAGGCCCATGTTGCCTGGCTAAGCTATCTGTCTCTTTTGCCCTATAGAGGCTTCAAATGGAAATGTGTTGCCATGGTAATGGAACTAGGAGATAATTCTTTCTACTTTAATAAGGATATATTGACTGTTGGGATAATATGTCCCAGGTTTAAATAAGGATGAGTCAGGATTATCCTGGTTTCACTGGAACTCTGCGAACATTTTAAAACTTAACACATTGCCAAGCACAACTGTAAGATTCTAGCATTCTCTATGTATTATAATTTACATATCTTGTGTATGTAATAAATCTATTTAATTGCTGGGGCACTTTGAAATCAATTATACTTTTTTCCCCCATGGGTAAATCACAAAATAATGCAGAAATATACTACCCAGAAATTTACATTTAATTGATCACTATAAAAACCCATTAATAAGTTAGAAACTGACCAGATAATTTTAGTATATACAATTTTTCAAACATATGGTACTAGTTGAATTAATTTTAATTTTTAAAGCAAAATGGTCAGTATCATGTAGACCAAGATGGAGAACTGGTAAGTTAAATTGAGTAATATGAGAGTTAACAGATTTTCAACATGCAGAAAAATGTAGAATTGTCTTCTGTGAGCACTTAGTAACATTTTTAATAATCATCACTGTCACTCTATTATCTAGAAGAATTAATTAGGAAAGAAAAATAAGTATCACTAGTATGAATATCAATCTGCATTGACCAAAAAAAAAAAAAGAAAGAAAGAAAGAAAAAGCAAAAGAAAAAAATATAGACACATAGGTTTGTATATTTGACCTCCTAGGTAATATCAGATTTTTTTTAAAGAGAGAGAGAGAGAGAGAGAGAGAGAGAGAAGAGAGAGAGAATTTTTTTTAATATTTATTTTTCAGTTTTCGGTGGACACATCTTTATTTTATATGGTGTTGAGGATCGAACCCAGCGCCCTGCACATGCTAGGCGAGCGGATTACTGCTTGAGCCACATCCCCAGCCCAATATCAGATTTTAACAATGTCTCAAAATCTTTTTATCTGTCCAATTGTTTTTGAGAGAAGTGCCAAGGGTAAGCCAACAACTATGTATTTTAGAATTAATATAAAAGTGAAATTTTAAAAATTTGATTGAATTCTAATGGTGAATTGCACAGGTGAATGAATTTGAGTCTTCTGAGACCTCCTTATATCCCCACTGACAGTAGTTGATGCCACCTGCTCTATTGAAAGAGGAAAGACCACTATTGGCTAATACACCAAAGGTCATGAATCAGATCCTATCTCTAGTACCAATCATCTGTGTGATCTCTAGTAAGTCATTTATTTTAACAGTGATTTAAGGGACAACACAGATGAGACGAGGTAGTTAAACCAAATTTGTGCTATTCAACATACAATCCCTAGACTGATATCAGTCAGTTCTTAAAGTTTTCATTACTGATCTGAGATTATATTAGTACAGAATTGAGAGCAAATTTTTTTAAACATTTCATAAACTTCTCACAGAATATTATTTCTGCTGGATCTAATAAAACACCATGCTTGATTTTGAATGTGTTTTTCTAACAACTCATTTTTAATCTTATTTTTTGAAACGTATCAATATCTCACAAATTAAGGGAAAAAATACTACCAACCAAAAATCTGGTACAAATACACAATCAAAATACACAACTAAATTATTCACAAAGAGCCAATTTTGCTCTATCACGCTCTACCACTTTATGATCCTAAGAAGGTTCACTTAAAAAATGAGCAATTGGTCTGGCTCTCTGGCTCACACCTGTAATCCCAGAGGCTCAGAATGCAAATTCAAGGCCAGCAGTTTCAGTTATTTATCAAGTTCTTAAGCAGCATAGTAAGACCCTGGCTCAAAAAAAGAAGCAGGGATGTGGGTCAGTGATTAAGCACCTATGGTTTAATGTCTGGTATTTTAAAAAAGAAAAAAAGAAAAGAACAATTGTCTGTCTCTTATTTCCCTCTTAAGTAGACAATTTATAACAGCATAGGAAAATACATCTTTGGCCAAAGGTTTAGCCACAGTTATTTCCATTTGTTATCCAATTTTGATTATAAAAGTAGGACTGGGCAAAATATGCAGTAGCTAATTTGGACTTCTCCAGACAAAATCCAAAATGCAATTATGAGACAGGATCTGGTGTGAAGCAACAAATAGAACATGTGCTGTGTCCAGCTGTTTCAGGAGAAAATTCTATTTAATTTTTTTATTTCAATACATAATTTTAATTCAGGAAGAAATACCAAATTTCCAAAGGCATCTATTCATTAGTCTTTCATGCAGAAATAGTGGAAAAATACTCCTTTTTTTTTTTAAAGCGAGAGTGAGAGAGAGAGAGATTTTTTTTTAATATTTATTTTTTAGTTATCGGCGGACACAACATCTTTGTATGTGGTGCTGAGGATTGAACCTGGGCCGCACGCATGCCAGGCAAGCGCGCTACCACTTGAGCCACATCCCCAGCCCCAGAAAAATACTCTCGACTAAATAGGATATTCCAAAATGCTCATATACTTTGGCATTCAAAAAATGAAAACTGAGTGTTACATATTTCTACATGCATAATACCTGCTCTGAAACTTAGATTAAAAAAAAAACCTTATGAATCAGAAATATGGTATAGGGGCTGGGGTTGCAGCTCAGTGGTAGAGCACTTACCTAGCACATATGGGGCACTGAATTCAATCCTCAGCACCAGATAAAAAATAAATAAAAGGTATTGTGTCTATCTACAACTAAAAAAAAAATTTTAAAAGAAATATTGTGTAGTCTTCTAGTTGGCCTATTTAACAAAATTAACGCTCAGCCAAAACTTCCAAGACAAATTCTAGCTCTGTTTCTGTCAATAATGTTTTATCACTTATGTCTCCAGGATAAAAAGTAGACATACATCAAATGAAGGAATTAAAACAATACATTAAAAAATGCCTCTGTTTCAGATTGTGTTCCAGAATGATTTTCTTTTCTAGTTCTGAAAGGAATGATGTTTGATCCTCATTTTTATTAAGCATATGAAAATGATTGACCTATGAGCCACCAAAAAACAGCAATTGTTTAAAAGGACAACAAAAATAGTTTTATACTTCCATTTTTAAATCTTTCCAAACTTTGAAGCCTAAAATTAAAATACCTCACAGTGGTTTATTTTTGTGAACAATGGTATTCCCAGCCATTGCTCATAGTTGCAAGTTCGTTTTCATAGAAGGAAAGAAAAGTTTTGGGCTGATCCAGAATTAACACCCTAGATCTTTGTATAGAAGATGCTAGAATATGTTTCTTTTTCTACTACCATAACTGCTATCACCACCTTTTGGGTAATGTACATCCATTTCTCCATTTGAAATATTCTGAAGGTGACCTATATTACAATCCCCAAAGGCTAAAATTCAGAAAGTAATAAAAACAATTTAGTATTAAATTATCCTTTAAATGATTAATAATATATTCAAATAAAATGAACTCCACAATTCTTATACATTCTTCCTGCCTTGTGCAATAAATAATTCTTTAAAATTATGTGAAAATGTTTTTACATAATATTTTTTGCACATTATCTCATTCTAACATCAGAAAGAAATATTAAGAACATATTATAGAAGAGAAAATGGAGGTTGCTTGGAAATCCAAATCCCAAAAACATACAGAATCAGACCTTAGCACTGCAATGATCCACTAAAAGTAAGGAATTAATGTACTTTTTAAAGCTGTTACTGGTCTTGGCTTCATGAATCTTCACAACACCCTATGAGTTAGATGTATCACTGTTGCCAGGACTACATTTCATTCTCCATCACCTAATATTCGGGAGAAAACAATTAACACATAATAAGTCTTATTTTTTTTAAAATATCTGACTACATGGGCCAATTGGACACTTGGTCTTAGTTAAAAAGATATAACTGTCATTTTGCTCTCTAGAGAACTTTGCATTGGTTGTCCTTTGCTGCAAAGCAGATTACTCACACGGTGGCTTCATTCAGTGATGAGCTATGATTTCTCTTGTTTCTGCCAATCACCTGAGAAAGTATTGAAAAATAAAAGAAAGATTTCAAAACACGACTACTCTGCTTTGGTAAGGCTGCTTCTAAGTTAAATAATAAAAAGACTGAAAACTGATCATTGGATTTCATTGAGGAATTGTGTTGGTAACCTTGGTGAATGCTTTCAGTGGAGGGGTGGAATGAATTCCTGATTATAGCCTGCTTAGGAGTGAACAGGAAGAAAGAGAGTAAAGGTAGTATGTACAGATTATTTCATAAAGAGCAGAAAACACAAGATCTATAGGTGTATTTTTTAAGATAAAATACATTACAGCAAGCTCATGTGAATAGCAATGATTCTGTAGTAGTGAAATCCTTGAGGAGATAAGAAGAAATGGGATTCAGTGCATGAATGAAAATACTGACATGGCTTAGGAACATGGATAGTACATCAATTTAATAGGAAAGATAGCACAGAATATGAATTTTGGTGTATTTCAGCTATAGTTTGTTGGAGGAAAGACGAAGCTCTATAATAATTGCTTCTAGGTTGGGCAGAGTGGCACATGCCTATAATCCCAGCTACTCTGGAGGTTAAGCCAGAAGGACTGCCAAGTTCAAGGCCAGCCTGGGCAAGACCCTGTCTCAAAATAAAATAATAATAATAATAAAAAGAATTACTCTACCGCTGATGGGTAGAGTAACCCTGGGTTCAATACGCAGTACCAAAAATATATAAATCATAATTACTTTAGTTTTTTCCAGGTAAGAATGGAAAGCAAATTTACATGCTATCAGTGGTGAGGTTTGTAAATATGGAAAATATATGAGGCAGAAAATATGGAAAATATATAAATATGGAAAATAACTGAAGAGAGATGGCAGGTGTATTGACTCATGAGACCTGGATGACTGCTTAGTAGACCTGAGGTCACATCTGAGCTTTGTTTTGTAAAAAGCTTTGTTTTGTAAATTGTTGTTCTCCAGCTTGTTTAGCTACTCAGGTGTGACCATGTAGAAATCATAGTTAGCTTTTCTCAGCAAGTTTAATGGAAAGACAACAGCATAAAGCATTGGTTTGTGATTTGACAGCTATCTGTAGTGATGCAACCAGTTGAGAAGTTCAGTAAATGAGGAAGGCCAATATGCATCTCCCACTTAAACACTCCATTCTCACCCACTATAACCATTCACAGTAGCACTGTTGTCTTAAAAAAAAAAACTGAAAAAATAAATAAATAAATTTAAGAATTTCAATTTTGAAATTTGAAGTTGCTACTAGGATGCCACAACATTGTTTTCTTTGGTTGATTATAGAGAACAGTACAGAAACCTGTACCAGGGTGTACTGAACACTTCTTTTGGTCTAAGGTCTTTTACATGAACCACCTCTATCAAGTGACTATCACAACAATTTATAAAAGTGAGAATTTTATGTATGATCTTAATTACAAATAAATTGAAGATACAGGTAAATAATTTGCCTAAATGTTCACAATTAATAAAAAAAAAGTCCTTATCAAAACTTTTCTACGTTGCATTTTATCTCCAAAGAACACAACTGAAAGTTCTTGGGAAGACTGAGAACTGTGGTTTGAAAAGGACTTGTACCTTTCCCAATTCAAATTCCTTCTTGAAAAAGGAAGGCACAGACTTCACTTTGAATTTACTAACAAAACTCTAAGGTATAAGATGAGTAAGGCCTCCAATGTCATCATAAGAGAGAGAAGACTCTCTGTCCAGACCAGATGTTAGAAACAGTAATAAGAACAATTAAAAATAGTCCAAGGAGGCAGCCAAACCCATCACTTGTCCCTGAAGGAGTTGTCCAAGAAGCTGCTGCCTTGGGCAGTGCAAGAAATGTTGGAGTCCACCCACACATTGCTGGCAGAGCCACCCAGAACCAAGCTCTCAAACCCTTTGGGATCAATTAGGCTACACCCATCTTCATCTGGTTGTGCCTTGAAACTGTTAGTCCATGTCTGATCTCTAAAGATTGGTGACCACATTTGGATCATCACTCCTTCTTGGGCTAGATGGTACACAGGGATGTCCTTCAGATATCTCTAGAACTGCATTCCCTTTGCTTGAATTAGTGAAGGACTAATTTGAATTAGTAAAGGACTAAGGTCTGAAAGACCACTTGAGTTCACAAATTGAGTCAAAGTATTGAGAAATATGGTTATTGTATTCTACGCTCTGAGGCCAAGATTAAGTTAGTTAAGAGAAATGAAATTTACTCTCCTATGAAGGCCCCAGACCCAGAGAGGTGAAGCAACGTTTTAACAAACTCATAGATGAACAGATGTAACTAAGGCAAGATCAATGGCATGTGTGATACAGAGTGATGTCCTCTCTACAGTGTAGGGAGAGTTAGTAGGGGTAAGGGCAAAGAACAAAGACATTCTTGGTTAGTAATATCACTCCAGTACCAATGTCCTTCAGATAAGTGCTTTCAGGGTCCTTGGGGGTTTGTTGCAAACATTTAATATCCTTGTGGAGGAGCCAGTCTGTGTTACTACTCCAGCCAGGGTGACCCACCCCTTGGCACATTCATCATACTCTTATGGGTGTAGTTATAAAGGGCTCCTGTTTACAGCACAACCATTTAAGAAAGCTGACTTTTCTTTACAAACAAATAAAACCCTCTTTGCCTAGAGAGTGCTAATTATATATTTATTTATTCTTTAGAATGAGTAATAGATGTTTAACAGAAAGCTTTCTCTGTTAGGTAATTTTGTGCTCTACTTTTCTGGTTTGCTTTGAACCTCACTGCTGGCTTCTCTCTGGGGTTGTCACCAACCACCAGGAGGCTAATGCTTCCAGTTCTGATCTTCAGTTTGCTTCTGAAACTTGGGAGACTGTACTCTCAGTAGGTGGTGTGGAAGTGGCTCCACTAAATATTGCCCATCATATAGTAATTAGTAATTCATGGCAGGCATTTCTCAGCTGGATTCTTGCATTCCTTTCTTTAGACTCATATCATTTCAATCTATCCTCCAATGTTATCAACATTATTATACTGAAATTTACCCATGTTCCTCAAACTCCTTAATAACACATTCAGATCCCTGTACTAACTATCCCCAATTTCTGGGTCCATTCTCCTTTTTATCCCTATGATCCAATCATGCAATACTAAATATTGATATTAAAAGTGTTTGTTTTTTTAAAAAATTTAATTTAATTTATTTTTAAAAGCTACACATAACATTACAATGATCTTGGCAATTCATACATTTGTATCATTGGGGTATAATTTCTCATTTTTTTATCTTTAGGCCTTTATTCATGAAACTACCTCTTTCTGAACACCATTTTCCTGCTATAAAAATAGCTCATGCCAAATGAGACTCATCTAAATGTTCTATCTTTCTAGTATGTTAAGACTTTCCTTCCTTAACAGAAATCAATGTTTCCTTAATACATGTTTCCAAAAGAGTTTATATTTACTTTTGTGGTTGTGTGTATGTATAATTTCTTTAGATAATGTGAACTTCTTGGGAGCATAGACTAATTTTTTTCTAAATATTCCATAAAATATTTGATAAAGTGAATTCATATAATTCAGCAAGTATTGTGGAGAGCATCATGTGACTGAGCTTTTCTTTTTTCTTGTCTGGATATTTACTTTTGCTTGGTTGGTTTTAAGTCAGTAAAATCAAAAGAAACTGATGAAAATACCAAAGTGAAGTTATAAATTATACATTTTTGTAAATAAATATTATGTTTAGAAAGTTGTGGTTCATATCAAACCCCAATTCTCTCTCTAGAGGTAATTTTCTCGTTGATTTGGTACATATAAAATTTGTTCATCTCTTCTAAATATATGTATATATTAACAAATAATGTTACTATTCTGTGCATTTTAAATATATATTGATGCTATGATACTGCATGTACTCTTTTGCAACTTTCCTTTTCACTTATTATCTATGTCAATTATTATAGACTAAATCATATAGTTTAATTGACATATAGTATTCCTTCATATAAATAAATCATAAATAATTCTTCAATAGATAGGAAGAAATATTCTCAATTTTTTGCTTTACAATAAACATTTCAGTGAATATAATTGTAATACCTTTCCTGTACATGTGTAAGAATTTATCTAGGAGTTATACCTGGAAGTGAAATTGTTATATCATTTTCCAATTTTAGTTAATAAAATCAAATTCTTCTTCAAGACCATAAAATTTGTCCACTTTTAATTACTATAAGTAAATACCTGAGGCAAGTATATAAAGAAAAGAAGTTTCCAGATAGTTCTAGAGTTACAGAGGCATGACAGCTCTGGTGAAGACCCTCTTGTTGGTGTTGCATCAGGGTAAATCGCATCATGGCAGATTGCATCATGGTGAGAACAAGTGCCACAGGGAGCCAGATAGGAAGTTGAAGAACAAATCAGGAGTCAGGATCAGGATTCTGCAACTATTTGCTCTCAAGAGGACTCAGTTTTCAGAAGAGCAGGGACTTTATAAACTAGTTGTATCTCTGTATTCTATAACTAATAGATAGTTGGGCCACTCTAGCTTGGCCCTATTAATTTATTTTGATCAATCTTATGGCTGCTTGTCCTCCATTCTAATTTTTCTGGCTCCTAAGTACTACCTTCATGAATTTGATGCCATGAACTTCCTCCCTGACAACTATCTTTCATATTTGACCTCAGTGGTCTTAGTTTTACATTTTTGACTCATTGGCACTGGGGAAAAATTGGGGAAGGGTGCACTTTCACATCTGCTGTATCTAATCCTGTATTCTCAGCTGATTGTGGCTGGTGAAATTGTAGATAATCCTTACAGTTCTGCCTTTTTCTTGTAACCAGAGATCAAAGCACCATCAACAGCTATGCCTATGGATCTTTTTTGCTGGATCTTTTTTTTCCTCTCTCCCTTTAATATATGGACAGATTCTTTCCAATGTTTTCCCCAGGGCCTTCCTCATTTCCAGTTCTTACCTGGCTTTCCCTCTCCCACCCAGAACACCAGAGATACTAGTCTACATTCCTGTCAATCTCTTTCCTGCCCTAACAAGCCCCTAGCCATTCTCTATTTCCCTGATGTTTTTCGTGGCTTTTTCCTAACCATAATCTGGCACTCCTACACCGATCAGCTGAGTCACCATCTTCTCAATGTCTGTTCTTTGGAGCCTCTGGGCCATGGCTTAGGAACAACAAGAATCACTTTAGAGCCTCCACCCACTTACAGTCATCAACAGCAGCTGTAGCACCTGGTGTATCCACCCTACCAAAACTCTAGACAGACTCATGTACTGGCAGTTTAAACCCTGATGACTTCCAGGGGTGTTGGCCTTTAACACCTGTGTAAAAAATGTGGGTGGAGTGCACATACTGTGATTCATCCTAGAACAGACCCTCCCTAGGGATAATAAATACCACTAATAGACAAGTTCCAGTTACCTGCCATAGCCACAGTCCCTAGAAGGAGCAATCTTATATTTTACATGTCTCACTTGCTCCCATGTGAGATCACAAACACCACCACAAATGGCAGGTTGTTTGGCCTGGATGCAAATGATATTCTAGGCTATTGGTTTCCTACCCTACGTGAACATTAGAACCACCTGGGAAACCTTTTTGAATTTTTGAATTTTACCAATGCCCTAATACCTTTCCTAATGATAAAATTTGATGTCTTGTTGTGGGATGATCTATATTCTTTGCAAAGCCCTCCTTTCTCCATTGATTCTAAGGACAAAATGGAATACAGAAAACCGTCTTAAATATACAGCTGTCTATGTAAATTAACATACTAGGAAACTCTAGGCCATAAAAAGGAAGTTCCAAGTGACTTCACTTTTTTTTTTCAAGAACTATCCCTCAAATCCATTTATCTGAACAACAGACTATTACTCAGCTAGATCTTTTTAACACTTCTTAGATTAATAGATCCTTTCAGTAAGCTCATTAAGACTTTTTTTTTAGTTTTATTGATCTTATTTTTTTTAAATACACGACAGCAGAATGCATTGCAATTCTTATTACACATATAGAGTACAATTTTTCATATCTTTGTATATAGAGTATGCTCACACCAATTCATGCATTTATACATGTACTTTGTTTTTTTGCATTATAATTCTTATTACATATATATACCACAATTTTTCATATCTCTGTTTATATATAAAGTATGTTGACACCCAAATCGAGTCTTCATACATGTTTTTGATTTTTTTGTTTTGTTTTGTTTTTTTTAATTGGTTGTTCAAAATATTACATAGTTCTTGATATATCATATTTCACACTTTGATTCAAGTGGGTTATGAACTCCCATTTTTACCCCATATACAGATTGCAGAATCACATCAATTACACTTCCATTGATTTACATATTGACATACTCAAGTCTGTTGTAAAATCCTCACTTCCCTGTGTCTACCAATCCTAAACTATTATGTTGCAAACTTGCCCAATCAAAAGTTGACCCCAGTACTGGAAATCTCTTCTCTCCTTTTTAAGGTGCTACTAAAGCTGTTAAAATATTGGTTTCCCTTAATGTAAAGCAGTATACTCTGATGTGCTTCATCAAGAGGTCACTTTAGGAGCGAATGAGTTAGTTGGATGTTATTTTCAGGAGGCTGGCAATACACAGCACCACTGACCTTACCAGTTTGTCTCTGATCTAAGAGGTCTAGACACTATTGCTAGCTGAAAATAAACGCCAGGCATTAGAAAGTAAGATGGATAGCTAGAGATCCCGGTCAAAGGATTATGTGCAAGATGAGTATGCAGAGGAAGGTGGATTGAAAGGAGGGACAAAAATATGCAGAGAAGAGCAACAGGGAAAATAGAATGGCTTCTGAAATATTCGCTCCCCTGTACCTGGCATTCCAGCTGTATTCTCTGTGAGGCTTGAGTAGAAGACCTTATTTCCTCTCTTGGAAATCTGGATGAGTGCCTGCAGAGTTGTGACAAGGCAGGGAAATTCTGCTCCTGATTTGGACATTTATGCAGTTATTTTTATTGTTTCATCAAGAAGCCCTAGCTCTCAACTGTTGATGTATCAGGGAAGAAATAAATCACTCCCTTGCCTCCAGATAGCAAAGAGCAGCCATTGTGTTTGTAAGGATTTGACCCCATATACTCAATAAGAATGTAAAATATATTTTGTATTGTTAAGTCATTAACACTTTCTAGTTAATTTTCTAGTTAATTTTCATTAACACTTTCTAGTTAATTATTAAGCCTTCAAGGGACAAGAAATAGAATGAGTTTCTGATGGAGAAAGCCTAAACAAGATGGGTCACAAAGGCAGACAGGGATAGGATGGCTTGTGGAGCTCATTCCTTAAAATAGGCCAGCAGTAGTCTGTGGTTTATAAACTAACAGGGTCTAAAGACCTGAAAAGGGTCATTTAAGTACCAAGAGCTGCCTTCAACAGAAATGACTCAGCACCTTGGCCAGCTGCTGATTGAAGGGGAAAAAATTGCCCTTGTATAAAAAGAACATTGTCATACCTATATTTCAGAATCAAGCTTCCAAATTGTGAGTGAATTAAATACGTTCCCTGTGTTTCAAATTGTCATACACCAAAATAACTGCCTTTACCTGTGTATCAAGGGGTGAGTCTGTCTGAGTGGAACTAGAGTAGGTTAATATTCTCCAAGTTGAAAATGAAACCAACGAAGAGGAATATCCCCCTCCTACCATGAAGTTTGTTGACTTTCATTCAAACGCATTTCTGTTCTTTGCAAACAAAATCTCTTAGTGGAAATATAATATCATTTGCATAGAGCACGTAGGAATTTCTAAGGTGCTTAAGAAGGATTGGCTATGGAAAGTAACTCTGAATATAACTCTGGAAAGTAAATGTAATCATCTCCAATTAATTGATAACTAAACAGATGTCCAATTTTATAACTAAAGCTAAGGATGAATAATTTGTCCAAAGTCAGATGGTGTGGTGAAGGAAGAATTAGCCTAACCCAAGTCTTCATTCCCCAAATTACCATCCACGCCTTTCTAGGGCAGTTTATTTTACCACAGCTGAAGTTGGCAGGAAATTGGTTCCACCGGGGGCATATCCAGAGTTTCAGCATAGCTTCCACAGCAGTTCTTAAAGCCTGTTTCAGAGAGGAATCCATAAAGAATCATGAGGACTAAGGTAATTTTTATTTTTCATGGCTCAAAAAAATTGTGAATGCTTCAGATCTTTTGGAGCTAAATAAATGGAATATTTTGGCCTAAAAAGAAGAAACACAGAAGCAAAAAGTTCACTATTATTTTCTCTTAATGATTACTAAGGATTTTTTTTTTTTTTGGCAGCTGCCCTCTGCAACACTAAAAAATAACCATTCAGAAAATAACTGAATCATTTTTAAATGCCAAGGAAATCAGTTTTCTTTCTGCTTAGGTGCCTTCCCATCCCAATCAATGTTATGTTATTTTTTTTTAAATTAGTTTGGGTACAATTTATCTATGCTAAACCCAAGGCCAACATTATTCTAAATGGAAAATAATTGGAAGCATTCCCTGTAAAAACTGGATCAAGACAGGGATGCCCTCTTTCACCACTTCTATTCAACATAGTCCTTGAAATTCTGGCCAGAGCAAGTAGACAGACAAAATAAATTAAAAGGATACAAATAGGAAAAGAAGAACCCGAACTATCATTATTTGCTGATGACATGATTCTATACTTAGAGAATCCAAATTAAAAAAAAATCACCAGAAAACTTCTAGAATTAATTAATGAATTCAGCAAAGTCCCAGGATATAAAATCAATACCCATAAATCTAATGCATTTTTATACATCAGTGATGAGTCCTCTGAAAGAGAAATTAGGAAAACTACCTCATTCACAATATCCTCAAAAAAAAAAAAAAAACAACTTGAGAATTAACTTAACAAAAGTGGTGAAAGACCTCTACCATGAAAACTATAGAATACTAAAGTAAGAAATTGAGGAAGACTTTAGAAGATGGAAAGATCTCGTCCCATGCTATTGGATAGGCAGAATTAGTATTGTCAAAATGGCCTTTCTATCCAAAGTGCTACGTGCTACAGATTGAATGTGATTTCAATTAAAATTCAATCATAGTTTCTTGTAGAAAAATCGATCATGAAATTCATTTGGAAAAATAAGAGATCCAGAATAGACAAAGCAATCCTTAGCAAGAAGGTTGAAGTAGGAGGCATCACAATACCAGACCTTAAACTATGCTACAAAGCTATAGTTACAAAAATGGCATGGTACTGGCACCAAAATAGATATGTAGACCAATGATACAGAATAGAAGACAAAGAGACAAACCCACATAAATACAGTTATCTCATACTAGACAAAGGCACCAAAAACATACATTGGACAAAAGATAGCCTCTTCAACAAATGGTGCTGGGAGAACTAGAAATCCATATGCAGCAAAATGAAAATAAACCTCTATCTCTCACCATGCACAAGACTCGACTCAAAGTGGATCAAGGACCTAGGAATTAGTCCAGAAACCCTGTGCCTAATAGAGGAAAAAGTAGGCCCAAATCTTCATCATGTCAGATTAGGCCCTGATTTCCTTACAAGAATCCTAAAGCATAAGAAATAAAACCAAGAATTAATAAATGGGATGGACTCAAACTAAAAAGCTTCTTCTAAGCAAAAGAAACAATCATTGAAGTTAACAGAGAGCCTATATTTTGGGAGCAATTTTTTGCCACACGCAGGTCAGATAGAGTACTAATCTCCAGGATATATAAAGAACTCAAAAAACTTAACACCAAAAAACAAAACAAACAACCCAACCAATAAATGGGCTAAGTAGATGAACAGACACTTCCCAGAAGAAGACATACATTCAATCAACAAATACATGAAAAAATGTTGAACTTCTCTAGTAGTTAGAGAAATGCAAATCAAAACTACTCTAAAATTTCATCTCATGCCAGTCAGAATGGCAGCTATCAAGAATACAGACAACAATAATGTTGGTGAGATGTGGGGGGAAAAGGCACCCTCGTTCATTGCTGGTGGAACTGCAAATTGGTACAGTCAAACTGGAAAGCAGTATGGAAATTCCTTAGAAAACTTGGAATAGAACCACCATTTGACTAAGCTATTCCATTCCTCAGTTTATACCCAAAGGATTTAAATTAGGATATTATAGTAATGCAGCTACATCAACATTTGTAGCAGCTCAATTCACAATAGCTAAACTGTGGAAGCAACCTAGATGCCCTTCAATAGATGAATGGATAAAGAAACTATGGTATATAGACACAATGGAGTATTACTCAGCATTAAAAGAGAGTAAAAATATGGCATTTTCAAGTAAATGGATGGAGTTGGAGAATATCATGTTAAGTGAAGTAAACAAACTCCCCAAAACCACGGCCGAACGTTCTCTCTAATAAGTGGATGCTAATCCATAATGGGGGGACATGGGGAGAATGGAGAAACTTTGGGGAGGGAGTGAAGGAGAGGGGACATAGGGGTAGAAAAGATGGTGAAATGAAATGGACATTATCATTCTAGGTACACGTATGACTGTACCTATGGTACTTTGCTACATCATGTACAACCATAGAAATATAAAGTTGTGCTGCAATTGTGTTCAAATAATTAAAATGCATTCTGCTGTCATATATACCTAATTAAACTAAATAAATAATTAAAAATTAATTTGGTACAAAAGATTTTTTTTGTGGTACTGAAGATTGAACCCAGAGGTTCTTTGCCCCTAAATTACATTACCAGACCTTTTTATTTTTTGAGAAAGGGTCTCGTTCAGTTGCCCAGGTTGGCCTTAAACTTTTAATCCTCCTGCCTTAGCCTCAAGAGTAGCTGGAATTACAGGAGTATGCCACCATGCCTGGCTATACTAAAACTTCTTTATGAATCAAGAGGAAAACATAAGATAATTTTATATTTAACTCTACATTTATTTGAGTTTTAGTCCATAGTCATTATAAGTACAAAGCAACAAATAATTAAAGATTATTTTAATTTTATTATAACTTTTAATGCTAATACTCAACAGTCTTATCTCTAATTTGACCAATTAATTTTTTCCTTCTATTTTAGGCCTAGAGAAAAATAAACAGCTATAGTTACCCAATAGAAACAGGAAACAATTAGCTACTACTTTTATAGAATAATATGAAATCATCATAAAGATATTTGTTTTCCTTTCTGAATACAGTCTAAGATCATTAACCATCTAACAGAATCCAATGCTTATTCTTAGTCTGTTTTGGTTACAAATTCTTATGGCTTTAATAGGAAATATTGGTGTAGTCATGTGTAAACTTTGCATATTTCTGTGCTCTTTGATAGCTTTCAGACACCTATCTGCCACACAGATTTCATGTGGTCCTTAATCCATCTCTACAAAGGTGGTCATCTAGGGGCACTCTTGAGCAAATTGATTTGTGTAGTCTGGAGTTTCTAGCTAATCCTATCTGTGTGGTCCATTTATTTACTCACCAACCATGTGAAATACTTGGAAAACAAAAATAAATAGTCAAAGTCCCTGTTATGAAGCATTGAAGGGAAAGACAAATAAACACCTATTGTAGTACTGTGATACACAAATGTGAAAACAATAGAGAAAGAACTCTTCTAGGTTTCTCTGAGAGCACAGAGGAAGGTGTGCTTAATGAACACTGAGAGGGTAAGTTAAGACACATGGGAAATGCCAGTTGAGTTGAATTTTGAAGACAAATAGTGGCAACTAACGCCAAGTTCTTAAGACAAGCCCAACATATTCTAAACTTTTACATATATATATTCTCATGACAACTTTCTGAGCTAAGCCATATTATTATCCCATTACCTCATTTAATCCTCATTTTGAACATGAGGAAATTGCAAAGTTCTTAAAAAGTTTGCTCTGTGCCACTTGATTAAGTAACACAGGAAATTAGAATGGGATTTTTTTTTTTAACTGAAACACCAACAAGATAACCATCAGTTACTAAAGACTAAAGCAATCCCCTTTGCAAAAAAAAAAAAATGCAGTTTTGTACATATAATGATACCTACACTCTATATGATGTGGAATCAAGATTTGTTGAGAATTTTCTTTGGAACTAGGTTTTCATGCTATAAATCTCTGCCCCACTCATTTGGGGAGGAAGACTGTTAACCACTTACCTCAAATACTGTGAACAGTGTTTTGTGTTTTGGAGAAACAACTGAAAGGCTCTGAAGTATGTGTCCAGTAATTGAGAGATCAAAAGTATTGTGCCGGCCTCACTCCAGAGAAAACTTTATCTAGCTCTTCCCTGGAAAATCTGAATGGTAAAAGTCGGCTTGGCTTGGTGATGAGGCCTGGAGAGGGCTTCTGCATTGGAATCCATTCTTTCAAATTAGATAAGGGATGCTGAAGCTTTCCAAGGGTCAGGTCAAGGTCAGGTGAGAGAAAGGCAAAGGAAAGTTTTCTGAAACAGGTCTAACTTCTAGAGGGGCAAGGAGAGCTTGGCAAAAGAGACTGGATGTGTAACTGCAGATAATCATTAGAAAGAGCAATAAAAGTGATAGAAGAGAAAGATCTAGCAAGGAAATTCCACAGAAATCACAAAGCCTCCACTTAGAAAGAGACTAGCTTTTCTCCTTTGTCATAGGGGCAGCAGATTTACTCATCCATCAGGGCCAAATAAGAAATGCCCTATTCCTTTATCTTTCCATCTTTTTTCTGCTGAGACTCCCGTAAAAAATGAACCTGAAAACAGCTGGTGAATGGCCCAAAAAGAAACTGTTTTTGAGAAGAAGTTGCCACTTGCATCTATACCCTTGTCTCTGTGAAGACTTCCAGACTTGACCAGGGAAATAATTAGCTGACCCTCCAGGCTTAGGATTATCACTGGTATCTAAGACAAGACATTACAGTTATGCTGTGTTCATATTTAACCGAAAGGCTGTCACCCAACAATGGAAGCCATAGGACGTGACAGTGTCATCAGGGCCAGGGAAGACCAGCCAACAGTTAATGTTTAAAGAACAATACTAGACACACGCAGTTATGCTTCATTTATATCACAAGTTTAACCTTACACCAGTAAAAGCTAAAGTCATTGTTTCCAACTTTCTTTTTCCTTCAAAAATAGACAAACATGAAAGGCATGGTGGCCCACACCTGTAATCCCAGTGGCTCAGGAAACTGAGGCAGGAGGATCTAGAGTTCAAAGCTAGCTTTAGCAACAGCAAGGCACTAACAACTCAGTGAGACTCTATCTCTAAATAAAATACAATATAGTGTAAAGGTTAAATTTAAGTTTTTCTCTCCTGTTAAGTTTAAGTTTTGCTTTTCTGTGAGTTTAAGTTCTGTTTTCCTGGAACCTGAAACTTATGTTAAAAAACAGTTACTTATGTCAAAATGTACCCTGGCCCAACACCCCCTGACAAAACGCATGATTATTCTGTAATGGTTATTTTGTAACAACCCCACTCTCGCACCCTAACTGCCATATGAACTTCCCTGTTTAAACACTGTATAAAAACTCTGCTTAAGCTGTACTCAGGGCTCCAGTTTCTCTCAGGAGAACTCTGGGCCCCAGCATGCTGGTCCCCTCCCCCCAATAAACCCCTTTGCTTTTGCATGAGACGAGTCTCTTGGTGGTCTCTTCCTCCGACGTTTGCCAGACCCTAACAATAGGACTAGGAATGTGGCTCAGTGGTTGAGTGTCCCTGAGTTCAATCCCAGTAACCCCACCCCACTAAAACTAGATAAACATTAGATATGCTGGAGAGAAACATCGATAGATGATGAATGAATGTCATGGTTCCATAAGTCTGCTTTTTTTTTTTTTAATCTAAAAATGCTTTAGAAAAGGAAGACTGAACACAGAACTAGGATCTTGTGATCTTAGATAAGCCTTTTATTATAAGTCTGGGTAACTTACTTTACATTGCATCTAGAAAGTAAAATGAAAGTCCTTGCCTTGCCTGCCTTACATGGTTATTCTGGAGAAGAGATAGCTATAAAATTTGGTAGTTTGCACAAAGGAATGACAAATGTATGTGTGAATGCATGCGCAATATAAAAATATATGAAAAATATAAAGGCAGAACTATATGAACAGTAAAAAAAATCATATAAAATTTAACATACTATCCCCTTCCAAAACACAAAGAATACTATGCATTTTTCATGGTGTGTATGTATGTAATACAAATATAGATATTAGATATTTGTGTAAATGTGGATGGAAAAGTAGTCAACAAGGTCTTCAATTTTAGACAGCGAGTGTTCATTCTTTTTTTAAAGAAGAGCAAGTTTTTAATAATGAGCTGTGAGAACTCAATAATTTGTGGGGTTTTTTTGCTTTTATTTAAACTTTATAAAAAAAAACCAGAAACCCAGATATACACATAATGAAAAAATTAGAAAACAGATGTTATAATTCTGGTAAAACTGAAGAGCTGCATAAATGTAAGATAATATTCAAATATATTGTAGTTTTTCGTTTTGGAGGTTTAATCTGTGCTAAGCAAATTTAGGAAGATGAGCTATGCAAATAATAGTCCAAATTCTAATAGTCCAATTTCCCAAGTGTGTTTCTCTATTTCTGAAAGTTCTTTCTGAACTTAATTAATTGAAAGGGTCTCAAAATTTTAAACTAAATGACATTTAATTTTCTGTTTCTACACATAATTTATGGAAATTTCATAAAACAACTTAGTTTTAAAAATTAAAAGAATCCATAATTTCACTTCCTAGACATAATCTTTTCCTTTGAGTATTTTTTTTCTGTAAATATATAGCTGTATTATTATTTCTTGTCTCTGTGTGTATGTTTTCTTGTCTCAATTCTGGCACATGTCATCAATTCCCTTGAAAACATATTTATAATAATATTTTAGCATATGTAAGCACCATCATCTATCCTCCATTATCTTGTTGATGATCATACAAGTTTATTTTCAGTTTTACTATTGCACATAATTCTTTAACGAGTATTTTTATTTATAGATATTATTGCATGTCACTGATGATAACTGTTATTTTTGAGAATAATTTCCCAAAGGACCTATAATGCTTGAATTTTAGGACAACATGTTGCCTTTACTTTCTATGAAGTAACGTATTTTTTGGAGTCTGGAAAAATGCTCCCAATCAAAGACATTACTAATTTTTAGCAAAATATATTAATAATCTCACTAAAGAGAATAAATAAAAATTGTGAAGAATCTCATATGAATTTAAGTTGTTTGTTACCACCAACTGAACTATCAAAAGACTTTGAACTTTGGAAGTGTGGATACATTTTGTGGATCCATAGTAACTTCTAGTCTTCCCAGAGTGTGTGAAAATGATGATTCATAGAATTTTTAGCCACTGAAGTTTTTAGATTTTACCAATTTGATAAGAAAAGTGGAATATTTAAAAATTTAACATCTGTTCATGTGATTCACTTATATTTTACTTTGCTATTCCTGTATGCCCTTTGCTCTTTCACAGTTACAGCATACATCCCTTGCTTTTAAGAACTCTTTGTAGTAATGATAATGACACTTTGTATTAGATGTTGAAATCTTTTCACAGTATATTATTTGAGTATTTTAAAATATCTGCGTAGTGACATTTTATTCACTTTTATATTCAGAAATTTCTTCCCCATTTATAGATAATATTGATGTTTACATTTCTCTGTTACCCTACAGCTATAGATGTTATATTTAACTTTGAATCTGCTGAAATTTTCTTTGGTATTTAATAAAAGAGAGGAATTTTATATTTTTGTTTTTTTCTATTAAAAACAGAGCCATTTCAGAGGATATTTGGAATCCAATCTTGGGATACATTGGTAGGTGTGTAAACCATAGCCATTCAGCTGCTTAGATTTTTCATAAGTTTTATGGAAATAGAATGTTTAATAAAAAAAACTTGAATATAGAGTGTAAAATATTTACAGATGTGAGATCCTCAAAAACTCAGTATTATTTACATATTTGTTTATTTTATTAACTTAAATTATACTTTATTTTTTATATGGATTTGATTCAGTTAAGTATGAGTAATAATAAAAATTACAACTTCACTCAAAATGTTGAAAAGCAGTGTTGATTTTCCTTTTCAATTTCCACCCTGAACCTGGCCCAATTTTTTTTCTTTTTTTTTTTACTTTCTGTTATTATTAATGTCATTTGATCTAGATTGAGTTTTCCCAGATGCAGACCCTGAACAAAGATGTGAGTATAAAAAAACATATTGGGGAGGTGATTCCAGAAAGAATTGGAAGGGAAGTGGGGAAGTGAGAGACAGGGCAGAAAAGCAGTGACAGATGTATTATGAAATGTGTTAGTACTGTGGGTAAAGGAAGCTCATTGCTACTGAAGGAATCTCTCGGAATGTTGAACATGCCTCTGGGTTTTATCAGAACCAAAGTTTCACTTTGCTTTTCTTTCTTTCCTTTCACCACACCTTAGTTCTGTCTTATAGTACAATTTTTCTCAATTATAGTAGCCATCTTACTGACATTCATTTGTGTAGAGGATTAAAGGTCTATCTATTTAATAAAATTGATTTAAGGGCCACCGTTTTATCTTTTTAATGCACAATTGCCATGTGCCAAATCTGCAATAGATTGTTTTTCTCTGTGAAAAAGTCTAAAGCCTGGAAATCACTGACCTCCAAAAACCACTCCCATCCCTTATTCCAGCTGTAACCTCCTGCCTATCATAACATATATCCTGGAAAATGGAGGTTCTGATGTTCTCCATGTTCCCAAAATGGGTGTATTTGCCACACTATTCTTTCCTTGCAATACCATTTTTTTAAATATTTATTTTTTATTTGTAGTTGGACACAATATACTTATTTTATTTATTTATTTTTATGTGGTGCTGAGGATTGAACCCAGGGCCTTGCACATGTGAGGCGAGCACTCTACCATTGAGTCACAACCCCAGAGCTCCTGCAATACCATTTTATATTCCTCTCAAACCCATCGTTCCATTGATATCCTACTTGACCTACAGAATTCCACTTAAATACTATCTAAATACTACCTCAATATTCTCTGGACACTCCTAAACTAGAAATAATAGTTTGTGGCTTTCCTTATAAAGTATTTTATAGCAAATTCACCTTTTACTTTGAATAGTGTTTGTTCAAATGTCCCCAAGACTGTCCTTTTTGAGGACAGCATGTGTTTTACATTGTATTGTACTTTGAATCAAGAAAGTCATTGCAAATAAAAGACACATAATAAATACATAAAAACCAATTCAATTATTAAGAATCCTCACTTGCCTAGCATGATTGAGAATATGGGTTCCATCTCCAGTACTGGCAGGGGGAAATGGGTAGAATCTTACTGAAGGTTAAAAAAAATTCAGAAATAAATGTCAGGAGTTGATTTCCATTATATTAGGAAATGTCAAATAAATGTATTTAAAACTTTTTTTCTCTTCTCACAGAGGATGATGAAAACAAATTGACAGGAGTAGTCAATTAAAGTTAAAAAAGAGGTTTTTTGCAGTACACAGTTTCCTCAAAAAACTAGGATTGGAACCACCATATGACCCAGCTATTCTAATCCTTTGTATTTTCCCCAAAGAGCTAAAATCAGCATACTATAGCAATATAGCCACCTCAATGTTTACAATAGCACAAGTCATGTTATATGCATGTACAACTAAACTACAGAACTTCACTTTTATATGTAAGTGAAAAGAACCAATTAAACATAAAAAATAAAAGACAAGAGAAAGGAAGTCTATTAGAGTAGAGGAAGGGAGGATGGGAGGGAAAAGGGTGAATCATGAATAGAAATAAAATTCCAAACACAATGAATTTGTTGGGATAAATCCAACTACTATGAATAACTATAAAGCTCAATAATAATAAAAAAGAGTTTTTTTCCCTGAGGTTTTCAGGATGTGTATCAGCTGATTATTTGTTACCTATTGACTTTCTTTATTTATTTATTCTTTCAACTTATTAGTGAAGGCACAGTTTTGATATACATTCAACACTATTTGAGTTCTGAGTCTGCAGCTGTGAACAAAATATCTGATATTTGCTTAATGGAGTTTAAAAACATTAAAGGAGAAAGGAACAATTAAACACAAATAAATATGTACATAATGGTCAGTGCCATAAAGAACCATGACAGTGTACTGTGCAGTTCACAATGAGAGGGACAGAGAATTAAGCAGGGGGAAAAAAGTCTCTCTGAGAAGGCTATATTTAGATTGATACTTGACAGATAGGGAAGATTTCCTAAAAGAGAAAGTATCATGTGGAATGGATCTGGGGCAGAGGGAATATGCCAAGATTAAGGAAATGAGAATCTTTTAGTAAAAAAAGAAAGTAATAAGTAGGTAGATATTTGTAAGAGGCAAGGCTGAGTTTAGTGCTGACTAAATCATGTATGACCTTGTAGAAAAACTAAGGATTATATGTAATACCTCACCAGCTGTAGGAAGTCATTGAAGAATATTAAGCTGAAAAATTATATGGTCATATTTATTATAATTGAAATGTTTATTAATTATATAAATGTTTTTCTTATAAACCACCAATAGCTTGTTCAAAAATTATTTTTTAAAATTAATCTCTTTAAAAATATTTAAAATTAACCATTCATCTTAAAGATAAAAATAACATTTATGTCCGCTAAAACAAAGTGATATTTGTACTATTTGTGAACCTTTATACAGGATTATCAGAAGAATTATATAGTTTTATGAACTTTGTGGTATAGTTTTCTGAACTTTAATCAGTTTTCATTGTATCCATCATTATGTTACTTATTTTGTTTTCCTTGAGTGTATTTTATTTTTCAGTGTGTTTTATTTTCAATTTTAATAACTTTTAAAATTTAAAAAGAAAGATTTGGTGCTGAGATTGAACACAGCCTTATACATGCCAAGGATGAGATTTACCACTGGGCCACACCACCTAATTTCTTCACATCTTTATTGAAATAAAATTGACATGACAAAAGTTTATGCATTTTAAGCATACAACTGAATGTTGTTAAATAAATTTAAAAGGTTGTGCATACAGCATTACAAAGGCTTTCTATTTTTACCTTCATAAAATTACCAGCAACTTTCTTCTAAATTTCTTTTTATGATTAATTTGATATTTTTGGTGATTTCAATTGAATCTTTACTGTGAATTATATTTTTAGGTGAGAAATGATTGGTCAAGAGATGCAAAAATACTTGACAAGCTCATAGCTAATATGAGAACTGAGGGAAGATATTCTCCATTTTTATTTTTTAAACATAAAAATATGCACCTGCTACCATCTAATTATTTCCCCAGGTACTCTTTTTGTTTCATTAGCATTACATTTCACCAACATCTAGCAACTGTTTTTAAGACAGTGGGTTTTTTTAAATTTTTATTTATAAATGACAGCAGAATGCATTACAATTCTTATTCCACATATAGAGTACAATTTTTCATATTTCTGGTTGTATACAAAGTATATTCACACCAATTCATGTCTTTATACTTGTACTTTGGATAATAATGTCCATCACATTCCACCATCATTTCTAACCCTATACCCCCTCTTCCCTTTCCACCCCACCCTATCTAGAGTTTTGTCTATTTCTTCCATACTCCCTCTCCCTACCCCACTATGAATCAGACTTCTTATATAAGAAAAACATATGGCATTTGGTTTTTTGGAATTGGCTAACTTAGTATTACCTTCTCTAGCTCCATCCATTTACCTGCAAATGCCATGATTTTATTCTCTTTTATTGCTGAATAATAGTCCATTGTTTATATATGCCACATTTTTAAAATCCATTAATCTCTGAAGGGCTTCTAGGTTGGTTCCACAGTTTAGCTATTGTGAATTATGCTGCATTAAAGATTGATATGGCTGAGTCCCTGTAGTATGCTGTTTTTTAAAAAAATTATTTTTATTTCTTACATACATGACAATAGTGGAATGCATTACAATCATAATTATCCATTCACAGCACAAGTTTTTGTAACTCTTTATATAAAGTATGTTCACGCCAGATTATGCCATTATACATGAGCCCTCTTTTTTTGCATAACAATTCTTAATACATCTTTATACCACAATTTATCATACCTCTGTTTGTATATAACATATATTGACACCAAATTCACATCTTCATATATGTATTTTGCTGCTTTTAAGTCCTTTGGGTATAGACTGAGGAGAGGGATAGCTGGGTCAAATGGTGGTTCCATTCCCAACTTTCCAAGAAATCTTCATACTGCTTTTCATATTGGCTACACCAATTTGCAGCCCCACCAGCAGTCTATGAATGTGTCTTTTCCCCCCACATCCTCACTAACACTTATTGTTGTTAAAACAGTATTTTTAAATTAACTATTCATGGTGATTTTGAATGCTTTATTGTATTTAAATTCTTTAAAACTATAGATGTTCTATTTTTTCTTTCTTTTATACTGTACACATTTTATACTTTATTTTATTTTTAGAACTGTATTATATTCACAACAAAATTGAGAGCAAGGTCCAGAGATTTTCCCATAGACCTCTGCACCAACAGGTGCATGAACTTTCCTGTCAACATCTCTCATCAGTGTGGTGTACGTGTTATAATTGGACAATTTACATTGACTCCTCATTATCATTTGTTGTAGTCTGAGGGTCAGATGTCCCCCAAGACCTCTTGTGTTGAAGTTGGAATATTCAGAGGTAAAATGATTGTAATATGATAACTATAACCTCATCAGTCCATCCTAATTTAAATGGATGGACTAGAGAGCAACTGTAGGCAGGTGGAGCATGGCTGGAAGAGGTGGGTCACCAGGCACATACCCAGAAAAGGTGCACTTTCCTTGTGACCCTTTCCCCCTTCCTGTTTTTTGCTGTCATGAGAGGAGCAGCTTCCCCTCTGCCATGTCCTTGTCCCATGATATGCTTCCTCACTTGGGCCCCAGAGCAATGGAATGGGCCATCTATGGACTGAGACCTCTGAAATCATGTTCCCTAAAAAACCTTTTTCTCCTCTACATTGTTCTTGTCAGATCTTTGGTCACTGCAACATAAAACTGACTAAAACAACACCCAAAGTCTATAGTTTAGGGTTTATTCTCGCTATTATTGTATATTTTATGGATTTGGGCAAATGCATAATGGCACAAATCCTCCATTATACTATTGTCGATTACATTTACTTTCTTAAAAATCCTTTGTGCTCTGCCATTTTGCCTCTCCCTTCCCAGGAACCTTGGCAAAACTGACCTTTCACTAGCTCTGCCGTTTTGACTTTGTATGGATTAAGCTTGTTGGAATGGTGCAACAAATTTCTTTAAATTAGTAAAATACATCAAATGTTTCTCTACATTTTTATATGGTTTGATAATGTATTTCATTTTACTGCTGATTAATGTTGCATTGTCTGGATGTATCATGTTTTTTTTTTCTTATTTTATTCTATTGAAGAATATCTTGGTTGTTTTTGCAATCAAGCTACATTAAACATCTGTCTTCAGGCTTTGTGTAGACACAGATCTCTGCTCCTTTATGTAAATATTAAGGAGTGCAATTGCTGGATCATATGATAAGAGTGTTTTGATTTTGTCAGAACTGTCTTCCAAGGTGGACGTTTAATTTTACATCCTACCAGGAGTGAACTAGCATTTCTGTTAGTCCACTTCTTTGCTGTCACTGGTTATCACCAGTGTTCAAGATTTTGGCCAGCCTAATAAAAGTCTAGTGACATCTTGTTGTTGTTTGAAATTGCATATCCTTGATGGCATATGATTTGGAATATCTTTTCATATACTTGTTTAATATACATAGATCTTATTTTGTAAGGTATTTTTAAATTAAAAGGATCAAAGTAGTACAATGGAAACAAGATTATTTAACAGTAAGAAAATTAGGGGGTTTTGTTTTCTCATTGTTAAGTTTTAAGTCTTCTTTTAATATTTTTTGGATAATTGTCCTTAATAAAACATATCTTTTGAATTTTTTTCTTCTGATGTGACTCTTATTTTACTCATTGAAAGTGCCTTTTACAAAGGAAAAAATTTTAGTTATAATGAAGCCAGTTATAGTAATTCTTTTTTCATAATTATACTCTTGGTCTTGAATCAAAAAAACTCATCACAAAACTCAAGATCATTCTATGTGTTTTTCTATGTTATCCTTTATAAGTTTTATAGTTGTACATTTTACTTTTAGACCTGCAGTCCACTTTGAGTTGATTTTTGTGAAGGGTAAAAGATGTGTGTCAGGATTTTTTTTTCACACATGGATATCTAGTTGTTGGAGCACCATTGGTTGAATATGAATGTTTTTTTTTATTTTGACATATCATTACTTTCTCTTTTTTTCCCATCATTTTTATTTTTATTTTTTTTTCTTTTTTATTGGTTGTTCAAAACATTACAAAGCTCTTGACATATCATATTTCATACATTAGATTCAAGTGGGTTATGAACTCCCATTTTTACCCCAAATACAGATTGCAGAATCACATCAGTTACACATCCACATTTTTACATAATGCCCTATTAGTAACTGTTGTATTCTGCTACCTTTCCTATCCTCTACTGTCCCCCCTCCCCTCCCCTCCCATATTCTCTCTCTACCCCATCTACTGTAATTCATTTCTCTCCTTGTTTATTTTCCCATTCCCCTCACAACCTCTTATATGTAATTTTGTATAACAATGAGGGTCTCCCTCCATTTCTATGCAATTTCCCTGAATCAACAAATGGGACTTACTTAAACTGAAAAGTTTTTTTCTCAGCAAGAGAAACAATAAGAGAGGTAAATAGGGAGCCTACATCATGGGAACAAATTTTTACTTCTCACACTTCAGATAGAGCCCTAATATCCAGAGTATACAAAGAACTCAAAAAATTAAACAATAAGACAACAAATAACCCAATCAACAAATGGGCCAAGGACCTGAACAGACACTTCTCAAAGGAGGACATACAATCAATCAACAAGTACATGAAAAAAATGCTCACCATCTCTAGCAGTCAGAGAAATGCAAATCAAAACCACCCTAAGATACCATCTCACTCCAGTAAGATTGGCAGCCATTATGAAGTCAAACAACAACAAGTGCTGGCGAGGATGTGGGGAAAAGGGTACTCTTGTACATTGCTGGTGGGACTGCAAACTGGTGCGGCCAATTTGGAAAGCAGTATGGAGATTCCTGGGAAAGCTGGGAATGGAACCACCATTTGACCCAGCTATTGCCCTTCTTGGACTATTCCCTGAAGAGCTTAAAAGAGCGTACTACAGGGATACTGCCACATGGATGTTCATAGCAGCACAATTCACAATTGCTAGACTGTGGAACCAACCCAGATGCCCTTCAATAGATGAATAGATAAAAAAAAAATGTGGCATTTATACATCATGGAGTATTACGCAGCACTAAAAAATGAATGTTTCTTCATTGTGCTGCCCCATGGTCCACTGTCAAATATTAGTTCACTCTGTTACATGCATCTATTTTTGGGCTCTCTAAATTTTCCATTGATTTGTCTATTTTTCCACTAGTTCTACACATTCTTTATCACTATAAGTTTGTAGTATTTATGTTGGATAATGTCAGTCTTCCAACTTTGTTCTTTTTTTTTCAGTATTGTGTTGGCTTTTGAAGGTCCTTTAACCTCTTCATATGAACTTTAGAATTAATTTGCCAACATCTAAAAAAAGTTTGATTGGGATTGCATTGATTCTGCAAACCCAATAGATCAAGTTAGAAAGAACTGAAATCTTGATAATATTGGGTATTCTAATCAATGAACATGGAATATCTTTCCACTTATTTAGATCTTTAATTTCCTCCATCATTTTGTAGTTTTCCTCTTAAGACCTAGTACATACCTTGCTTGATTTATACCTATTTTATTTATTTAATTGCTAGAATAAATGGCCTTTATTTTTAATTTCAACTTCCATTTTTTCATTTCGAGTATATAGGAAAGCAAATGATTTTTTATATTGCTCGTGTATTCTGGAAATTAGTAGAATCATTTATTAGTTACAGGATGCTTTTGTTAATAGATGTTTAGGCTGCTGTGTAGTTAAAAAAAAAAAAAAGAAAGAAAAAGAAAAAAGAGAGATGAGAACAGGAGCTAGGCTACCAGTAAGAATACTAGTGCAATTTACTAAGTGAGAGATTATGGTAATTTGCTTCAGGGTACAGGTCTAGTTTAGAAAGAAAGGAGATGGATTAATGATATATGTTTAATTTTAAAGCACAATGCTGAGTGATTAGCTATTGAGTATGAAAAAAAGTAGATTTCAAGAATAATTTTAAGATTTGGGGTTTGTACAATTAGGAGTGTGCTGATAGATTTGGTGATTTCAAGAAGACTTAAAAGGATAGATGAGATTGAGGGAAAGGATTCAAAATAAAAATTTATTCTTTCACTTCTCTGATATTCCAAGGGCAATTTGATTGCATATGCCTTATGATTCTGTTTCAGTTTTTCCAAGATTTTTCAAGTTGTCTTTTCAGAGTACATCCCTGAACTCTCATTGAGTCTTTCCTCTGGTTAGATCCATGTTCATAATATACTGCTGGATCATATTTGCATGATTTTTTTGTTCTTCTTGCTCATCTTGTCCTGTGGCCTAGAAGTAAACAAGAATGACTTCTTCCTGGGTAATTTGAGCATACCACAAATGCTACGCAAAGTAGAAGCAAAAGGCAACTTCTAAAGTCATGTAGTTAAACAAAAATATTGATGCTTTAAACTTTGGACCCTTGAGAAATTTTGTGTGTTTTCTTTGTTCTTAGGAATGTATTCTTCACAGATTGTGCCTGTGTTTGTACAAGAGTATGTTGGATGTTCAGCATATTTCAATTAAGGATTTTTTGAAGTAGCAACATCAAACTCCTTCCCCTCCCCAGTATTGTGTTAATCAGCTTTTCAATGTTGTGACCCAAATACCTGATATGAACAACTTAAAGGAAGAAAAGTTTATTTGGGGATTATGAATTCAGAGGTCTCAGTTGATGGTCAGCCAATTTCATTGCCTTAGGCCTGAGTTGAAGCAGAAGATCATGGTACAAGGGCATGGCAGAAAGAAACTACTCAGCTCCTGGTAGCCCAGAAACAGAGAAGGGGGAAGAGGAGAGGATCCAGGGACAAGATATAGTCTAAGCCCACATCTTCCAGTGACTTGCTTCCTCCAGCCATGCCCCATTTGCCTACAGGTACTACCCAGTAGTCCATTTGAATGATTAATATATCAGATGAATTAATACACTGATGAAGCTTCAGCTCTTTTTTTTTTTTTTTTTTTTTTGGTACCAGGGGCACTTATTACTGAACCACATCCTTAGCACTTTTTATATTTTATTTTGAGATAGGGGCTAGTTAAGTTGCTGATGTCCTTTCCTAAGTAGCCGAGCCTGGCTTTGAACTTGTGATCCTCTTGCCTCAGCCTCCAGAGCTGCTGGGATTACAAGCATGCACCACAATGCCTAATTTCAGCTTTCTTAATCTAATTATATTATCTCTGAACATTCCTGCATTGCCTTATACATAAGTTTTTTTAGGGGACACCTCATATCTAAAGCATAATATTTATATTATATGCAAATAAAATTCAAGTATTCTTATTTGCAGTGGGAACCAAGGGTCCAAAAGTCCTCAAGGACTCTAAGGAACTTCTAAGGATCTCATAGATTGCAGTGTAAGATTTTAGGTAAATCATCAAGAAAGAGTACCAACTTCAATCTTGATAAAGTCATTCCCCTCAAAAAAAAAAAGTCTTATTAGCAAAAGTGTGATTTTTATGCTAATTCATTACGAAATCACTCTGTGTATGTTAACAAGTCACTTTCCAATCTAAGCCTCAGGGTCTGCAGCTGAAATGATCTTGAAATGTTCCCATAGCTCAGAGCATCCTGGGAGCTTGGTTTTTCAGGCTTGTTGCCATTTTCATGACCTCTTTGACATTTCCTTTGGTAAGTCAGTGTGAGATTGTAGGGGAAAGGGAAACTAGTGGGGAGTGTGGGCAAGTGTGGTAGCAGGAAGCTGTGTGTTTTGGCTACCTGCTATTTGAAAACTAGTCACTGAACCTCATTCACTCACTTAGCTCCAGATTCACTGTGGGACATAAAACTAAGCAAACCTTCAGGTCATGATCTGTTTCATTATCAAGAAAGTTTGGAAAGTTTTGAGCTATACCCCTGGGAAAAAGAACAGAAACCATGAATAAATACATAATCTGGTTTCATTGTTCCAT
The DNA here is from genome assembly GCF_052094955.1 of Ictidomys tridecemlineatus. Lineage (NCBI taxonomy): Eukaryota > Metazoa > Chordata > Mammalia > Rodentia > Sciuridae > Ictidomys > Ictidomys tridecemlineatus. The sequence continues at coordinate 134,857,957 of NC_135479.1, read as the reverse complement.
TCTTAAAATGTCAGATGAAAGGCCCTGTTAAAAGCAAAGTCACTGAAAAAAAAATTAAATTTATATCTGACTTTCATTGTCCTTATCAGAAAACCTTGACCGATTATGACATAATCTTCAAAGAGAAGGGTCATAAATTTTGCCAGTTAAAATGAGGCAGGCAGTGTAATACAGGGATAAGTTCCCATTTTCATTTGTTCTCATCCGCTATCCTGCAATAATACAGAAGCTGATCTCTGGAGAATTTCAAATTTTCTGTGACAGAATCTGAGGTCTGGCAGTCTTTCAGATGTAGAGCCTTCTGTTTTCTTTTGGATAGAACAGGAATGAAGTGTTGGGGTGGGGGTAGGGACAGAGAAAGGAGACTTTCAACAACAACTCTTTCATAGATCCCCCAATTTAGTGTTCATTTCACTAAGTTTATGTCTCAAAGTGTAGCAAAAGTTTGGATTGCAGAGAATGCCTCCAGAAAGTTAAATGTATTGCTTTATTAAAGTTACTTTCCTCCAAGCTGACCTTTACAATAATGAGGGAGATCTGTTGGGGTTGAGGAAAAAGAAGGACAAGCAAGATTCTGAATTTCCTCTGCTAAGCAACATAACCAAAAGCTTTAGTACAGGAAATGTCCTGAAGATCAGGCCAGGTGCGGAGACAAGAGCTGTATCACTATCATTTTTCATGAGTGGAAAGACTTTGAAAATGATCCGCTGATGCAAAAAGTAAAGTGATGTTATTTTTTATATAAAAAGCATTATTATATAGGAAATTATTATTCATGAACCCAAAGGACATTCTCAGGTCCTTAGAAAATTGGTTTCACTGACTGCACAAAATTTGGATGAGGGTGATACTTTCTCTTTCAAAACACACTTGCATTAAGAAAAAAAATCCACTGAAGTTGATTCTGTAAAATAAGTTTAAAGAAGAGCTTTTAGGAGCCAAAAATTCAGTTTTGATTATAAAACGATATAATCAAATTCTCTACAAGTCCTTCCCAAAGCATTGGTAGTATCCCTGGGATCAGCACATTGCATCTTGATCAGTACATAGCATCTTCATCTTTGAAGAAAATTAAGAAAATTACAATTTCATTAACTTCATTTTGACAAATCAACTTATGATCATATATATATATATATATATATATATATATATATATTTTTTTTTTTTTTTTTTTTGTGGTAGAACCCAAGGTCTGACAGTTTTTCAGAGGCAGAATATCAAGTTGCTGACCCATCTTTTCTTGTATGTTAGGACTGAAATGAGGGAAGAAATGTAGATTTTTATAAATACAATTTACATCATTCAAAAGAAAAGAAAGGAGTCATTTAAAGTTTTTAAGCATACATATATATTTTTACAACATTTCAAAATTAGTGATTAAGAGTTTGAAAGTAGTTTGTAGTTAATTTGGTTTATTTTAAATATTAAGTAACCCCTGTTGTCCAACATAAATTGTCCCAGGCTGGTTAACTATTTACATTCTGCATTTCTCTAAGAGACAGTGTTGGTGAGGGCTGGGGGGTGACAGAGTCCATACAGTGAAGAAGTGAAGATATTGCCTTGGCCAAATTGGTTTGGTCAATTATTTATTCTGTTTTTCCTTTCTTTCTTTTTTTCCTGGTGAGCCACTTCAACACTTTTTAAAATTCAAGTGTATTTCAAAAGATAAAAAATCACCCTTATTGGAAATTTGTGTAGTCAGTGAAGCCAATTTTCTAAAGAACTGAGGATATCCTTTGGATCCATGAATAATCATTTCATATATAATAATACTTTTCAAAAAAGTATCTGACTCTTTGACCCTCCATTTATTACATAGGGTGGGATAACAGAGTAGCTGTTCTTGAACTCATTATTTTATCTCCATTCTCCATCCTCTTTATATTCTTCATTCCTGTGCAGAGACACAGAGGGAGAATGCAGGCTGAACAGCCTCAGGCAGGGAGGTTCTCAGAGAGATGGGGCATATGGATCCACTCTGTAGTGCCCAGAATGGTTACTATGCTACGATTTGGCTCAAAACATCAACAGTAGGCTCCTCCTCTACTGGATGAGGCCAGCTGATATTTCTAGGCAAAACCAATATGCTCTGAGTAAACGGGGACTTCTAATGACCCCAGAGGGAGCTTAGAAATTTGTCTGGGAACCAATGTTTAGCTTTATCCCAGATTAGAGGGAAAAGGAGAGTAATGTTTTGAGGACCTCTAGAAGTGTGATAATTTAAATGAACAAATCAGAGAATACCAAGATCTAGAAGTCTCAGAGATATAGTTCCATACCTTCCTTTACTGATGGGGGCATCAGGCCCAAAGAAAAGTGACTTGTCTGATGTATCACAACTAACTCAAGTCAGAGCCAGACCAGATCTAAGGTATTCTGATTTCCTGCTCAGTCACGTTGCATGCATCTCTCTCTATTTTTTAAATATTTTTTTAGTTGTCAATGGATGCTTACTTATTTATTTTTAATTTATTGATCTGTGGTGCTGAGAATGGAACCCAGTGCCCCATACACGCTAGGCAAGCACTCTGCCACTGAGCCAAAGCCAGAGCCCATTTACACATCTCTTTTGAAATAACTTATTTTTACTCTTTCAAATATTGTTTGCTAGAACATAGACACAGTGCTGAGAGACAATAAATCTCTTTTCTCTAAAAAGAAAAAAAAATCCATTTGGGCAAAATATACCTACTTAGGAATTGCTGAGAAGTATGTGGCTGTGAACACAGCAGAAGGGATCACGACAATTGGGTCCACAGGCCAGTGTGCTGCCTGACTGGTGACAAACAGGTGGTCAGGTGATCAGAAACCTGGACTCTATTTTCAAGGGAGTCAAATGAATAGCAAATTCAGAATCTAACACTCAGTGTGCAATGAGTGACAAGTTCTCCAGCAGAGCCACACTGATGAGTTCTACAGATTTTGCCAGTGCTTTTTTGTTTGAAAGTATTGTTTGAAATTACTACAGGAGCAAAAAAAAAAAAAAAAAAAAAAAAAAAAAAAAGGAAGAAAGAAAGAAATCAGCTGGAATAGCATGTATATTGGGTTCATTAGCTATGATAATTTAATTTTGATCACTAAGTTTACTGAGCAGTTTGAAATTTCTCTAGAGTGAATGCAAGATACATGCCTTTATTGAAAAGCAAAACAAAAGTGTCTCCTTTTAATTACTCTTTATTCTATATTTGATATAAATCATATAGATTCTTAAAATTTGTGACTACAAATCATATTTTGGTAAAAAAAAAGATGCTAATGCTTTAGATATATATTTAAAATTTTAAAAACTAGCCAGGCACTGTAGTGCATACCTATAATTCCAACTATCTGAGAGACTGAGGCATGAAGAACATTTGTGCCTAGGAATTGGAGATTAGCCTGGGCAACGGAGCAAGAACTAGCTACTCTCAAAATCAATTATGTTTTATGTTACTTTATTAAAGAAAAAATAATTTATCCTAATTTGCCACTAGAAAGTCAGACTGTTCACCAACGAGCTGCTGAGATTTAGAAGGCCAATGGTAGGGAAGGAGTATTCATCTCCTGAGACCTGGAAGTGTTAAGGTCTGTAAACAAGTCAAAATAACACCTGGTATTTTGCCAGGGGAATGTTAAAGTTCGCAAACAAGTCTGGATGGTGCCTGGCAAAATGCCAGAGGGAGTAGTTTGAGAAGTAACAAAAGCAAGCCATTAAGTGTGGAGATTCCTTATTGGTTGACTGATGTATCTAGTTTATGCTAATTAAGATAAGTTGTGCAGGGCTGGGGATGTGGCTCAATCGGTAGCGCGCTCGCTTAGCATGCGTGCGGCCCGGGTTCGATCCTCAGCAGCACCACATACCAACAAAGATGTTGTGTCCGCCGAGAACTAAGAAAAAATAAATAAATGTTAAAATTCTCTCTCTCTGTCCCCCTCTCTCTCTCACTCTCTCTTTAAAAAAAAAAAAAAAAAAAAAAAAAAAAAAAAAGATAAGTTGTGCAAAATGTATAAATAGCTCTGTTGTCCTACAATAAACGCTTCCACTCCTGCTGTATAAACGTGCACAGTCTCCCCGCCCCCTCATGGAAGAACCTCATCCTCCAGATGGATGGGTTGCTAAGTGTCTATTAAGCACTAGAAAGAACAGAAGAAGAAACTCAATTGTGCTAGGAGGGGACATCATGAGGCATCCAGAGAAGCAGAGGTGCACTCCAGGTACAGACTCAGCCTGTGGCATTTGTGATGTGGATTGTGGGGGAAGATCAAAACAGAGGAAAAGGTGATAAGTATGGCTTAGAATAATGAGACAGATATTCACTCAGATGAATTCAGGGCTTTTAGCAACTAAGGCATTACTTCCCTAGTATTTGGCCTTTTAAAATTTCTCTGTGATCTCATCAGAGGACGAGTTGGGATGTTTTCAGAAGGTTAGAGAAAGTGACAAGAACAAAGTCACTTGTTGGCAGATGCTGAAAAGAATTCCTTTCTGGAGACCCTAATGAGAAGGATGAGACCCTCAGTAAGGTTGTCTCTGGGTTTGGATTAAGTCACATAAGACTCCCTGACTTATTTGTTTTGTGGACTTTTAACTTTTTATATCCACATTTCTTCATTTGTAAAGTCTTAACTCCTCCCCATCTTTTGCCTTTACGAATCAAATAAAAATCGCAAATGTTTCCAGCTTAGAATCCTCAATCAGTATTAGCTGAACCTGAACAAAGATGAAAGTTCAATGCTGTGAGGAAATTCAACTTTAATTCTCTATCAATGGAGTACATCTGTATTTCTTTCCTGTGCTTTCTTGGCTTTCTGTCTAGATCTCCAACAGCATTGCAGAAACTACAGAAGACTATATATATATATATCTGATTAAAGGTGTAATTGTTTTGACATGGGCTTTTTTTTTTTTTTTAATCTTGTCCACAGCTCTGCTTTAGCCTGGTCAGAACCCAGTGCAGTCTGTCAGCATGGAAGCCTTATCAGAAGCAGGGAGGTAAACCAGAGGGGAGGTGTTGACAATTGGTCAGAACACTTTAATGGGCAGGCAACAGGATGAAACGCAGGATGATAGACAGGTATCCAATGCAGAGCAGTCAGTACCTAGGTGGCATTAAGAGGGAATATGTTAGTCAGTTTTGTGTTGCTGTCATCAAAATACCTGCCAAGAATGATTTTAAGAAGGGAGATTTCATCCATGGTCGGCTGAGTCCGTTGCTCTGTGTCCAAGTAAGGCAGAACATCTTGATAGAACATCTTAGCAGGAGGGCATGGTAGAATAGCAACTGGTCCATTCATGGCAGACAGAAAGTAGAGAGAGAGGGAATAAGGGAAGGAGTTACAAGGAAGATGAACATTTGCAGGACAGGTCCTGGCTGACATAACTCCTCCAGCCATGCTCCATCCGCTTACACTTACCATCCAGTCAGTACATTTGAACTTCAGTGGGCTGATTAGATTTATACTCTCACAATCCAATCCCTTTACCTCCAAGAATTTGTACATTAACACAGGAAATTTGGGGAGACACCTAATATCCAAACAAGGAAACAGGTGGATGCCTAGCAGAGAGATGAAGCTCATTCTCAAGGAATCTGTTAACAAGAACTAGGGGCTATTAATGTCTGTCACCTGGGAACAAGGAGTCGTTTTTATGAATAAGGCAAGTGACCTTTTTCAGAGGAAATAGGATGATAGCTAATTATTCTATTTATGTTGAAGGGAAACTCTCATTTTCTTTAAATGTCTCAGTAAGGGAACTTTCAGAGCAGTGCTTTGTTCTCCAGTTTGGCCTAAGACAATGCAGATGGTTTAATTTGAGATTGTGCTTGGCACAGGTAATGATAGAAAGAATATTCTCTGCATATTAAAGCCCATATTCTTCAGACTTGCTTTTTCAGCAATAAAGGTAATATCTGAATATTTATCTCTTCCATTTATGGGGCACATGAGTGGTACAAAGTTGAGGTTTATAAATGACAATTGTTTATCAACTCTAATACTTCCAAACATGATAACACAAATGGTATAGTTTCTAAAGTACCGTTCAAAGGCAAAGCAGAGCAGTAGAACAGTGGCACTTGGTCTGAGGTGAGAGAAAGCCTCCTTCAACTCCATGATTGCTAGGGCCAGGCTCCATCCTTATAACCTTCTATAGAGCTGAACATGAAATGTGGGGTCAGGGAACCCCTGCTCGAAACAGTAGAGAGAGAGAGATGGGAAAAGGTTCAAAGGGAGGAAGTATATAAAAGTTTATCATAGATAACAGATTACTCTATGCAGATAGAATATTCTTTCCCAGAATTTTTAATGAAATTTGTTTTTGTTGTTTTCTTGCAACCATGCAATGATCTGGTGTCTTTTTTATAGAGTAATAAATAACAACCCATTTGCTTCTGTTGTCATGGCTGTTTTTATACATATTAGGTCACCTGTAAGTTGAGCTTACAGTTATATTTAGGCTCTGTCCAATATGTATGATTTTATATGCACATAACCTTTCTCTATATTTCTTCTGCAGAATAATTTTATGGGTCTGTGACTATAGCTGAATGATGCATGTATGACAAATTTAGTGATTTAAGAAAAATGTGGTCTGTGCAATCAAAAGAGAATTTTGACAGGAGATATAAAGATATTGTAGAGTTAGGAGGCAATGTAGCACACTAAAATAAGAACTAACTAGGCTCCAATCCTGGCACTATCACTTGCAAACTGTGGCTATAGGCAAGTCATTTCTCTTTTATAAACCTATTTTTTCTCATTAGCAAAATGACAATAGTAGGTAGTATTACCTTACTCAAAGATGCTCTTGAAAATTAAAGGATTTAATGTTTGTGAAAAAAGAAAGCAAACAACAACTGGCTTTATACTTAGTTTCTGGATTTCAATATGAATTTTGCTTTTAGCTTAAATTATTTTGGGAATAATTAGATTTATCCTACCCCGACTATTTTTTTTCCTTGCAACTAAATGTGAGTCTTCCAAGGAATGAAGTTAGAATGTCTTTCATGACATGAGTGTGAGGACAGAGTATTTGCATGCTTTGTTTGATTTGGAATTTTAAAGCTCAATCAGGAATTAAGGTAAGCACAAGGAAGGAGCTATTAAGGAAACTGGAAAGGAACAGCAGACAGTTCTGGAATGTGGCAGCCCCTGTTTGATTTTAAATGTAAGTTAAATATTAATTTTTCTTAAAAAAAAATCTTCTTCCTCCAGGGAGGCCTTTTTCTCTCACTCTCTTATGTTGACAGATTGTTGGTGGATTGCCGTTCACACTGACTTATTTGGAGGAAAAAAAGTCTTCAGATGATCTTATTTGCGTAAGAAAAAAAAAATCTGCAAAACAACTCCCTTGTCGCCAGCATCAACAGCAGCTGAACACGGGTTGGGTTGTTGCACAGTGAGAATTATCCCTTTCATTTCAAAGGAATCAAAGACATTTGGGGCAAGCAAAAGCCCTGGTTTACGCATGATCAAAATAAACTAATATCAGGTTTGCTTACCCTAAGTGTTGATTCAAGCTAATACTGAAGTCCGAGTATACTTTTCATTCTTTCTATGAGGATTATGTAGAAAAGAGAAAAATCTAAAAGTCTAAAAAGCTGAGCTGATTTGGAGAAATTAAAAGCATTTGAAGATCTTCTCTTTGTCTGAATTCCTTTCTGCTGATAGTTCCCTAAAACAAGGGGGCAAAATGAAGCTGTTGACTTGTAAACAGAAGTCGAAAGGAAATTCAAGCTTCTGTCAAGACTCATTCCAAATACAATAAACAGGAAAATGATTGGATCCCTTTTCAAGTTTTTGGATGGGATCTCTTGTGCTTTGGCTGTTCTTTGAATTCGTAAAGAATGGGGAACAAAAGTGAAATTTTAGGTTCCCAGTTCCTATCTATCTTAGCAGAAACTTGAACATTTCATGTTTCCAACAGCACTTTTCTCAAATCATAAACTTCTTTCTTTCATGTACTTTTCTTTCTCTTAAGAAAAAGAAGGAATTCTCAAAAATATTATCACCCAGTTCTCCATTTAACATAAATATTTTTAATAATAAAGCATCTTCTCCTGCCGCTGCCTATCTGTAAGTTTCCTCATTTATAAAATGAGGGGATTGGACAAGGCTTGCCGTGCCACATTCTGTTCTGTACTGGGTTCTTCAAGTGTCCAAATTTGGAACTATGGACACTGAAGCCTGTAATTCTTTTTTGCAGGGAGGCTATTCTGCATTATGGGACAGTCAACACCACCCTTTCCTTGTACCCCACCAGACACCAATAGTATGAATGTTACTTCCCCCACACCCTAATCGACAATCACAGATATCTCTAGACATTTTTATATCTCTAGGTGGGCAAAATAACTCACAGTTGAGAACTACTGCTTCAAGTCACTAAAGCAGTGGTTCGTAAACTCTGGTAAATATCAGAATCTCCTGAGAACTTGGAAAAAACATAAAGACCTAGACTTGATTCTATTTCAAAATGCCAGGGCCTCTCTGTGTTTCTCTGTGTTTTTTAAATAATTAGATTTTTTTTATGTAACACAACAAAACTAGGCACTCTAAAATGGGTTCCAGTTAGCTGTCTAAGAAATGAAACAGCTATCGATGAAGTGTATTCCTGGCACATCGAGTTCAAGAGTGCAAGAAACTATTGGAAACTGTGTCTTTCCACACAGTAGGTCGATTGGGCAGAGTGTGACTAGAACTTAACATCTCTGCACTGAATGGTTCTTATCACCATATGACAATAAACTTTTTGGTAGTCATAAACTTTTTGATTTGGTCCAGCCTTAAAAGGAAAGTAAGATTGACCTTCCTGTGGAAGAGAGATCTGAAGAGATGACACAAAGCCCTGTCTACTCTCATATCTCTGACTCATGAATACTCCGTGGATCCTGGAACTCCAGATCTTAGACTTACTCCTTGGAATGAGGCATTTTCTCTAAACCAATGGTTTTCAACCTTGGCTTCACACCAGCGTCATTTGGGAACTTCTAAAAAATCCCTAGTTTTGAGTCATATCCCAAACCAATTAAAGCAGAATATCTCAGAGCAGGAACCAGGAATTAATACTTTAAGTACCTTGGATCTTTGTAATGTTCAGGAAAAATTGGCATACTAATTAAAGGCTTTCCCTAAAATCAAACAGGAGTTTTGCAGAAGGAAATAAAATGATGGTAAGATATGCAAAAAGGCTTGACCATTCAGCGCCACTTTGGAAACCAGCAGGATATTTGTGTGGCTGAGGCATCATAGGCTTTTGACTCTATGCAGATAGATGATATAGAAATGTTTCTTAATGTAGAGATAAAATATAGCAAGGCATTTGGGTACTCTGCCCACAGTCCCACAGTAGTACTTTCTATCCTAATGTGTTTTCAAAACTTTCCACAAGTAGATTGATAACTCTAGACTGCAGTTATCTGAAAACAGAAAGGATCCCTAGAGAAAAAGTCTGGGCAGATGATGCAATTCTGGAACCCTGAATATCCAAGGAATTTAGTATACCTTCAGTTCCAAACTGGAGCTTGTCTATCAGTAGGATGAGACAAATTAGTGAGGTTTGGTAGAAAAAAAAATAATATGAACATAATTCTTTAAAGTTGCATAGGTGGGGCTAGTCATTGCCAAAGTTGTCAAACCCAACAAAATGAATGAAGGGATGAACAAGAAACTCTAGCAACCTTCTCAGTGGTCACACAGACATTTTCAGGGAAATTGAGATCAACTGAATGTTATATGTGGTCTTTTCCCATTGCCCTTCTTCCACTCATCATCCAAATGGCAAGAGACTTTGGTGAAATTCTACAGGCATTAAGAGACAAAAGGAATGCTCCCAGGAAGCAGGCTGGAATCCAGGCCCAGCACATAAGCTTTCAGAGAGTGTGCAGCCAAGGGACAGGAAAGAGGGGGCACACCTCCTCTAAACGGGTATTTATGATAGAGGAGAAGCCAAGGAACAGAAACACCTCCAGCTAGTTTCTTGGAGTCTGGCAGCTATTTCTGTCAGCTTTCCCATTCCTAGTTTGATGCTCATTGCTTAAGTTCTGGAGGTACTAGATTTATTAAAATGACTCTTTGTCCAATTAGTACAAGAATTTATATCTGATTATCATTTGACATGTGGACGTTTGTCAATTTTAAGAGATGAGGAAACTGAGGCTCAGTAACTCAAGGTTACACAGCTGGGAAACTGACAGAGGCTGAGGATTAAGTACAGTTTCTCCTTTCCAGCCATTCTCATTCTCGTTCCTGGAATGCAGACACAGAAGTATTGTGTTTATTGTTCTTTATTGCCCCAGTCCACAAACTCACACATCCATACAAAGTGGGATGAGAAGGCAAAAAACAGATCTCCCCAACCCACCCGCCAAGGTTGAACCCAAGCTTTGATCCCAAAGGTCCAAAGGTTCCTTTGCCACACATCAGCTGCATAAACTTTGGCAAGTCACTTTTCTTTTCAAGCAGAAGGACCCTGCAGACTGTAAGATCATGTACACATTCCAGAAAATGACTAAGATCCGAACCTCACTAAAACATTTTTTTTTTTTTAACTCTAGAAAAAAGAATACCGGCTTCTGCAACCTAGAGGAGAACCCACGTGTAAAGCTCCTCCCCCGGGTTTGGCCTCAAGCGGCGCTAGCCCTCTGCCTGGCACTTGTGTGCGGCCCCAGTCTGGCAACCCCGCGGCTGCGGCTGGAAAGCCTGGGATCGCGGCTTGCGGAGGCTCGGGCAGCAGGAGGAGCGTGTGAGCTGTAGGCGTCCCTTTAAGAGCGGCGGGACGGGCAGAGCCTCCGCCTCTCTGTCCGAGGAGCGCCGGGCGGTCACCTGGGGCTGTCGGGCAGCCAGATCTGGCTGCGGTACTGGCGCGCTTGCCTGCGGAGTTGGAGACGGACTCCGTCGCGAGGTGCCGCGGAGCCGCCTCGCAGCGGCTCGCTGCTGCGGAAGATGCAGGAGCGCATCTGGGCGTCGCTGCTGCTGCTGCTGCTGCTGCTACCGCCGCCGCTGTGTGGCGGCCCCCCGGACAGCGGGCGCCAGGAACTAGAGCCTGAGCGCGGGCCTCTGCAGCCCTTCGACCTGCTCTACGCCAGCGGCGTGGCTGCCTATTACAACGGGGACTACGAGCAAGCAGTGCGCGACTTGGAATCGGCGCTGCTTAGCCACCGGCGCCTGCGGGAAGTCCGCACGCGCTGTGCCCGCCACTGCGCCGTGCGCCGCCCTCTCGTGCCCCCCGGTGCCGGCCCCGGGGCCGAGCTGCCCTTCTTTCGCGCCTTGCTGGAGCGGGCGCGCTGCTACCGCAGCTGTGAGAGCCAGCGCCTCGGGGGACCCGCGTCCCGACACCGCGTCAGCGAGGATGTGCGCAGCGACTTTCAGCGCAGAGTGCCCTACAACTACCTGCAGCGGGCCTACATCAAGGTACCCTGGCGCTGGCGTTTCCACACCTAACGCCCCCTGTGGCTCTCAGATGTGCTCTTGAGTCCTCGGGTTATTTGGTATTGCACTGCTTTGCAATCTTTCAGAGTGGATTTCTTAAGCATCTGTCTCATGTTTATGAATCTTGACATCTATCAGCCCAAACTTTGTAACCAATACTAGATGAACTTGGGCAAGTCTTTCTTTGACTCTTCCTCTCTCTAAACATTAATTTTACTCTCAAAAAGAGGGCTGTACTGATTGGATAATATTTAAAGCACTCATTTAATACAGCTGGGTCTATAATAAGCTTTCTTCTCAAGAATCATTCTTGGTATATACCCATTCCCATCTCTGTCTCCTCTCTCTCACCAGTACTATACTCCAGTCTGCATCTTTTCTGGTAAGTTTAACAGAGTGTGTTTTCAAGATAGCAGAGTTAAAAGTAAATGTGTTCCTAAACAATTCCCCCCCCCCTCTCTCTTTTCTATAAAAAAGTAAAGTTCCAGGTTACAGAGAAGAAATGCTAGGGGGAGATGAAGCTCTGAGGGACTATCTCATTAAAATTATCCACAAGTGCTGATTTTTTTTCTCCTTTGATGGAAGTCTTCCAGTTCCTGAAGTTTTACATTGGACTGGATTACTTGACATCAGATGCCCAGGGTTCTTATCTTTGTGTACTTAATATCCATGAAGTTAGTGTTGGGAGGAATACACTGTAAATTGGTCTTATTTCCCACATCCACAATTTTGAAGATCTGGATGCTTCAGCAGAGAGAATTTAGAATGAATTCCTCACACCTGCCCACTCACCCATGTTACTCCAAATTTAAACAATTTCTCCCCATTCCTGACTTTTTGTTTCAGTATAGCAAAATCTTTTCCCAGCTATTGGAGGAGGGGCAGCTCAGGGGGTTGATTGGTATTGCTACAAATGGACCAGGCTGCATTTCTAAGGAGAAGAAAATATACATCATGTTCCAGCATTGACATGCCTTTAGCATTGACATGCCTTTGAAGCTTATCCCACAGGTCTATGTTGTCACTTACAACTGTCAGAGGAGTTATGAGGTCTCAACTGAGACTTTTACACTCTCAATGTGTTGTTTGTAGCTTAGGTCCTGGAGCTCACTAGATTAGTGCCTTGGGCAGGAAAGGAGAAGAAAGCCCAAATGCTTTCCAAGATTTGTCTCTTACTTGCTTGTGCCTCCTATTGGATTTGCTAAGACATACATAAATTATAATCCTCCTTTCTTTTAAGTGCATGGCAGTTTAGAATGGTCTTCCAAAAACCAGTCAATTCTGGACAGAGAGGGCATCTTGAGTACCTGACAGCAAAGAGATCCCCCCAGCAGAATATGGGTTCTGTAGAATGGTCTTCCAGGAATTCTCAGAAGTGAGAGGTTGGCCATCTTGCTGATGATTTGTTCACATGTATTGGACAAATTTTCCTTTCTCAGATCTGGAGAAGGAATGCATATTCATGTTTGGGCATATAAAAATAAATATGAGGTAAATGTCAATATGTGGGTTTCTTTGGTTCTATAATTATGTTTGCTACACTATGAATGTTAACATTTGTCAGCCAGTCCCGAGCTCCTGTACCCTGGTTGGAGGTCAAAGAAGGTGAAGACATAGATTTAACAGGACTCAAACATTTGCAATTAATAGTTTATAAGATCAAGGCACACATGGGCCCTGTTGTGGTTGTAGTAATGGGCATTGTCTGATGAACCAATGATGTTGAAGAAATCCTTTCATAAATATTTGGCATCATCTGTTCATTTATGCTCTACTAGCAATATTTCTAGGGGCAGAAGCAGGCTTCCATTTCACCTCCACTCCAATGGGCAGAGTCTCTTGGTTGCACATAATTGATAATCTCCTAAGAAGGAAATATTTTTATTCATTTGGAAATTTGTTTTGTATGGCTGGAATTCGTTAACATCTAAAAAATGCTTCATCATAGTTCTTTCCTCACCCGCATCCTCTAAAAATTCTACAATTTTAGTTTTTGCTTGCTGTCCAGAGGACTTTACTCATAAAAACAATATGTACCAGCATTTGAGACTAAAACAAACCTCAGAAATGTAAATTCTCAGGCTTTGACATATCTGGGGTGTTCACTCACTGATAGGATGAGTTCCTTACACATACTTGTGTCTGATCATGGTGCCTTGTATTGTTGAATTACTTTTGCCATCAGTGATCTGGTTTGTAGTTAAAAGTATAATCCTAGGCCAAATTGAATTCAGTGAGGATTAGAAGTCTTCATAGAGCTAAAAAATACAGTTATTTTTAGCTAGGAAGTTTACAAACTGCAGAAGGTCTTAGGAGTTATTGCTTCTCCCCAAAATCATGGTTACTGAGCCACCAATGGAAACAGATTCTTTATGCTGGTATGTTGGAAATGAAGGATTGAAAATTGTGATATTGAGACTCATGAGTGAGATTTCTTTTTGCACAGCAAGTAATTCCCAGAAAAGGAAAGGAGCTTACTCAGTGTCATGTCTGTGGTAGCAGAGCAGTCTGAGTTGATGCAATGAGCATGGGCCTGGGAGTTAGGAACGCAGGCTCTGCCAATAGATACTGGATCCAGTGCTTGCCCTGCTATGCCGTCAGCTGGTGGGATCGCCTCAGGTTCCAAAGGATGCTGCATTCCCCAGGGCTCTCCTTATGCCAGATTTGGACAGCTCCAGGGATGAGTTGAGTAAATCCTTGTCCTGTCTGATTACAGACAACACTTTTCTCTGAAGGCCTGCTCCCTAGACTCTTCCTTGAGGCCTGGCATGTTGGGAATTTGCCTGAACAGTTATGAGGCAGCAGTTCTGCCTGGCTCCTAGCCGCACCCTTTTGGTGTATGTGTTAAGGCAGGGTGAAACTCTTCAAACTTTTGATTTTATCATTTCAGATTATAAGATATAATTCATGCTCCATAGCCTTAAACCTAAGGAATAGCTTTTATTGTAGTTTCTGCTGAGAAACGCTCAGTAATTTTCCCTTACTACTAAACAACGCCCACATAGTTTAATTCAGCTTCAGTTCCACTCAAATTCCCCAGTTCTATCTCCCCTAACTCTGCTACCTTCCAGCCAAAGGGAACAGCATCTGATTTTCTTGCATCTTTTGTCCTTGTTATTCTTCTTGGGAAGCCTGCAGGCTCTGGATTAGGATAGATAAGAGACTAAACTAAGGTCTACCTTCTCCAATCTAGCTGCATGACTGTGAATACAGTACATAAGCTTTTTGAGCTTTAGTCTTCTTATCTGCAAAATGGGGAAATAATAGGACTCCTTGCATGGTTTAGGTTAAGTTTAACAGATGACTGATGTCAAGTGCCAAAACAGGGTCTGTTCCCAGCAAACATTAGATATGTGTTTATTCTTATTACTAGTTACAGTGGTAGCTTTTCCTCTTTCTTCTTTACATGTTCAAATCATAACTATCCTAACATAAACATACCTATCTCTATGAGGCATTTGTTCCTCTTCTCTCATTTTTTTTTCATTTTTAACATTACTTTGGGAAAATTGGTATATCTGTTCTCAGTTATGTGAGCTCCTTGAAATCAAGAATGAACTTAGTTATTTTTGCATCTCGAAAGTAGGGACTCCCAGATCTGGGTGATTATTAGATGGAACTATTATTTGTAATATCTGGGGCATTAAATATGATTTAAAATTAGTGCTTTATTAGGGTCAGTAGGTCTCAGTTGGATCATCAACAACCATATTCCTTCCAAATATCTCAGCTGGGATCGTAGGTGTAAATACTCAATATTGTGTGTGGAATGAATCATAGCTTGGTTCTATTTTCATAAAATAGTGTTAAAATTTCTGTGTGGTGGCAGAAAGTTTTTATTACATCAATTGTGTGGATTCCTGGCTGGTTAATTGGGAGAGAAAGTTACAGGAGTGTGGACTGTGGACATCTCACTGTTTCCTTCTTGCAAGTTCTGGCTAATGTGGCAGTCTCCTGCCTATCCTCTCCAGGTTGTTTTTCTTTTTTTTTTTTTTTTTGTATTTTAGTTCATATTATTTAAAACTGTGCTTCAGAAAATCCTTGGCACATTTTACTTGTTTTATGTACATTTGTGGAATTTAAACAGATGTAAGAGAGAGATTTTCCTTTCTTATCTGTGTCCTTGATAATCATAAATTGTTTGAAAGTGTCTGCTCTTTTCTCCCCCTGTTGCTAGCCTTTTAAGAAAAACAAACAAACTGGTGGTGTTTTTTCCTTTTTTTTTTTTTTAACCTAAAGTTAAGCTTTCTCCTGCATGTTTTGTTGCTGTGTTGGTGTTGTGTTTTGTTATTCTTCTTGGGACTAAAAGGAGGGGAAAGAAGGAAATGGAATTTAGTCAATTCTCTCTCCCTCCCAGAGTCATCTTCCCCAAATCCCTTTATCTTGGCCATTATCAATTTTATTAGTTTTTGGTAGAAAAGAAAAAGGTAAACTTAGATTATTTCCTCACTCTAATTCTGCTTACTGACTGCTTTCGCCTTTCTAAAAGGAATGCCTTAAAAGAGAAATTGAAAACTCAGACAAGTGTCTCAAAGATCCTGTGTTGCTCCAGAAGCCCTAATTGAACTATTTTTACCTGTTTGTTGAATTATTTCAAATAAAAGTTGATTTTGTCTTCCTGAAATAGCTGTTCTGAAATTACTCTAATGGATATTTCCTCAGGAGATGAGACTTTTTTTCTCTCACACATAATTGAATCATCTTTGTGCTTGAATCATCAAAATGTACTAGTCACCTTATTATGTCCCACTCCTTGGAAAGGAAACCTGGGAGATGTTTTGTCTTGCCAGTTCTTGGGTTCAGTGTACCGGAAGCACAGTTGTTTCCTCATTGGGATTGTCCATCTGCGGGCTGGTCATCTCTTTATCAGTCATCCAGTTTCTTATAAATAGTAAGTGTCATGTAGGCTTGATTCAATTAGATGAGAGCAGCAAGCAACTGTCTCCACCCTTTTCCCGTTTTCTGCCAGAAGAATCAGGGATTCCTTTACAGGTTTTAATAAAGGAAAATAATAAACCTCTCTCTCTCTCTCTCTCTCTCTCTCTCTCTCTCTCTCTCTCTCTCTCTCTCTCTCTCTCTCTCTCTCAGATCCCATTTCTGAGAATCAAGTGGATTCTATCACAACATTTTCTCATTCCATCAACTCCAAAGAGGTCACTATATGAAATTCTTTTAGAAATGTTCTATGCAATGTCACCTTGCTTTATGAGTGAGATTTGATAAATATGAAAGGTGAGCAGGGTCACCTATAAAGATAACTCTTTGAATTTGGCATAATAGTGGTTCTTTTGGTTCCAAGGAATTGATTAAGCTATGGGTTACTTAGAAGCATACATCTTTCGGATGAAAGGGATTCCACAAGAGCATTTTCAAGTGCAATAATGAATTTGGGGCAATGAAGTAAGAAAGAGAAAGTGAGGGTAACTGTTTTGTTCAAGAAATGTAATTTAGCAAGTGTAGAATTGGCAGTTATTGGAACTATAAACAATTCTGTATCTTGAAGGAGTGCCAAAGATATTGAAGGAATCTGTCACTACTATTTTACACATGATATCCCTGGCCTCAGATTGACAAATCAAGGAGGGTCAGCAGTGAGGCTGTGTCCAGAATGCAGGTATTTTAAGTTATAGTCCTGAACTCTAGCTAAACTGCATGGAGAGGGCATGACTGCCTCACAGGGGTGATCTGTTGAGTCAGTGGTGTAGGAAAGCCTTGAGTGAACTGGTGGCCTTTGCAGGCAGAGAGAACACAAGTTCCATCTTCCTGTAAACCCCATCCATCCTGCATTTTCATTCACATGGTACGTAGGCCATTCAGCCAAAAGTCACAGTCGTCTGGTGGAAAATTTTGCGTTTCTCATTAGGAACAATAATTCCTCTCTTTCTTTTTTTTTTCCACTCAGCTTTCTTCTATAATTCTTTTTCTGTCTTTTAATTCATCCTTCCTTTCCTGCTGTGGTGAAGTAATTTTTACCAGACAAATCTGGCCATCATTTGCCAAATGACCCAGACCAATCTTTAAAAAAGATGATTTGGAGTAAGCCTCCTGGGTGGTATGCCTATGTGCTGTGTGAGATTTTCTAATTTAGTATCAAAGAGGACTACCAGAAGAAGTTGGTTTCACCTGATCATGCTCTTTTCTGCTTTACTGTGCTATGTAGATTCCTATACTTACTTCCCTGCTTTTTCCTCAACTCCATCCCTACATTGTCCTGTTAGTGGTCCACACAGCTCGAATACCTCTAAAAAGGAGGGAGTTCAGCTGATCATTGGGAAAAGAGAAAAGAAGATACTGGTAGGAGCAAGGTCAGAGTTCTGGTTATGATAAAATGAAAACCATCGAGCTTATTTAATTTAATAAGAAGTCATAAGCATTTGTGTCTTTAAAATGCTTTTAGGTCTCATTTCCTTGCAAGTATTGACAATGGATTGGAAGAAGATTTTCTCCAGCTCCCCATTTTTCCTGCAGCTGCTCCCTGTCTTATCAGGAAACATTATTGCTCCATCATTCCGTTTTACATATGGGAGGACAAAACCTGATGAAGAATTAAGTTGCTCACATTTAATGTGTTTAATAGAAGAGCTAGGATTAGAATTCAAGAATCCCTTTTACCTCTGTGACATTGCCATTGATCACTATTTTCAAGAGCCATGCCAAAATAGGCTTTCTATCCTCAGTGAACTTACCTTTAAGAAATACAGGATTTTAAATGACACATGATTTATAATACAAGACCACAGAGGAAAGTGCCAACTATGATGCAAATCATAGGACTTTTTTTTTCACTTCTAACTATTCATTAATAATAAGCGAAGTAACTTAACCTTAGAAATAGTAACCATTTCAGTCAGTTCCTTGTTCTCTGGCTGGCCTTCTTTTGTGACTTCCTGTGAACCAAGGTGGCTGGACCAGCATAATGATTTAGGTTCCTCAAGCTGTGTGATTCTGAGGTGGAGGCTGTCAAGGATAGCGTTTATGCTGAGATTGATGCATCAGGGAAGGAGTTGAATTAGATGGCCTGTGTCAGTTTATAAAATTCTGTCTATCCATGAAATTTCATAAGAAGGGAAGAGTTACATCCAAATGGTGAATAGGAAGAAGAACCACAAACAGGTTTTGTGGGTGATATTAAAATGGGTCTATTTTACAGAGGTAGATGATAGTTTCCAAATAAGTGTTTTAGATATAAAGATGAAAGCTGTAATGGAAGCTCTATGTAAAATAGATTGAGATAGAGCCCCTCTGGTGGAATAGAGGAGGTATTCATCCCCCTCATCTCCTCATCTTTCTGAAGCACCCACATTTATGGGACATGAGAATTTCAGCCATGTAGCCAGGTGAGGTGGTACTCACTTGTAACCTCAGGTACTTGGGAGGCTGAGACAGAGGGATCAGCCTCTGCAACTTAGTGAGACCCTGTCTCAAATAAAAAAGGATGGGGGATGTAACTTAGTGGTAGAGCAGTTCTCAGTAAAATATATTTAAAAAATAATAAAACAAAAAATATTAAAGAATAAAACCATCCAATTTTTACAAAAAGAAAATACACTCCCCCCCCCCAAATAATCGAGTTTATCCTGGAGTTTAATGGAGAATCCAGGATTAGAATTCAAGAACTGTGGGCTGGGTGTGTGGTGCAGTGGTAGAGCACTTGCCTTGCATGTGTGAGGCCCTCAAAACACACACATGAAACACCAAAGAATAAAATAAAATAAAATCATCTCAACTAACACCTCTATGCCATTGCTATTATTTCTAAGACACACACTGAAAATACAAACTCAATAATTTTAAAATGAAACATATAGCATGCCACTTACATTATCTGCTAAGGGAAAGAAGCCCTGAAAATAAAAACAAAACAAAACAAAAACAAAAACAAAAACATCATCTCATGCAACGATATTCCTTACACTGCTCCTCTACCTATTTCTAAGAAAACTTCACAGCTATAATCTAAGTTGATGCTAGTGCTGTTTCCCAGTAAGTCTAACGAAAATGAATGAGACAGAGAATAGTCTTTGGAAGAAAACTGAAGGAATAAGAGCCAGAAAAAGGAAGATCCAATAAGTCAGAATTTCCAGAAGTTTAGGGCTGTCATAATGATCCTGCTGGAATTCATTATGTGCAAGTAATGGATTCAGTTTTTGTGCAAGGAACAGAACACTACTGTTGTTTGTAGGGTAGTTTCACTGGGACCCTGGAAAGGAATGAATAAGAGCAAAAGGTATAATAAAATAAATGAACACAAAACAAAGAAACTTCAAACAAACCCTGAAATACAGGAAAGTTGTTTGAGCCAAATTTGATTTATGCTTCTTGCTCGAATGCTAAATGTTTAGCTTTAATTCTGCCAAGATCATTAGGCTTGCATGGAGAAATCAACATTCAGTGAAGAATCTGGTCACAGAGAATTACCTTAATACCAGATTTGATTGTCTAACAAAATGCTCTCAAATGATAATATCAAAGACTCATCCGGTAGACCATACAAATTATTTCCCACTGAAGCAAGACTTGGTTCTTCATAATATTTTTAAGATAAAATATAGGATTAGCATTTGATTCTAAAACAGGGCTTTTATAAAATGTCTCCAGGGGCAAAGACTTTCACAGTCATCATTGTTTCTGCAGGTTTTCCAAGGGCTCAATTAAACAGTGAAGTCTGCAAGTTTTCAGGTCAGTAAGTACATAAGCCAGCTAGAGTTTCTCAACCTTGGTGAATATTTCAGGGTGAATAATTGTTTGCTGTGGCATGCTTTATTGTGAATTTTAGGATGGTTAGCAAAATCACCAGACTTTAGTGCCTAGATACCAGTAGCAACACCTTCCTGCACCCAAATAGTGATGATGAAAAATATTTCTGTGTATTGCAAGGTGCTCCTGGAAAGTCAGAAATCACCCAATGTAAACCAGCGATGTAAACATTTAGCCATATTTAAGATGAGTGGACGTCAAATTAGACGAGTACAATTCAAGTTTCAGACAGTCTATACTGGATGACAATCTGCTCATTGATGAATCATGATATGAAAAATTTCAGCTGTAACTTGATGTCTTTGACAAGAGGAAGTCTTTGGGAAATAGAGCCTCTCTCCCAGATGCAATGTACTGTGCTTATATCTTGTATCTGGACTTCCATGGCTATACTAGTTTAGTTTGTAGAAAAGATCAGAGGATCAGGCTCTGCTCTGTTTATTGTCCCAACATGACAGAACAGGTTGCTTTAGCAATGCAAAATAACACACAGCCACACGCTGCCAACCCAAACCAAAGCTCTGAGAGCTCACGCTCTCTGGGAGCTCATGCTCTCCACTGAGCCAGAAACTGAACCTGAGCAATTGCAAAGGAAGAACAAGAAGGAGAAGAAGAAAAAGAAGAGGCGCCTTACTTACCCCTTGAAGGAGTCTGTTGGGGTCTCCCTGTCCAGCAGTGCGCAGTTCCCGGCCAACGCACCAAATGTAAGGGACCGGCGAAACGTCAGAGGAAGAGACCACAAGAGACCAGCTTCATGCAACATGCATAAGGGGATTTTTATTGAAGAGCATCCTAATTCAGCGCGCTGAGGCTCAAGGCTCACTCAGGAAGGGAAAGCAGCCCAGAGCTCAGAGCAGAGGTCAAGCAGAGCTTAAGTACAGTTTTTGGGGAGGGCCAGGGGCTTTGCATACATCAGAACAAATCATCATGAGGCATGGGAAATTGAACAACAACTCTGAGACATGATTAGTACATTCATTGGCGGGAACAGGCTGGGCAGGGGTGATTGGTCACTTCTAAGCGGGGTACACATTCAAAATGATTGGTTTTAGGGCCTAAAGGACTATGTGACAAACTACACAGAGTCCCAGGTTATTAGACAACCAGGGAGTCAGTGGGAATATTTACTGGGCAGTTCGGGTATTGTCCTAACAGAGGATTTTAACAATACCTGGTCCTTCACTTTTTAACTCAGGCCCTGCAGCTTGGAAACTTTACAATGCCCGGTCTTTTACACTTTAACTAAGGCTTTGCGGCTTAGAATCAGCTTAGAAATTTTACCCTTACAACACCTCTTAGTTGTAAGCTCTCAACTCCAGAATTAATATATTTCTCATTCAACTTGGATAGTACCCAAACCCAGTCATTTATTTATTTATTTTTTTAGCAAGCCAAATACAGATTTCTTGAAGTTGAAGGTGGAAGTAGCATTCCCTAAGGTAGAGTAGAGTGGGCGGAGCAAGAAAGAGAGGCTCAAAGCCCTGATGTTTGGAAATTAGTGTCTTAGTGTCACTGAGCTCTGAGGCATTCATTCTCTTTCCTATACAGACTTGATTGAAGACCTTAGCTCCCATTGGTTACCTTATGATACCTTATTAAAATAGTGTCCAGTTTACTCCCTTTGGTTACTTTAAAAAACCTAATTAGCAGACTATCCACTTTACCCCTACTGGTCATTTTAGAATACAGAAGCTATGGTGGGAATTATGGGTGATAAGTCTCAGGGACCAGAGTTGTCATGGTAATGGCACTAATTGTAGATAGGGAGATGAATTATCATGATAATGAGTTATCATGATGACTCATCTCCCTGTATTGTCCTCCAGGCATTTTTATTGTACCTTTCCTCTGCCATCTTGATGTCCCTAAACTCATCTCCTAACATTTACCTCTGAGAGATGTGATTCTAAATTTCGTTTTGTAAACCGAGTTATTTAAAAGTAGTCCACTGCAAGCCTTCTTAGGTGTCTTGAAGTTAGCTCTGTATCACTTACAGTTTTAGGGATTGGCTTATCTTAAATAAGAAAATGTCAATTTATAGAAAGTATGGGAATTAGGAAAATTAAGAGGAGATCAGAGGAAAGAAGAAATGAGACAGAAGTCAGAGAGGTGGGCGGGGTAGGAAGGAAGGGTGAGTGTGGATGTCAAAGAGAGAGAGAGAGAGGAGAAAGGATGGAGAGATGATAAACAAAAATGAAGTAAAGGAAAGCAAGAGCAATTAAATTTAAGCCCACGCAGAGTCTCAGGCATGAAAGGAAGCTGCCCAAAACAAAACTTGGAGTTTGCACAGTCTGACTTCAATGTCTCTGTAATAAAACCAGTGAGTCAAGAGCAGATGTTGTTCTTTCTTCAGTCTTTTATCACCCGCACATCCAAACTCCACTGAGGCACTTCTGCCCTGGTAAAGTTTAGGGGCCACAGAGCCAGTTCCTATCCTCAGTGAAGGAAAAGAAAAGAACCCTCCTGGGGGGACTCCACACACACAGCATTGAGAATCTACCAAATGAGGTGATCCCCATCCAAAAAACAAAACAGAAGCAGAAAGAATGCCAATAGAAAATGTCAACTGCTAATTTACACTAAATTATACTGCTTTTTCAGCAGTTACAGAATATATTGAACCCTTTTAGATGCGATCTCGGTTAGGCCATAGAGATAACAAAGATGAATGAAAGTCTTTCCAACTACTATAAGTACGTCGAAGTCCATTGAGTGAAACAAATGTGTATATAGCTAAACTATTCACCCTTCAGATGAGACAGGGACACTCCTTGGTAGTTATGCAGTGGCAGTTCAGGGATCATTTCCATCAAAGTAATGGAAAAGATGAAAAACTTTTATGGTTTAAGAGAAATACCAGTTGAAATCCTAGTAATTTTTAATATTTTTATAGGGAAAAAAATCAAGACTGTTGGAAAAATAGACACTAAAACATTGAATTAATTTAATCACAAGTATAAGCATTTTTAAGAACACATTTATTTCATATTTTAAAATAATATAATATCCTGAATGTTGAAAAGTCAGTGTATTGCAGTAATGAATAAAACAATGGCTTTTGGGGAGTTTTGTTACTAATCATACTTATAAAGCATATTACCTGAAAGCTAAGTTCAAATTAATTGTGGTTTTAGTGACTTTTTATATTTGTTTAGGGAAATGTCATTTTGCCATTTGAGGTTCTTTGAAATTGTAGGTTTAGCTTAATTTTTCCTTTTATGGTTTTCCAACTTTTCTTCTTTGTGTCTCAGTTTCTGTCTTTTTGAAAACAACAATCACACAACTTACAGGGTTGATGAAAGAATAAAATGAGGAAATATTGGTGACATTCATTTATGAAAGATAAGCATTGATAGAGTTGAGGGAAGAGAAAAGGGAGGAATTGAAATCCCCTTAACAGACTAAATCACATATGTCATGAAGGAGCGACAAGAAGAAAATCTTTCGTTACTTCACACAGCTGAAATGTGTCAAGGAATTTTCCTGCTTCATCCAGAATAGCTTGTTGATTTTTTTTTTAATTTCAAAAGGTAAAAATGTATTAGGAAAGACATTAAATACATTAAAAGAATCTTTTCTGTGTTGCATGAAGAATCAATCCAAAAACACACATATAGCAATTATTAAACTTTGAAAATCATATCGTATTATCTTTTTGATGTATTTTATTTGAATAATAGTTTATAAAGAAACTTGAAATGACATTCACTTTAACAAACTTGTAAAGTTGCTGAAAACAAGCACTTGGACATAGTTCAGTTTGAGACAGTATATTTTGTAACTATAATTTTAGTAATAATAGATATTATTTATTAATTATTATTGTTCTAGTTATTATTTTATAAGCTTTACATAAATTTTCTTATCATAATTTTATGAAAAGCCTAACACAGATTCTTCTGAAATCTTCATTTTGCAATAGGATATTAAAGTTTGAAAGGTTAAATAAAATGCTGGATTTTACACTGCTAGTGAGTAACAGAGTTGAAATCTGAATGTGGGTTTTTCTGATCACAAAATATGAGTTCTCATGCACTTTTTAAAGCATGGATTTTGACATCATATATGATATTTGTCAAAATGTCTACTTTTTATTAGCTTTATGAAACTAGAAAATCTTTTTTGTGTGAACCTGAGTTTTCTATCTATAAAATGAATGGGCTAATTCTACCAACTTCACATCACATGGTTCTTGTGAGAAGTTAATTAAAAAAAAATTGTTTCTTGCCTCATAGCCTCTAGCAGAGCATGAACTTGTGAGCAAAGATAAAGGGCCAAACAGTTATTTAGAAAAGTACATTGTGATAAATGGAGACTATAATTACACATTCAGTAGGCACGGAAACCCAGAGGACACTCCTAGAGTTGAGCCTTTTTAATTTGAGATACTGGCTTCAAGTTTAACACTCTTCACTTGGGAGTTCAGTTTTACCAGATGCTTCACCATGAGGCTAAAACAGAAATGATCCTCTTAGTGGGCACTTGGGATCGTTTGCCACGTTAAGAAAAATGCTTTTGCTCTCTTCTCCATTTTATTTTTCCATTCTCTGATTTTACGTTTTCCTTGAGATCGTGGCCTTTGATTTTTTTTTTAAGTGGACTCTGTTCAAACACATTCCAGACCTATTCTGTTTCATATTACAAGATAAAATCTTTTCCCATGGACCAACACATCTTGGGAATTTTAAATCCCTTTAAGTTTCTTTTCCACCCTGATCTCATGTACCCATGGGAGATGGGGTAGGTTTGGGAATCAACATCTTCTTACAGACACCAAGAATGAAATTGCTTTTTGGACAACTGGAAGGTAAATGGAAAAGTAAATTAAAAAAAAAAAATCTAGGAATCAAGAATCTAGGCTCCATCTCCAGTTCTGTCACTGTTTTCTATAGCCCTGGAGGGTCTCCATTTGGAAAAGGGCAGCTTGGAATCAGATGGTTTATAAGAACTCTTCTGCATCTGCCAGCCTGAGATTCTGATATTCTTCAGTGCACTGGTACAAGGAGCCAGCAATCAACCCATGGAAAAAGAAAATTGATGAGATAGTAATATAAGGAATGTGAGGTGCAATGGGGATAAAATAATTTTGAGAGGTTTCAGGGGAAAAAAAGTGACTCCAGTAACTTCTCCTATGACTGATGTTGGTCTTTGCTTTTGGACAGTGAATTTCTTTAAAGTAAAATTTGAAAAGAAGTTACACTGCTATTTAATTTGATGGTATTTTGAGGATAAGATGAACTAGACTGTGTTTAAAAGTGACAAAATAAAGATTCAAACCAGATTATATGAGAAACAGTTGAAATAGGGATGAGTAGACTAACCTAGACGACAAGGGACAATAAGTAACATCTAAATCATCACTTGGGACAATTCTTGATCTTAATAACATTGAGGAGTTGAAGCTATAGGTCCAAGTAACAGAAGTTACAAGAAACAAGATCATGGTCTAGTAAGAAAGATGACTTTTCCTAACATGAACAGCTGTTCTAAGATATAATAGGAAGCCCCAAAGGAATGTGTTCAAACTTGAGTCAAATGCCTAACAATGAGGTTATATTTAAGGTTCAGGCACTAACATGATGTTGAAATAGATGAAGTTTTCTAATGAAGACTCAACTCCCTGATTTTATGAAGTGAAAGTTTGTCTTTTACCCACACATGGGATCATTAAGACTTTTTTTTTTAATTGAAAATGTCCTACAGTTCATCTTCTTTTCTGATTCTGGTTGATATAATCTTAGACCGGAGCCATCGGCCCACTATCTATATAAATAATTTACATAATACAAAAAAATAGTGCACAAGGTACAAAGGTTCTTAAAATGCACATTCAGGAATATGTATTCACAGAATATTTAGTGGTAACAGGATTCATGTGGATCGTCAGCATCTATCCTCTGACTTCTGCCTGAAGTCTTTCTGATCTAGCATCTGAAATGAATTTAGTATGGTTACAGAGAAACACTGGAAGATTTCAGTTAAATCTATTACAACTGAACAGTACATCCGTGCTTGGAATTGAGGGTATGGAGGGTATATCTCTCAGCAAGCACAGCATAATATGCTAAGAAAAAGTCCCATTTACAGAGGCTTTGCAGTTCTCTTGTGCATTGCTTCATTTGTGTGTTGTTCAGGGGAAAGTCTAAAACCTGGAGCTATTCTACAGAGGAGTGTGGTTCTCAAATCTTTCAACTAGTGTTAATTTTGGTCAGTCTTATAATGGATTGCTGGGTGTCATCCCAAGACATCATATTTAAGAATATTTAAAATATACTGAATATTTTTAAATTAAATATTGCTAAAGATATGTGCCAACGATATTAATATATAAAATATTATTAAGGAATATTTAAAGAATCTCTTTATCCAAAATTCTTCCCACACTCTCTAATTGGGATAAGGTAGAATATCTGCTATTAGCACTTAAAAAGAGGTGAGGACTGGGATTTAGCTCAGTGGCAAAACATGTGCCTTGTATTTGCAAATCCCTGGGTTCAACTCCAGTTCCCATGCCTACCTCCCCCCAAAAAAAGACAAAAAAAAAAAGGAGGTGTGAGTGATTGGTAGTACAAGGCAAGGCAAGGGGAGTGACTAGAAATCCAGGCTCTCTGGACATCAAGCTAGCACTAAGTTGTTTGGGGGCATAGAGATTTCCCCATGCTGTATGGCTTTAGTACAGCATATACTGTAGAAATGTTTTTGTTCTGCCATGCCCAGCTTTTCCTGATCCTTTGACTAGAAAGACCATACTTTTGGGAATGATTCTTTTTTTTTCTTTTCCTGCTGCTATTGGTTGAGACTGCCAAGTTGCAGGCTTCTCTGGAACTCAGTCTGGAATATACATAAGACCAAAAGGAAACCTGGGAATCTCACCAGTATGTTCTTCAAGTGCCAAGTCCATCTTTTTCTTTTCCATTTTAGGGTTTTCCTGTGGATGTTGTATTATGTTGAGAGTTTTTAGTCATGCTTTAGAGAAAGTCTAGGGAAAAATGAATTTACTCCATCTTTTTCAGAATGAGAATCTTCATGCAGACCCTAAATAATTGTTAGATAATGGTGGTGGTGATGACAGAGATGTTCCATACTCTGGAATAGACTTGATTTAAGAACTCTTGCAGAGCTTTGTTACCAATATTTTACCAAGAAAGGGTACTAAAAAGCCTTTCTGATTTTTAATACAATTCTCTAGTGAACTTTCTGTTCCCACCATTAAATCAGTCCTAACTAGATCAACTGAATTATGCTGCAGTTCATGTCAAGTTGTTCAGAGTATTGTTTTCCACTTCCACTTGTGAAGTAGGTCTGAAAAAGTCTTGCCAAGTGCATGCCTGTACTCCCAAGGACTCAGGAGGCTGAGGCATGAAGATCATGAGTTCAAAGCCAGCTTCAGCAATGGGGAGGCCTTAAGCAACTCAGTGAGACCCTGTCTCTAAATAAAATGTAAAATATTAAGATATAAAATAGGACTATGGATGTAGCTCAGTGGTCGAGTGCCCCTGAGTTCAATCCTGATACCAAAAAAAAAAAAAAAAGAAAAAAGTCTCAGTACCCTTGCTGAATTGCAGTCAGCTTGCCTTTTCACTTAAATATAGATCCATAGAGGAGGCTTCTCTGGAGGACAGTAATGTAATTTTTATATATAAATAAATGTTTAATCATTCTAGTCTATTTTTCCAATAGGATATTTAGCAAACAATTACAAGTAGGCCACAATGACATACCCCTATGGTCACAGCTACTTGGGAGGCTGAGGTAGGGGATTTTTTGAGTCCAGGAGGTTGAGACCAACCTGGGCAATGTGATGAGAGCCATTTCAAAAAGGAAACAAAACAATAACAACAACAAAGATTTACCTAATACGTTACAATGAGAAAACAACTTACCTAGAATTTGAAATAAGAAAAAAAAAAGTGCTCCTAAATAGTGTTTTCTTTTTGTTGACTGTCTCAGCATTCTCATAGTCAATATACCCTAAATTCCAGATTACTGTTAGTGTATGACCTAAATATTCAAGTATGGCTGCCTTCAATATTTGAATCTTGCGCTTGGTAGAAACTCAATACTATATATTTGGTCTATTTGAATGATCTTTTCTTCTAGAACATTGATTTTTCCCTGTGATCTTCTGTAGAGTTAGGTATTCAAAAATACCTAAATAATTGAAAAATTATGCACCTTTATCTTAATTATTTAAGGATAGCTCTTTCATGGGATAGCAACTTTATAGGTCAACTTATTAGTCACATCAGGTTGGGTGCAGCAGCAGGAGTTAGGAAATGTTGGCTCTAATTTTTACTGTGCCACTAACTATAGTGCTTTATGACAGTTCACCTCTTTTGGCGTCATTGTCTTTATTTATATTTCTTTTTATTTTTTGTAGTTCTGGGGATCAAACACAGGACCTTGCACATGCTAAGCAATCAAGCTATTGCTGACTTACAACCCCAGCCCATGTCCATGTGTAAAACTAAGTGATTCAAATATATAAGCTTGGAAATCTCTACCAGCTTTAATATATTTTAATATTTGGTAAAACATTTTCTATAAATTTATTAAATGTTAGTGAACTGTGAGTCTCAGAAATTTGCTCCTCAGTTTGGTCTTCATAAATTCTAGCATTCTACCCTCCACACTAAAATTGTAATATTAAGATACTAATATTTAGGCTTAGTCAATACAAAACATTGAAAATACCAGAGAAGGAAGCCATTTGGGCAAGTACTTTGCAATCATGGAAATAGTCTTTTGTAGCAGAATTGGTATTCTGAAGAAATATTTTGTTCCCATCAACTCAATTAAAAAAACAGCCACAATACCTTTTCTCCTTAACTTCAGCATTAGCAAAAGTATTGAATTTGCTACGTAGCTCTGCAGACTCCACTCTAAGATGATGCAAGCCAATGGTTAAGATTCATGTTTATTCAAAATTGTCAGTAAGTCCTGTTATGCTAAATCAAGATCAGGAAATAAATTGTTGATACCAGCTGTTCTCTATGAATAAAGCAGTTTATGGATTGGCATTCAGGTAAGACTTCTTATTTGAAATGTGCTTTGTTTTTACTTACACACAAAATCAAACTTTTAATTTTAATTTAAGCCATTTTAATTTAAGCATAGATTGGTCCAACACACTTTTGTTCTGGTTCACACAGTACTGTGAATTAGACTGGAACAATAAAGATTTTCATGATGCATGTGCTTTTAGTGAAAAAGAAACAAGGAGTTGTTTCATGTTTCTTCCTATGATTTTTGTGGACATTCAAATAAAAAGTGGTATCTTTTACATCTGAACATGTGATAGCAGTGGTCCTTCTCCCATTATATGGTTGTATTATATTGTGTGATATCTTGCAGAATTATTTTTTAAATATTTATTTATTTTCTTAGTTGTAATTGGACACAATACCTTTATTTATTTATATGTGATGCTGAGGATCGAACTCAGGGCCTTGCACATGCTAGGGGAGTGCTTTACTGCTGAGTCACAACCCCAGTCCCACAGAATTATTTGGAAATTGAATTTTTCAAGAATCCCATTCTTTTTCTTTTCAATCAAAATATGTGTTTAATGTTGAGGTACCTTTTATAAACTTCTAGACAGTAATATTTGTTGAAGCTATTTTCATTACAAAGAAGTGTAAGTTTGCAAAATGCCTTTCATTGTTTTACTAGTTATGTGATTTTCTAGGTCTAGTTTTTGTAACTATTAAGCTTCAGTGAATCACTAAGGAAGGATCTCTCCCTCTCCATCCTCCTCTCCATCTCTGTCTCTTTCTCTGAAAAATAGAGTTATTGCAAAGCATAACAATGGTAATAAAACTGCAAATTTCATAAAGACAAATAGCATTGCCTACATGGTATATAGTGAGCAAGATTAAATGCTCCTTTGTAACTAAGTGTCACCTATCAAGGAACACCCAGTGAATTCAGTAACCTTAAGAATACCATAATTTTCAAAGAATATAATGGGATTGCTTTGAAAAACATCATAAAGCTTGCTTTCAAATTTGTGAAATATATATGAACCAAATCATTTTGGAGTCTGAAACTGTCTCAATAAACCATGGGTGATTGATGTATTTTGAGAAACACTAATCTAGGGAAATAAATGAGATAATGTTTAATGAAGTTGGACAATTTACTTAATGTCTCTGTGCTTCTGTTTTCTCATTTGGGAGGAAGGGTTAAGTTATAATGGTATTGTGACACTTTCACTAATGAACACAAGTGAGTTATTTAGAATAGCGCTTGCTTGTAGTAAATACTTAGTAGATAATAATTGTTGCTGATGTTATGGTTATTTTCATTTTTTCTAATGGATGATCTGTAATTCTATCTCACATGAACTAAAGAGAATTAGGATGATTGTTACAATTGTACATTTTTTTTGTTGTAGAATAAAATTAACTCTATTTTCATTAGAACCTGAATTGTATACAATATTATTGAAAAATAATAAGATTGATCCCATAGGTCCCTACAAAAGACATTATTATTATTATTATTATTTTTGAAGTTCAGTTTCCCTTTCTGTAAAATGGGAACTCCTGATATTTATTATACTTATGGAACAAATTTGCAATAAGGACTGGGGAAAGTATTTTTAATATGACCAAGTTCCTTACACTTTAATGTAAAAGTAAGGTTATGTCTCATTCATATAAGGATTTGTATCATTTATCAAATGTTTATAAATGAAAGACATTTATAAAATTACTTTTACTATATCAGTAAAATGTTTCTTTTTATTTTCCACTGCTTATTAAATTGCTTGTTTTTCTTTTAACAATGACAGACCCATGCTGGCCATAAAGCTTAATGATATACCCCAAAGTATTTTTCCAAATGCTTTCTAACTTACATAAATCAGATATGGATAGTGTAGACATAAAAGAACATATGTCTAGAGTTCTTTTTGTCCTCAAAATGTGTAAGGCCTTTGACCTCCTTTGATACATTCCAGACCCAGGAATTCCTTTATCCTTGGGAGGTGGGGGGTGGAGGATGGAAACTTGCTTAAATCAACACTTGGAGCAGGAATTGTATGATAAGGGCAATGGTTAGAATATTTGCAGCTTCTTGTTTTGAATTCCTATGATAACATCAACTCCTCAAGATTATCTTGTAATCTGTGTGGGAAACCTAACAATAAGAATTGGGCCTTCAAGTAAGACTTTCCAGATAGGATGCATGAGGCAGAAAGAAGGGAAGTGGAAACCTTCTGTGGGTTCTGAGTTGGCCTCTAGTGAATAAGCGTCTCATTACTTTCCAAATAGTAGCAGGCACAGATGTGCGCACACGCACACACAAACAGCTGTTTTTTTCATGGGTATGAGTCAGTCTCTTTATTGTACTGTACGTGAGAAAATCACAGCACTGTTACTTGTGATTTTCAAGTGCCAGTAAAGAATCAGGGTTGGGAAAATGAGGTTAGCTTCTTTCTTTGAAGTCACGCAGGACATTAGTGAGAATCAGTAGTACATGCATGTGTTTCTGCACTCAGTTTCTTGTACTGATTTTCTTTGTCTTTGAATAATGGGAATTACAAGGGGAATTAAGATAATCACCTCTCAAGTTTGTATCATGCTAGGACGTTTGCGAATGATGTTAACACAGACATCTTTACTTCATCATGCAAGCCCTGGGAGAAAGCTGTGATTCAGTGACTTATAAAGTTAAACCCTGAGATTGGGGCAGAACGGAGATTCAGTAGAGGATTTCATACTCCAAGACCAGTGTTCTTGCCAAAATGTCACAGCTGCTATCTGTTCAGATTTGAAGTTCTTTGAAGACACGAAGCTACGAAACTAAACAAATTTCTATTTCAAAGCACTCATGAGGCTGTTTTTAATGTGTCTGTCTTTTTTGGTATTGTTGTATTTCCAAACCAGAAGAAATTGCAAGTCATTTGCCATATTCTTTTCTTTTTTTTTTTTTTTTGGTAAATATTTTTTTCTAGTTGTTGATGGACCTTAATTTTACATATTTATATATGGTGCTGAGAATTGAACCCTTGCTAGGCAAGTGCTCTACCCCTGAGCTACAGCCCCAGCCCATTGCTGTATTCTTTGATATGTGGAGACCCTTTGACCTTGTCGGGTGTGTGTACTTGCTGACCTGGGATTGTCTTAGGAGAATCTGGGTATGAGAATACTCTTTCCAGCCAACCTGTCACAGTGGCACAATCAAGTATGGAATCATCCCAAAGCCTTTTCCATCTGAGGTGGAATCTGCACCTCCCTTTGCCTGTCTTGGTCCCTTTAGATATATTCCTGATTGTCCATTACATTTAGAGCAAATGACAGTTGTGTGACCCGAAGTCTATAGTCTGACTGTTGGTGTGTGTGTGCATTTGTAGACATTCAGTTTGTGCTGGGTGTAAACAACTACATACAGTGCTGGATTTCATCTCTGATCTAGCAAAGGACTCCCTGGTTTTCAGAATCTAAAATAGGACATTGAATGAAATGGGTTACAATTTCATGTGACTTTGTTGCTGTTGCTTTTTATGCTGAATGCAATTGCCTTTCTCTAAAGTTGTAATGAGTTAGAATTACTACTTGTTTTTATTTTGACAGTTTTTGCCTTAATTGGCTTATCTTCATGGACTTCACCCTCTCTAACTGTTGCTTACTAGGAACCCAGGAGAAATTTGAATCTCTGCTCCTAAACTTTTGGATGAGATTTGTTATTCTTTCACCTTGGGGAATTTATAAGCAAAATGTTGAATCATCCTTTGTGGTGTAGATATGGATTCATTCTTTAACATTTTAAAACTGTTTTTGCTTCTTAGGCTAAAACAATTTGGCTTTGAGACACTGTTCAGCTTCAAGCTCGTGTGTGTGTGTGTGTGTGTGTGTGTGTGTGTGTGTGTGTGTGTGTGTAGCTCCATTGATCTTGGGAAAGGTATTTAATGTATCTAAGACTCTGTATTATCATCTGTAAAGTTGGTATAATAACAAATCTCAGTCTTCCTTTCTGCAAAATGTGAAGCTCCGATATGGAAATTAACCAAACTAATGCACAGAAATGCTTAGCAATGCCTGGCAAATCTTCAGCAAGATGCACCTGGTAGCAGTGCTGACAAAACTAATAGATATTGCTCTGGAAAACACTGGACTTATTTTTTTAGTAAATTTTCAAATTTGTGATATTGAGTACACTTGGGCTGGCTGCAGTAGGATTTCTTTTATATAACAGTGTAATCATGGATTATTAGTTGAGAAATCAGGATTCTTTCCTGGTCATGCTGTTTCTAACTGCATGACATTGGATCAATCATTTTAGTTCTATGAGTATTGTCCCTGCGCCTCCCCCCAACACTCCAGGAAGAATAATACAATACTTCTACTTGGTGTCCTTCCTTGCCAGTATTATTGGGAACATTATTGCAGGGGCTATGGTAAATGCCAATTACAAAGTCATTTCTACTATGTATGCAGTATATATGTGTGTCTTCATATTATCCCAGCATTATCAGTTCCTGTTTGGGGTAGGTCAGAATGTCAGAGCAACTCATTACCCCACTGTTGTTGGTATATTGTTCTCAGGCACAACCAAATTGTTGCATCAGAGCTGTGACCTTGGGGCAGCCTTTCTAAGGCCACCATTGTACCAATAATTGTGGAACTGTGCCTGACTTCTGTGGAAATTGCAGGGAAAATGTGAATCAGTGGGCTGTTTTACTTGGTTGCTAAATTTAGTTCACTGTTTCATAAATCAGGATAAATTTGTCCGGAATAATTCTGGTTGCTGTCAGCAACCAGGGTCATCAAATTGAAGGACATCAGATATGCAAGACAAATGGAAATAACTTCCCAGAGTAATTCCTCCTGTAAGAATCCCAAGGCTAGTTGCAGTGCTCAAGAAAGCTAAATAAGAACTGTAGCTTGGAGGTTGGGATTTCCTGATTGTAATTTAAGACGGATGTGGATATAGATGTGAGGATATGGTCCAAGCTTTTGCCTTCCTGGGTGGAAGGAAACTGGTATCAGTATTGAATTGCTGGTTAGGATCCTTTCAATGTGTATATTTCCACTGTTCCAGTCAATAGAGCAGAGATTTAATTTTCCAAAGCAGTTCATCCTTAATTCAGGATATACAGTATATCAGATTGTTAGCCGTTGCTTTGAATCAATGTTTGTAAAAATATTTAGAATAAATCAATATTATTCAGTTTGGGCTAGACAGCTCCATTTTTCTTCTTGGAAACAGAGGTGATAATAGTGAAAGGATTTGAGTTTTTCATCATGTAAAAAGGAAACCTAAATGACACCACGGAGATCTTTCAGTGAACCATAGGAACTTATAACATCTAATTTTTTCTTTTCATGGGATTTTTTATTAAAGAGTTATGTGATGAATTTTGGGAAACTTGCAAAACAAACAAGCTTTTAAATTATTTTTAGTGTATCTGCTGTTCATCTTTGTGACAATGGTATTGAATGACACCCAACAAAACAGACACACACTCTAGATTGTAACAATTGCATTTTGCATTCCCACACTCCATCACATTCTCACTACCTACAGATCTGTCACCTACACCTTCAGCTTCTGGTTTGTACTTTGTCGTTGTCCTGGTGTTTTTTTTTTTTCCCCACTGTAGCTATTAACATCTATGTATTCAACAGCTGCAAGGATATTGCTTTAATAGTTTTCCTTTGATTTTACCCAGATTTCTTTATTTAATTTTGCTCTTACTAGCTATCCAGCTTCTCTGAACTTCCTTCCATGCTCTTCCCTCTTTTCTTTACCTTTCTGTCCACACCAATCCCCATGGCCAGTCTCTTGAAATACTCTCTTGAGTATATGGCCATTTGTACTGCAGTAAAAATTAGCTACCACCCTTTTTTATAGCTTTGTGTCTCATCAAGTGTTTTAGTCAGCATTTTCACCTATGTGATGAGAAAACCTGACAAGAACAATTTTAGAGGCAGAAATGTTTACTTGGTGCTCAGGGTTTTGGAGCTCTCAGTCCATAGATGACCATGTCCATTGCTTGGGCCTGAGGTGAGGCAGAATATCATGGCAGAAGTGTGTGGAGGAGGAACGTAGCTCAGAATTTGGCAAGCAAGAAGCAGAGAGAGACATGGACAAAATATAAACCCCAAAGTATACCCCACCCCACAATGACCCACTCCTCAGTCACACCCTACCTACCTACCTACAGTTACTGCCCAATTAATCCATTCAAATGGATTAAAGCACTGATTGGGTTAAGACTCTCATGACCCAATCATTGCACCTATAAACTCTCTTGCATTGTCTCATGCATGAGCTTTTGGGGGACACCTCTATCTAAATCATAGGATCCAGCTTTACAGTGCTCAGTCTGTTCACTGAACACTGCAGAGAGATGATACACAGCCAGACCTCTGCCTCTGCCACATCTCACCACTGTGAGATCACAGCTATGGTTTTAGATTTTTTGTTAGCAGTTTTCTGCTGTTTCTGCTGCTGCTTAATATGCTAACTCAGAGTGGATGTTCAGAATTATTATTGTCCTCAACTTTGTAACCCCTCATCCTCTGCATGACTTCATCTCTGACACTACTAAGGCAAACTGTAATGAGGAGTAGTATTTAGGGTGGAATGTTGGGAAAGGAGAGGAGAGGACACCTATCTGAGACACTAAGTATGCATAAGAAGGAAAACCTAAAGAAATGGCCTTAATATTGACTCAGAGTTTCAGACCTTGGGTGGTTGATGAGATGTGATTCCACAAACAGAAATAAGAAATAAAGGACAGGATGTGGAATAGGGAGGAAGGATGTTGTTTTTCCTTTGCTTCTTCTGTTCTGTTTGTCCTTAATGAAAGTCTCATTATTTGTGCTTAATTAACTTAAATAAAACTAAAAAAATCATTGCTTGAAATGAACTTTCAAAATAATAGGGCACATACCATAAAGACTAAAAAAAGTTCAGGTCGTGGCTTCCAGAAAACAATAATCCCCTTAACAATGATGATTTAAGCTCTCTGGTGCTAGATAACTGGAATAGCATTCTGCCTTTGGGAAAAGGCCCTAAGTCCCTTGCCCTTCTTGTTTTTAAAAATAGCCATGTAAGTGAGATGCAGCTCTTAATGAGAATATTTTCTAGATTTTGTGTCTTGCTTTAAACGCCAGCTATATTGCCAAGAGACTGTCTCCTCAGAGTCATGCTTTTTAGCAAGCCAGATGGACAGAGCTGGTGATGAAGAGACACGTGGCATTGGGGTAATTTGAGTATCATCTTGAGTATCAATACTTGTTGAATATCTTTGTGGCCCTTGTGTATCATTTCAACAGAACTTTCCCCTTCCATGGAGATATTGTGTGGCTAAGACTTACTGGAAGCAATTGTTAGCCTCAAACATGGCCCCATGTCTTGAATGACAAATGAATAGAACCCAGGATCCTGATTGTTCCTGTCCTCACACGTTTTAAAGTGTTTTCTTCAATGTTCTAGTGTCTTTGTAACTTTGTAATTCCCACATCACAGAGATGCCAAAATATAAGAAACTGATCTTGAGTTTCCAATGTGTCTTTGCTTTCAAACTCTTAGAATACTCCATTCCTCTGCCAGTCTGTGTATTCTTCAAAAACTTCACTTCCCATCATTCTTTACAGAATTATACAAGTAGTCTATTTGTTAGGTATCTGTTTTGTGTGGAGTTGATTTGAAACTCAATTGTCATTTTTGAAGAAAATTTTCTAATACAAATATATGTGTGTGTGTTTATATATACATACATAACAAATATAAGTGTGTGTGTGTATATATAACACACACACACTTATATTTGTATTAGAAATATCTGCTGGATGTGATAGCACATGCCTATAATTCTAGATACTTGGACTGTAAGGCAGGAGGATCACAAGTTGGAGGCCAGCCCCAGCAACTTAATCAAGATCTGGCTCAAAATAAAAAATAAAAAGGACTAGGAACATAGCACAGTGGCAAAGTGTTCCTTAATTCAATCCCCAGTACCAAAACAACACAATTAAATAAAACTAAATAATATCAAAATACTCTTGCAGATGTTAAGTTGTACCTTTTGCTAAACTAAGTTACTGCCTATGCTATACCTATGTTGAAATAACATTTCCTTTCTTTTCTTAGATTGAGAAATAGCTCGTTGTATTACTTTTTAATGATGAATTTGAGAGAATCTTGAAGTTGAGAATATATATTTATTGTTACTGTCACAAATATGTTCACTTTGTGTTTCCACATGACAAACGTAACTCTTAGAACTACCTCTGTCAATATGAATTATTATTATTATTTATTTATTTTTTGGTACTGGGGATTAAACCCTAGGACCTTGTGCATGCTAGGTAAGCAGTCTACCACAGAGCCACATCCCCAGGCCTTTAGTGTTTATTTTAAGACAGATTTCCCATTAAGTTGCCCAGTCTAGCTTCAAACCTGTGATCCTCCTGTCCCAGCCTCCTGAGTATCTGGGATCACAGGTGAGCACCTCCACACCTGGCAGTCTGAATTCTTTATATCAATCAAATGGCATTCAGCCAATTTGAGCTTACTGCTGCCCCTGCCAAACATAATCTAAACTGAGTTAATTATTAATTAGATTAATTAATTAATTAAATTAATTAATTAGATTAATCTAAATCAGAATTAATACCAAAATAGAGCTGGGGATATGGAATAGTGACAGAGAGTTTGCCTGGCATGTTTGAGGCACTGGTTCAATCTCTAGCACCACACACACATACACACAACACACACATACAGAGCCGACACACATTTTTTGATTATCTACCTTTTGATTACTTGTACATCCTAGTCCTCTTCATTGATACAGTAAAAAACTAGCTTCACTATTTAAACACAAGCATTGGGTACTAAATAAGACAGAATCCCTGTCATAGCAGTGTAGAAATAGGACAGATTTACCTTGTTTGGCCATAGTTAGAGAAAGGGCAGACAGATGCATGATCCCAGGATTGGAAATCCTGCATGAGAAAGGCTGTGTCAGTACTGATGAAGGATTAAGCAATTCTGCAAACTGCTTAATCAACTCTGTGAAGCCTACATCATTGATATGCCTTGCAAACAAGTAGAGGTCCCAGACAGAGAGGACTGGACAGGGTCCTCCAGGAAAGAGCAATGTCATCTATAAAGACCCAGAGGTGTTTCAATGTTCCATGAAGAATTCTACTGAGTGTACAGTCCATTTTCTAATGTGATAAATGTCAAATCTTTGTGTGTGTGTGTGGAGTCTAAAATATGCTCAGTATGAACTGCAAGCATTATCTCTGCAAATTATCTATTCACCTTTCTGTACAGATTACTGTTTTGTTTACAGTAAGCATTTTACTCAAGGTATTTACTGCCTGTGCTCCAGTAGATCCCATAAGGAGAGAGAGAAATGGAATAGAAACAAAGGATACCCAGTCACCCTCCTTCTAATCTGGGCTCACAGGTTCTGTTGCTTTTTCCAAGAAAAGTGTTTGACCTGATGCTCAGTGAGAAATGAAAAGATGCTGTTGGGTGCAGGGGAGGAAGCAGCTCTAAAGCCTTACACACAGTCCAGGATGAATTCACCTACAGAGAGGATCCCTTGACTTCAGATTCTTTCCACTTTATGACACAGACACCAGACCCACAAGTTTACCTCACTAACCACTGAGACTTTGCCAGGCCCAGAAAGCCTCCCTAACAAAAACTCCATTCATCATTTCTTCACTCTGTGATTGAAATGTGATGTGGTATCAGCCATTACTGGCTAAATATAGGGACAAAACCCCAAATTGCTCTAGGGTGCTAGCTTTGTGGTATCCAAGTCTTTTTTAACAGACCCCACAAATAGGACACCCATCTTGTCCTGCCCATACTATTATGACTCCTTGGGTTTGGGAAACCTCAGCATGACAACCCTTACTAGTGTCTCCCAGTTTCTGACGTGCTTGCCCTCACGTATCTCAAATACTTCTATGACTTATTCCCCCAAATGCTACATTTCTGCACTGAAAAAAAAAATCTAGAAGAGGTGGAGGATGGGGTCTAAGCTAAGCTTTTGTGATCACCCTCTGGGGTCAGACAGGCCACCCAGTTCTGCCTCTGATGTGGAGGGCAGGAGAAGAAGTTCCTAAAGAAGGAGAGATGAGGTCATTTTTAATAATTTACCCTCAGGGCATGGATGCCCATCTTGTGATGCCTATGTTTCAGAAGACTACTTGGACATTTTTAATTAACTTCAGGGTATGATTCACTCATTTGAAAGCTTCCTTAGTCATTTTGGATCAATGTGCTGGTAGAGTCCTGAGGAGATAAAATGAAAAGCTAGACATGGGATGCCACTGTGGCGCTCCTGGCATCTGCCTGGGGGCACCATAGGGGCTGAGGTGAAGACTTCTACCAAAATGGAGTTTCTTCTTGTCCCCTCTGGCTCTCATGCACTTCAAGTCCTCAGGTTTAGTAAGCATGGGAGAAATGAGGGGTGGTGTAGGTGAGGGTCAAGTGCAGCTTCAGCTACACGTGGAGAGAGGTTCTTTCTTTGATGACTATTCTCGATCATGACAGGAATTGTTTTGTGACATCAGTAGACATAATATGCTATCTCAATTA
Source organism: Ictidomys tridecemlineatus (assembly GCF_052094955.1). NCBI lineage: Eukaryota > Metazoa > Chordata > Mammalia > Rodentia > Sciuridae > Ictidomys > Ictidomys tridecemlineatus. Next base: position 134,818,210 of record NC_135479.1, on the reverse strand, counting down.
TTTCATTTTAATACAAATTAATCTCATTAGATTTCTTGTTGTCAAGAACAGAAATCCTTCTTTTTGATCTTTGACATTCTCATAAGTCCACAAGTGTTATTGTGGGAAGAAAAAAACAATATCTATTCACCCTCCTTCTGATCTGGGCTCACAAGTTCTGTAACTTTTTATCCTAACTCTGCATTTATCAAATATGAGCTAAGGGCAGGTATCATTATGGAGTCGTTTTTTATCTTTCCATCCCCAACTGTGACTCATTTCAGTGACAATCTAATCACAAGGGGGACCTACCTGTGTTATAGAAAGGAGTACAGACTCAACTTGTGTACACTTACCACTTTTAAATCAATAAAGAAAGAATATAGAATTTTTAAACTTAATGAATAATCTTTCTCTTTTAGTAGATCTCAGAATGGGTTCAGTCCATTTGCTTCACTCAGTATTGGCCAGGGCCATGCCCGACCCATGCTAATCTAGACATCTCCTTAGGCACAAAATTATTCTGAGGAAGTAACATTTTAGTGATTCCAAATTTTAAAGGGTGTGTTCACTTGAAAACCAAAGAAAAGATCTCCTTTAAAGATGGCTTTTAAATTTTGTGGTTATTGTCAGTTGTGACTTATCTGTTGAAATAAAGATTATTTCTATATGTTCCACATGGGATTGTATATTTGTTCTCTGTTAAATTGACCTTGAATAAAGTCAGATTGAAAATCTAGTACATGCATTTTGGTAAGAAAATTTTTCCCAGTGTTAATTCATGTGTTGAGAAGTCAAAAGACAATCAGCTTTAAGAACTTGTTGAAAATCTAGACCAATACCTTTATTTCTAATATTAGTCAATGTGTGGATTATAATGAGGTCTATTTCAGATTAGTTACCTGTGGGTGGTGAACTCTGCTTTCAATTTCATGTAAGTTGGGTCATTTTTGTCCTTAGGTATTCTTCTACTTTCTTGAACATTTTTTCTACTCATTCCCCATCCAAGATTCATCTTCCAAAACAAAACCTAACAAATATTAGAATCATATTGGAATTGTTTAGATCAGAATTTGCTTTATTCTTTATCAAATATTGAGTTCCTACAATGCACCAAGATTTTTAATTTATATTGAAGAACCAAGTAAATAGACAGCATTGACCTTTACTTGAAGATTTTATATTAAAGCAGGTGCTACTGACCTATCAGGAGTAGAGAAGGAACTTGGAAGGTGTTTTTATGGAGGTAAATTCAGAGAACTGTAGAATATGCATAGGAAGAATTTGTTCCACAAGGTGGCATTTGTAGGGTGAACTTAACTGGATCTGGGCAGATGAGTAGAAGTTTGTGTCGTTTTCTCTGTAGATTAAACAGGATGGATTATCATTTAGGGATTGCAAATTTATTACTACTATATGTGCAAACAACTTGAAGCTTATTCTTCATAAGAAATCAAATCTTCTTAGCAAGTTCCCTTCCTACTTGTGTTATAGGGCTGCCTTAATGTGGCAGCACTAATACAGCCTGGGGAAAGACACTAGGCCATATCAGTTTAGTGCTCCACAAATATTTGGGGTCAGATTATTGGGAAAAAAAATAGGTTTTTTTTTTCAAAGTAAGTTTTGAAGAGAGATAGAAGAAACTTTGCTTCCTAAATTCCATCCTGGGAGACTCTGAGGGCCAGGAAAGATTTTAAAAGAGAAGAGATGACACAATGGGACCAAAAAAAACAAAACAAAACAAAAAATGAGGAAATATACATATGCAGATTTAGTTAGCATGCCTGACAGGGCTGGGAGGGGCAGTCCCTACTATCACTTTCCTTGGTGGCTTCCAGGTGTGGGGAGTCAGCCCCTCAGCCTTAAGTCTCATAGCATGAGGAAGTTACTCTGCACTCAATTTTAGAGGGGACCCCCAACCTTCTATTTCACTGGGAAAGGTGAGCTAAGAGCTGAGCTGTGGAGAGGGACTTTAGCTTGCTAATTAATGACCTCTCACTCTCTTTTTCTTTTGTCTAGCTTGAATGGCTGGATCTTTTGGGAAAAGTGTTTAGTCATTCCTATTTCCTCTTTCTTCCCATGCTGTTTGCCAAGATAATGTCTCAACATTTGAGAAGGTTTATGTGATTTTTTTGGTAGCAGATGGGAAAATTCATGGAGTCCTCTGGATATTGGTCTGGTGTGGTCCTTGGACTGGTATTCCCTGAAGTACCATTGATCCCATTTGACCTCTGTGGGAGAAGAGTTTGGCTCCATGATCTCCGGAGTCCTAACCATTGGTGAGATTATCTCCATACACCTGTAAGCTCACTGAATGACCTCAGGCTTACAAGCATGATCTTATCAATTATGAGATTTCTTCTGTACAAGCAGGAGTTCCAGCTGAGTGAAGTCTGGGAAATCCAGGAGGACAATTTTAACTTGGAAGGTAGAAGAAAGAGCTGGGTTTCTGGAGCCCAGCAGCTACCCCCAGCAGACACCCAGGGAAGCAGAAACATCATGCTGTGGTCTTTAGGTTCTCTCACAGATACCAGTTTATTCTTTTGTCCCTAGTCTTTTTATGCAGGGAGAAAATATTCAGTGCCACAACTTAGGAGATTCCTCCTGAGAGAATAATGAGGTTCTAAAATAGAACAGAGGGCTTGAAGAATAAAAAGTGAGGCACAGGAAGATCAGGATCAAACAGATTTAATTTAAATTTGGGAGATGGATAGCTCAAGATGAACTTAAGATTTGTTGCCTGGGTTATGGGATAGTTACTAATGCCATGAATCAAATAAATGAGTTAGTGAGGCCAGTTTTGGTAATGAAGAATGAACTACAATCTTTAATAGAATCATGTTAAAATAAATTTTTGCTATATCCAATAGATATTCTTATCTCTGTTTACTTGCCCAGTGAAAAGCGTTACCCTGGAAGTCCTGGAAATATAAGAATTCAGGTATTCAACCACTTCATATTATTAATTTTGTCAAGTTATTGAGAATATTTTAAACTATGGAGTTTTGAATTTGAAACCCAAGTAAGGAAAGGAGGATGTTATCAAGAAAGTAAAAGTATACCATACTTTATGATCTGTGTTAATGAACGGAGAAGGAATTCACAAACATTAAGTATGTCAGTAATTTAAAAGTCAATTCATTCAGAAATATTGTTATTCCCGCCTCCAGGCTTTTTAATGTTTTTCAAATGAAGGATTAAAAGTAATTGCTTTGAATAATGAAAAATAAACTACAAAAGGGAAAAATGTGTAGTCAGCACCAATAAGAGCAACAATGTTGGAGTCCCTTGTTTACAAGGAGCATATTTAATCTATCAGATTGTGGGGAACTGCACATGGATAGACAATTCTTGTAGGCACTTGTGAAGCAACTGGGAAATCAATCATTTTCCTTCTGTCAACATTTCTGTTTTCCATTTAATGGCTTATGGATTTAACCACATGTATCCAGAGACTTGTAGTCAGCCTTTCAAGAAGTTAGCCATCTTTAAGCCTGTGTGTATTGTCAAACATAGATGTTATGATTTTGACCTTGGTTAGCACCACCCTAATACTAAAAAAAACAGCAGACATAACAGGCATGGTGGCACTTGCCTGTAATACCAGCCACTCGCGAAGCTGAGGCTGAAGGATTGCCAGCCTGGCAATTTAGCAGGACTCTGACTTAAAATAAAATAAAAAGGGCTGGAGATGAAGCGCAGTGGTAAAGCACCCTTGGGTTCAATCCTTAGTACAAAAACAAAGTAAAACAAAAACCCAGCAGACAACACAAATGACTGTGTCATTAGAGATAATGCTGTAAAACAGAAAGAGCCCTGGGTTACACCTTATTCTATTTTGATCTACTGTGACCCTTAGCAAAAAATCATAGTTTTCTGGTCCTCAGGTGTTTTGTCTGTGAAGTGACAGTTTCACTAGGAGCAGCTCCAGAATAATCCATTGTATATTCCCCAAAGGACCTTAGACCCATGTGGCATACGCCTTCTATTTCTACTTTTGGCATGGATGCAATCTTAACTTTTTCTCTGAAAGCTTTGTAGTTTGTTGTTGATGCTAAGTTATTGTTGTTGTTATTTTTAACTCTCAAGAAAGCCTGAGAAAAAGGAATTATACTTAGATACAGTGCTATGAATTTTACATACAATATCTTATACCTGTAGTTCCCACTAAGAGAGATCTTTTCTGTAGGTTAAAGGGTGAATTTTTTTTTTTAAAGAGAGAGTGAGAGAGAGGAGAGAGAGAGATAGAGAGAATTTTTAATATTTATTTTTTAGTTCTCGGCGGACACAACATCTTTGTTGGTATGTGGTGCTGAGGATCGAACCCGGGCCGCACGCATGCCAGGCGAGCGCGCTACCGCTTGAGCCACATCCCCAGCCCTGAAGAGAGTGAATTAAAAAGAACATTTCAGAAAAGGTTGGAGCCATGGTCTGGCTTTGCCTCAATGTTTGTGTGTTTTGCATTGCCTTGGTATAGGAGAATGAAGAACTAAAAAAAAGGCATTTTATAGAGTTGGTATCTACGTATATGTGTGTGTGTGTGTATGTTGTGTGTGTGTTGTATGTGTGTATGCACTATATATGTAATTCTTTGTGTGTGTGTGTGTGTGTGTGAACTCATTAGATTTAATTACCATTCATATTCCCTGTGTTAACAGAGGTCTCATACATGTCATCTTTATATTCTGAAGTTTGTAGTTGCAAATCCATTGAAGAGATTTTGGACACAGTACAGAAAATGACTGGTGAGGAATTATTTAGGAAATTCTAGCTCTATACACATTCTGCATAATACAGGCAAATCATTTAAGTCCTAATTTTCATGAGCAGGTTCAAATCCTGACTCTGCCCTTTAATAATTGTTTGACCTTGACTGTCATCCATGGAACATGCCACTCTTCAAATCATCCTCTGAGAACCTAAGTTGCTGTGAGAAATACCTTTGTTTTTCAAAATAGTGAACACAGAGCACTTTAAATGGGTTTTGACCCAATAATTGTTATTTTAATGGAAACATCCACATTCCCATTTTAAAATCCAACTGAGTGGTTACTGCTAGTTGGTTCATTTTAAACAAGTGTTACTTTGTCTGAACACAACTATAGGCCCTATGGGAGCCAGGATTCTGTTTTATGGAGCAGAAGGTTGCTTGCTCTTAGCAAAGGGGAGAGAAAAAGGTTTTGGTGTTAATCCCAAATGTCTCTGAGAGGCTATGCATGATTTGAGAATGGATTAGATGTCTATGGGTGTCTAGGGAATGCTTACATTTGGCTAATTTTAGAAAGAACTTTTATTTCTAGCCATCTGTGTGTCTGTGATGGGGCAGGACACACCACAATTACACATTTTTAGAAGGGAGGATCCTTTGATGACAGATGTAATTTCTACCTCTTGTTTTTCCTCAGTTAACAAGATTAACATTTAAAAATCTTTTGAAAATTGTTTGATCCTTTTTGCACATGAAGAATTTTTCTTAGTCTTGGGAGATTTATGTAGGCTGTAGTTTTTTTTTTTTTTTGTCAAAGAATATAACAGGGAATGGAGTCCTTCTCTTTATCCAAAATAGAAAGGGTGGAGAATTTCCTACTTTGATGTGGGTGAGAATGAGGAACATCCACAACTTCTCCCTGGACACTTAAACACTTCATAGTTCTTCTTCTTAGGACTTCACAAGACTTTTCCAAACTTCTTGTCTTTCCCATAAAATATGTAAGATGGTTTGCATTTCCCAGGCCAAATGTGTTCTTGAATAAGTTTTGCTGAAGAAGCAGAACTGTAGATTATTTTTATAATCCGGTTTTCAAGATTTTTGAAAATCAGTGCTGTCCTAAGGGAAAAATGTGAATATCATTACTTGCTGCTTGATTTTGACTTTATGTGAATGCAGACAAGTTCCATGATCCTCTACATTATGGAATCCTGATTATGTACATATATATTAATCAAAACTTGGAGTATGATGTTTGTTAACCAAAATGTCATTGTAATAAAATTCAGTATTTATGTATGTATGCTATGTATAATAAATTTTTATAATTGATTTTATTTTCCCTTATTAGTAGTAGGAATGGAATTAATTCTCCCTGAGCATTACTCTTTGCAAAGCACTGTTAAAAATCTCCTTTATAGATTCATTTGTTCCTGATAAGAATCCAATGTGGGCATTATTATAAATCTTTTTTTCATGCATGTAGAGACTGAAATTATTTTGTGCATATTAATCCAATTAGGACAAAGAAAATTTAGGACTTCTATCCAGGTTCATCTCAGAACAAGGTAAATGTTTTAACTATGTTTAACTAGGTCAGTTAAATGCCTTATGTCTTGTGTCAGAAAATCTTAGCAATTCAGAGCATTTCTGTGCTCCATGAATTGTAATTTTGTCTGAGTGGCTGGATATTCTCCTGCCCCAGCCCTATCATTGACTCTCCTTGGTACTTCACCTTTTCTTCATTTCATATTGTAAGTTATTTCATGTTCTAAAATGCAGCTGGTTTAAAATAAAATTGTAATTCAAAGATTTTGAGCAAAATAATGGAATGCAAAGAAGTAATGCCCAGGCCTGGCATGGAAACAATGGGAACAGGTGTGCTATAGTGTCTCTCCACTGGACTGATCACTTAAGAGAAAGTTTCTTGTTCTCTCAGGCTTGAAAAGGGGAAAACAGCCAAATAGGATGGTTGTTCACTTTTAAAAATGACTCACGTTGTTTAAAAAGTTTGAAGATCCTTTCTTCTACTCCATCTCTCTCTCTCTCTTTAAAACATATTTACTCATTTCCTTTATATTCAATTACATGTTTTGTAAAGATACACAATTCAGAGTAGCAAGTCCTTCTCTTATGTTACTTGCTTAGGTCAGTGGTAGCATAAAGCTATAATTTTTGTATCTTCATTATATATCTAAGTAGGAAAAATATATAAGAAAATATTAAATACTTCTATTTAAATATTTAGTAACATGTCTATTTATTTTAGTCTTCCATGTGTCAAAGTACTTTACATTCTTAACTTACAATAATAAAATATGGTATCAGAAAACATAGTCTTTATATATTGAACTATTTGTATCATATGATTTTTTAATTTCTATAGCTACATGAAAAAGATGGGAATATTTTGCTTTACCTTTTATGTAGATAGACAAACTGAAGAGCAGAAATACTGGTTGTTTGTTCAGTCATCTAAGCTTCAGATATTCTGAGCAGTTTGACTGTCGGTCAGCCATAGCTGTTCACATAAGCATGGTAATCTGAGCCCTGAATTTCTTTTGAAGTAAATTATCATCTGTGTAGATAAGAAATATCCAGCATATACTTTTTATTTTAATTTAATTAAGAGGTTCTAGAGAGTTTCTGTGAATCCAGCAGATGTGAAGGCCATCATTTTATTTTTTTCAGTCTCCCTTATTTCTCTACCATGATGTTGCCTTGGTAAGTATTGGTTGTTGATGATGCTATCAATGTTTCCCTCAAACCTACAGAGACCACCTTCAGTGGAGGTCAGAAAAATTACTCACATTTCATTCTCTCCCAGCCTGTCCAACAATGTTGGGTGGTCCTGGGGAACTGTGAGATTCAGACCAAATGGCTTTTCATGACATCCTGGTCCTTTATACAGTGTAGGCTTGTTTACTTGGTGGTCTCACTGCCCACTCCTTGATGCCCATGTCTTATTCTTCAGCTCCATCAAAGCATTGCGATTGCCTGAATACACTGTGCACAGTCACGTATCTGGAAATTTGTGCTCTTTTTTGCTTATCAGCCCTAAATCTACACTTTCTGAACTGCTTTTTGAGACTGTCCAGTCACTTTCCCAACCCATCTATGCCTTTGACTTCTTCTGCCTCTATTGTAAGTATAATAGGTAACCTGCCTTTTCCTACTCTAATAACAGTGAAGTCATTTATGGTGTAGTTTTATAGTGTAAGCACCTCACTAATCACTTTTCATACTTATGTAAATGATGTATCCCAAATTCCTGGAATGGCTATTTATATTCTCCCTCCCACTCTTTATGGTTGAGAAAACTGGGTACTAGTAAGTTGACTGCCTAGGTCACACAGTTAATAAATGATAGCTAGTACTTAAATCCAGGCCTATTTTTTGAAGCTAGAACTCTGGATCACTGACTACCCCAAATCAATGAATTAAGAGGAAGTTCAGTGTCATTCCTTTCTGTACACCAGTAGTTCCTCGCCCCATGTGTGTATATGGTGAGTGCTTGGTTCAGAAGGTACAAAGTGAGAACACACTGGGGAGTGCCACTATGTGTCTTTGAGACACATTTATTTATTGTCCATTTATTCTTTCAAGTATTAATTCTCATAATAATCTTTTGAGACAGGTACTATTATGTCCCCAGATTTACAAATGCATATTATTGAGGCAGAGAGAGGTTAAGTTGACATTAAAGTCCTGTAGCCAGTGAGCAACTGAACTAAGATTGAAGTACAGTTGTCATTTGAATTACAGTGCCCATGACGCCAATCACTGAGCAATACTGCCTCCATACACACAGTCCTCTCATTCTACTGTACCAACAGCAAAGGGCTTAAGGAGGCAGTCTGAGCATTCATTTACCTTTTAACTAAGAACATTAGTGCATACACATTGGGTTCTTTGCTGCTACCTGCCAGAGTAGTGTTGTTTTCGAAAAGATGATCCTATGAGAAAAATAACAACAAAAACCACCACCACCCTCCCAGGCTGTGCAAAGTAAAGCATATACATGTAATTCCAGTGAATGGAGAGGATAAGACAGGAGGATCACAAGTTCCAGGCCAAGCTGGGCAACTTAGCAAGACCCTGTTTCAAAATAAAAAGTAAAAAGGACTATATAGTTCAGTGGCAAAGCATCCCTGGGTTCAGTCCTTAGTACCCAAGCAAACAAACAAAAAACCTTTTAGGTATACAGTTAGAGCTGAGCAAAAAGAATATTTTCTTCTTATTTAGGAAATTAGGAGAGGGTAGTGAGACTTGAAATTGCAATAGCTCTTTCCAGTTCATGAACACAGAGGCCATTTGGTGTTAAGAACATGCTTTCCTCTCTCACAGGGGCTGTCGGAGCAAATTGCTCTCCTTGGCTGGAGTAGACAGCTTCTTTAGTACAATACTTCTAATTACTTGCCATTGGTAGATAGTAATGAGTGATAGTTGGATTGGATGGTTGTAGAATAGAAAACAACAGCTCTCATTTATTGAGATCCTGTGAAGTGCCAAGTGATTAACACATATTTTCTTGAATAATGGTAACAAACATGAGTTTTAAAATCAAATTTAAGACAATCAAAACCACTAACAAGACTTGTTTCACATCCCTACTGAATTTCTTCCATCTTTCAATAAATGTTTATCAAAAGGTTAACAAATAAATGCTAGGCCCTGCACGAATACTGAAGATACAGTGATAATTAAATAAGAAACATGACTAACTCATTCATGGAGTTCATGGCCAGGGAGTTTGAGACCTAAACAGATTCCAGCCCACCGTAGGTATTCCTATATCTCATCTATCTCCTAATTCCAGTCCTGCTTTATTATCCTTTTAAGAAAAGAATAGAGAGGATTTAGAGTTGTTACCAGTGGTATCTTGAGCCGTGTCAGAAACAGTTGAAATGACCCTTCCTTTATTTGCCTTGGTCCATCAGGCACAGTTATCAGCCATATAAAATTGTTAGATTTAAAGACATTTTTATTTGCCTAGTTTCAAACGCTCCATCAGTTGCAATTAGTACTCTCTACAGGTCCCAGGGAGGCTCTGGTAAAACTTGAAATTTGAACAATGAGGAGGGTATACATTTCAGACCTGTCATAATAGGAGCTTTGATCTTAAGAGAATCATAACTAGTTTTCACAGGCTTTGTCTGAGTTGTATCTCTTCTTAAATATATGTCTAGGGACTGGGGTTGTAGCTCAGTGGTAGAATTCTTGCCTAGTATGTGTGAGGCACTGGGTTTGATGCTCAGCACTATATAAAAACAAATAAATAAAACAAAGGTATAAAAATACATGTCTGAAGGCTATTTCCTCTACTTATTGTTAATTGACACAGTTAATGTAATAACTATTCAGCTGGAATCCTTATAAAACCCTTTATCATTCATCATATCCTTTGAGTTTCATAATAATAGTGTGAGGTGGATATGTATTATCCCTCATCCTTTACATGGTGAAGTAACCAGAGCAGTGAAGAAGCCCTCCTAAATTCACCAACAGGTAAGTGGCTGGATAATGTTGCCATCACTCGGGGCCATTCCATTTGCTGGTCTGTGTGTGTTTGCTTATGTGTATGAATATGTGTGTGTGTGTGTGTGTGTGTGTGTGTGTGTGTGTGTGAGAGAGAGAGAGAGAGAGAGAGAGAGAGAGAGAGAGAAGAGGAGGAGAGGAGAGTGATAGAGATAGAAAAGAAGAGAGAAAGCAGAGAGGGAGACTGGGGATGAGGAGGAAAGAAACTTCATCTTAATAGGTTTTGCATTTAAATCCAAGACATCAGATACCTTTGATGGCATGGAAAGTTTTTGGTGTGTCTGGACTGAGGATGGGAGGACAACCATGAAAAAGAGCCAATTGCTACAGATGACTAGGCAGAGAAAATGTGGAGTGTTGCTAGGAGACCAGGTCTTCTGTCAGCTCAGGAATGAGAGCACGTCAGATGGAGGGCACTGGGCTGGAATTCATGTTTGACAAACCATTGAATCACGCATGCCACTGAGCCTGAGTCAGAATCAGCCAGAGTGGAAAGTAGCAGAGTTTTCCTACGTCTTTTTAAGTTTTTCCTGTATTTTTTTTTTCAGATACAAACTCTTAACTAAATATTGAGCAGTGAATATGGAATGCTTGGAAATGTTGTGACACCCTGAGATAAATGGTACTGTGTTTTAAACCACCATTCACAATGAAAAACTCTCCCCAAACAGTAAGCATAAGGAAGTTTTAAATTGAGTTCCTTTGAGGTAGCTGAAATTATTGATCAAATTAATCATCATTAAATGAGTTAAAGTCTAGACTTTGTACTGTTTTGGGGAGAAGATGACATGGTGTGTCCTTACCTGGACTCAGAAGAACTAAGAACTAACTTTTTTGCTTCTACCAGGCAGCCATGTGGCCTTGGACATGTTGTCTTTCTCTGTGGGTTTCTGCCTTCTCAAGTGAATGAGTTCAGAATTTTGGATTATAGTACCTGCGAAATATTCCGCCTAATTTGGTTCTGCGACTACAAACAGCGTTACCAACATAGATCTGTTTATGTTAGTCCTGAAGTATGTAGGTGCTGGGGTCACAAGGTAGAATTGTAGAGGGAGGGTATGTGGATGAGTGAGTAGGTATTCTCACTTTGCTGGAGCTGGAATGATGACTGCCACATCTTTGCATGATTAAGATAACACTTTACTGTCTTGAAGAATCTCCCAGCAGCCAGGAAAGAACTTTAGGGAATGTTCTCACTTTTGTTGGGTTATGATCAAGCATATTGTCTTTCTTGTCAAAATTCCAGAAAATGGGGAGCACTTGGCTCTCAAAATCTAGAATGTACTCCTGCCAAAGCACAGGAATATATGAAAGCTAAGGATAGTTATCCTTAATTGCTTCAGTATGTAAGTGTGTGTGTGTATAGGTATGCATGTATTTCATTTATTAAAATGGCTGCAAGCCACTAATGCCAAGATTGAAGGAATAAACAAAGTCAGAGTTGTCCAAGAAATATGTACTGAATGGATGAAATAAAATGTGCTCAACTCACATCTGATGCTTTGCAGCAGGACAATTTGTATTACCATGAGCAGCACAAGACAGAGGTGTGTTCCTATTTCCCTAGAGTAATTTCCCTGAAAGGTAGCTGATACATCTGTAAGAAAAGTGCTTTAGTTTAGGTACGTTTCTGCATCATATATCAGTGCAGATTCAGTCATATTGTTTCTCCAAAATAAATCTGCAATAGTTCATGTATAGGATACAGAATCTGACACCTTAGGCTGGAATTCACTTCACTATCTGACCAGTCTGTTTCCAGCCTGATCACCTCTTATCCTAAGTACCAACCAAACATTTTCTGCTTCTCTCTTCCTTGATGTTTCTCCTCCTTCATCCCCTCAGGTCTAAATTCTACCCTTTTTTTTCCAGGTCCTTTTGCAATGTCATATCTTTCAGGAAGCTTTCTTTGACCTCTGTAGTCTTCAGAGTTCTCAGAAATCCCATAGGATTTTTTTTTTTTAATTTTTAACATTTATTTTTCAGTTCTCGGCGGACACAACATCTTTGTTGGTATGTGGTGCTGAGGATCGAACCCGGGCCGCACGCATGCCAGGCGAGCGCACTACCGCTTGAGCCACATCCCCAGCCCCCATAGGATTTTAATGTGTGCCCAACTTATGCAGATACTCTTTCTGTTTGCATGATTTGTTCTAGTCTTATCCTCATTGCTGGGCTATGAGGTCTTTGAGATTAGAACCTCTGGCTGTTTTACCTCTGCATTGCCTCCACATCACTGTCCTTAGGTGCTAATACCTGAGAAGAGCACAGCAGTGGACTTGGAGGGAGGTGCTGTTTGACAGGTGTCTCTATTCAGGTTGAGTCCAGAGCAGGACTCCACAAAATTAGAGGGCAAATTTCCTCTAAACAGAAGAGAGATTTTCAAAAGAAGTGATTGTAAACATGACAGTTCAGATTGTCCATAGATTTGATTTTCCAAATACATTTTCCTCTCTCTATTGTACTTGAATTTGAATATTGTACTTGAATTTGCATATTGTACCTGAATTAAGAAATTTCCATTCTTAATTTTATTTTTATAAACTGTTAAAGGGAACCACGTACATATATGAGGAAGTGAAACAAAAGTTGTGAAAGAAACAGTTGAAAATCAAAGGAGAGACTGTTTCATGGGTCACCAGGCCTGCCCTCACATGCACGTGCAAACTGTTTTGATGTTTCCCCTGTGGTTATAATGAGATGAGATTGGTTCTATCATATAAGTAGGTACAGCTTTTTATGGAAACAACATTGTATTCTGAAAAAAAAATAGGACATCTCTTTCTTTTTACAGTGATGGTTTTAATGTAAGTGTAAGAATGCAGAACCAGTGTTTTAGATTTAAGAATCATTAGATTAAATAAGATTTGGGGATCCAATTACATTTTATTAATTCAGAAACTGAAGCAGCACATAGTTGAGTGATTTATAGTCACATATCTTTTAAAGACTCAAGGGTAAAATCTGTAAGTCTTTACTTGTAGTTTTGTGTGCTGTCTTTTGCTTACATGGGAGTAATGATTAATCTAATGACAAATCATTTGCTGCATGATTTGCTTCAATTGCTGATCCTTCTTCAAAACAAGGTCATCTACCCTCAAGTGCATTCTTGGTAAGTCTTGTTTATCATTTAAAAACTTCAGGAAAAGTACATACAGCTGCAGCCATGATTCGTGATTCACCAAACAATCCCATTTGTAGCTCATCTGAGGTATGGCATTAGAACCAGAAGAGTGATCGTTTTTAGTTGCATTTGGCATCTCTTCCTTCAGCACACTCTTACTGGGCATCCATACACCACTGGCTTTGAAGAGGAATCTATTTAACAAGCCTTAGAGATTCTGGCCCTACACTTGCACTTACTTTCCCTGACCACCTAGCAATTTCTAGGCATGCCACTGTCATTGTCCTTCAATCAGCCCACCGGAGCTGCTGTGGCAGCCAGTTTCCAGGTCAAATGACAGGATGTGGTCTAGGTCTTGTGGTTGGTACCACATGTGCTCAAGCATGCATGTAGGAGCAGATTGGCCAAGACTTGCCTGTAAACTGAGAAGAGGTACACTGTTTGAGGTTTGCTGTGAGGAAGAGGGTTTTATCAGAGTGTGCATTAATGGAATGACATCCTCAGCATGATAGCATTTCTTATCTGAAGCACTGAGGAAGTGGGGTGAGAGGTGAAAGTAAATGACCTCCAGTTTTCCTTCAAGCTCAATTAGGAAGCTATTATAAGTAAACCAGAGGTTACAGGCTAGGGTTATTTTTAATCTTTTTAATTCCAGCGTGCCATGTATGCAAAAAAGTACACAGATTATAAATCAAAAAGTGAACAATCCATTTAATGGAAATTTCAAATTAAATATATCTGTTCCTTAGAGCCAAAGTGATAATAAATGTTTGTACCAGTAAGATCATAAGTTACTGTTTATATTATCTCTGCATACATCCTATAATTTTGCTTTTGGTATGTTCAAAGTGATATAAATGTAGTTGAAAAATAGTGCAAGAGGTAGTGATTCTGATATGATATTGTTACAGCACTGATTTAAGGACAGTATTTACTTTTTCTGGAATAATATATGTTCAATGTAGATAATGGGCAAAATACAGAGAAGCAAAGTAGACATCATAATCTAAGGAACCAATATTCAACATCACCACCCACACCTAGCCATTTTGCTTTTTGGCATTTCGACTGCACACATGCCACATGCACATACATATTTAAGCAAAATTTGAATCATATGATATATTTTTCTGTAACTTATTAATTAAAAATATAAATTATACTCTTAAATTGTTAAATGACCACAGTGTAACTATTATTTGAAGATATTGGAATCTATTTAACAAATACCTGCTGTAGTTATTTGTAAGCAGTTTTGCACTCTTAAAAATATTGCTTGAAGGTAGCGCGCTCGCCTGGCATACACGGGGTGCTGGGTTCAATCCTCAGCACCACATAAAAATAAAATAAAGATGTTGTGTCCACCGAAAGCTAAAAAGTAAATATTAAAAAATTCTCTCTCTTTAAAAAAATATTGCTTGATGCTCATTATTGTATTTAAATGTTAATTTCTTATTTCCTTAGGGTTCATCTCTAGAGGTAGATTTGCTGGATCAAGTAGGATGCATTAAAGCATTAAGACATTTGATAATCTTGACAAATAATCCTTTAGAAAATTGGTACCTCTGATTCCAATAGTCACTGCCAACTCTCTAGATTATACTTTAAAAAAAGGGAAACATTAAAATTTGATGGATTAAAAAATTCATCATATCTTAATTCCCGTGGATTATGTTTTAGCCACAAGAAAAAAATTATTTTATTCTTTAAATTTTAATTTGTTATATGTGACAGCAGACTGCATTACAATTCATATTACACATACAGAGCACCATTTTTCATAGCTTTGGTTGTACATTCCACAGAAAATATTTTAAGTGTGTTTATTGCTCAATGCTCTTGCCTTTTGTCCATCTCATTGAGGTCTTGATTATTTTTCTGTCCCATGAGATTTATTTTATAACTGAGAATACACATACTTTTTATAATTCATCATTGTCCTTATGTTGTTTATCACTCATACTCAGACCTGAAATTAGCAAATTTAACTGGAACTAATATGAAATAAATTCTAGATACTAGAAAAATAAAATCCTTTCTTTATGACTGTCAGATCAGTCTTATTTGCAACATTTTCTTTTTGATTTGAACATGAGTGTATCTATAAAATACAAGAAGAGTACAGAAAGATGGTAGTGAAATAGCCCAGTAGCGTTTTAAAAAATTGAACTAAAGTAATTTGGAATAAATATGATTATCCTATTTTTTATTTTTTAATAAAATTTTATAGTGGCTATTAGCCAATATTTGCCCAATGACTAATTTCATTCAGGATTAGTATAGGAGTTGATTGGATTTATGTGTCACTAGAACTGCAAATAGGCTTAATTGACTTGCCAGAAAAAAAAATTTCCTGAACATTTGAAGCTTAATTCAATATTTATTCCAGGTAACAGATTCCTTTTAAGGGCAGGCACTGAAAAACTCATTTTTTTTTTATGGTTTGTAATAAGATATTCCAACATTAATGGAAGCCATTTGACAGGTATTTATTTCAGCATTTATCTTGTAAACATTTGGATACTGAGTGCTTAAGACAAACCATGATAGCTGATGTCAATGTCATGGGTATTTGCTTAGTTCATCAGTTTCAGTGCAAAATATGTCATTCTGGAACATGCTGGAATTTATGGAGGAAATTAGGTACTTCGGAGTTGATGGATCTCTTGGAAGCTAGTGGAAAAATATTTTAGAATCCAGAATTAAAGCCAAGACTTACTAAAATTTCTCTAATAAGTTATTTTCCTTGATGTAATGTATTCTACTTTTTAATCATTTAAAAAGATTTTGTGCATTCTACATGTAATATGATTATGGTGATCTGTTCTGGTCAGCTTAAAGATGAACATTTTTTACTCAATCAGCAGGAGATAATGAAGTAAGGGCAGTATATAAGCATGAAAATTGGAGCCCTAGCAAGAGGCTGGAATTTGAGTTTGAGGTAATGGATATTCCCACTTCAGGCACACAGTGTGTTTTTACTAAAGAGAGCATTTTAGAGAAAACTGGCTATTAATACGGATTTTCGGTCTTGAGTTTTTAATGTGAGAAGGGGATATGGCTACATATAGATAGTCAATAATTCTTGTCCTAGAAGCTCCTGCTTCTTTGATGTGACTGTGGCCAATTCCCCTTTGAATGGGGAGGTCTTGGTTGTAGCACTATTATGGCAATGCTAGAGAAGAAAAGGGAAGGCATTGTGATTAAGAGAAGTCCCTGGATGCTTGTATAGGGAACACATTTAATTTTTGTGACTTCAGGAACTGACTTGATAGTTCCTAGGACCCTGTTCCCCCAAATGCAGGACAAGAAACTTGAAAGAAGTACTTTCTAAAACCACTTCTGCCTCTTCTATTGTACGATTTCTAAGACAACAAATTTATGTGAGATGAGAACAATCCCTTTCTCTGCAACCAACTCCTCCAACCCATTGTTTTCTCCCTATCACAAGAACAAGAATCATAAATTCTTTATGATATCAATATGATTTCAATCACTTTGTTATTATAACTTTAAAAACTGGCCTGTACTTATTATCTCCATGTCTTCTCCTCCCATTTTCTCTACAACTTATGCGAATTGGATTTCCATCTGCATCATCACACTGAAATGTCACTCTAAAATTTCCAACTTGTCTACACCTTGTTCTAGCCAATGGTGAGTTATCTGCTGCCAGCATTCTTGACTTCTCCACAGCATTTCACTCTTATGACTTTGCATCTTGGAACCCTTCCTTCTCTAGGAATCCTTTCCTCCAGCCTACCTGGATTTCTCTCTATTTAGCTGGCTGCTATCTATTTCCCTTATTGGCTCTTCTCCTGTACCTTTGTGTGTTACACTTCAGCCACTCATTTGTTGAAGAGATGGGTAGAGTTTTAATACACAGGAATGAAAATGCAGAGGACTTGGAAAAGAAGAAAAAGATGAAATGTTATAAATTTTAGAGAAATTATATTTGCAGGGAGCTTAAGGAAGGTGAAGAGGAAATTCATTTATGGAAGAAGCTAAAATCATCCTACCAAACATATAATCTCTACTTTGAACCTAAGAACAGATTTCCAAGGACTGTGAACCACATTTTTTTTTTTTTTTTTGTAGCTCTTACACTGGGGATAAGTCAAAGAAAGCTAATTTAGTGATGGCTTGTAAGCTAATTAAGCCTCATATTGAAAGTACCAGTTAACTTTTTTTAATGAAAAACCAAAGTTCTTAGTGATGTCCCAGAGAAGAAACCAAGAACATGTCACCATAGACTTCCTTGCTCTTTTTAGTGTACTTTCTCCTAAGGGTATTCTAAGACATGGGGTTAAACCACATGGAAGCTGACATTTTTTTCCTTAATTATGTGAATATTTATTGAACTTCTAGTATGTGGATGGCACTGATAGGTGGGGCTGTCTTAGATAAATAAACCAGAAAATAGAATTTTCCTAGGAATGCTTTAAGGTGCAACCTAAGAAAATACTGACTTTATTCATAAGAGGTATTTTTTCCATGGTTTCTTGGGATGCTGCTGGGCATGGGAGGGTATATATAGTAAGGGTTTAGTTTGTCATAACCAATCGGAAAATAAATGACTTAATTGTGCCCTAGAATTTTGTATTAAGAATATTTATTCTAGGGATGGGGATATAGCTCAGTTGGTGGAGTGCCTGCTTTGCATGCACAAGGCTCTGAGTTCAATTCCCAGCACCACCACCAAAAAAAAAAAAAGAATATTTATTCTATTTATTCTAAAATTATTTTAATTTTTGTTTAAGATTGATGTAAGTTTAAATGTATAAATGGGTAGTGTAGTTAAATATAAACACTTTCAAGTCTAATTCATCAGAAAAAAATAATAGGGGTTCCTCAAATTCCTTTCTTGTAGAAAATAAGAAATGAACTCTCTTCAAGGCCTCTGCCTGTCTGCTCCCAGTTCTTGTCCTGCAGGTCCTGGGGCAACAGCCTAATTCTAGAGGCAGCCCAGAAAGTCTCTACTGATCACCACAAAAGCTTTACTCCAAGAATAAAGTTAACTACTACAATAACAACCATGGCCAGAATGGGTGGGAGAACACTTGGACACTTTTATATGTCTCAGAAAATCAAGGGCAGAAACTTTTGGAACACTTATTGAATCTTGCAAAAGCACATACCTTATGTTTAATAACATATTTAAGATGCAAAGAGAGACTTTCAGTCTTAAAGATGCAAAATGGAAGTCTGGAAGCAACTGCAAAAATGACTTTAAAAAATAACTTTTGTACTAAGAAGTATGTACAATTAATCCGGTCCCTAATGAAATAGCCTAATGCATTGACCAGAGTGAGAATTTAGCAAAATGTCTTTGTCTCAAGAATATTTGCTTTTCCCTTTGGCCTTCTGGGAAGTAGAATGCTCTACTCAGGCATGGAAATGATTAATTCTGTCTCTTTGTGTCAGACTGTTTACATTTTAATAAACTGCAGCTCATGCTATCTGCAAACATCTATCACTGAAGCATCCTGTCCTTTGCCAGTAGCATTCCAGAAATGACACATTTTTCATTTATCATGAAGCCATTTGTAAAGGTAGAGCTCCCAATTTTGAAGTAGATAATCTCAGAAGCCATTTTGGAGGGAATATGGTTTGGGCCCAAACATATTGGCTTAACAGAAGAGTATTTTAATATAATCTTTTTAGTCAGTAAATATCTTTATAATGGAAGCTCAGAACTAAACATAAACTAAATTATCCAATAAGATTTGCACATGTCTCCCATCTACCACTTTCCTCTGTACTCTTGCTTCCAATTGTAATGCTACCCCACTCTAGTATTCTCTTCCCTAGAGTTCATTAACCAGGATTTTCCTTCCCACGAAGTCCTTGGAAGTGGTGGGAGTGTAAGGTTTGCAAATATGAGAGATTGTGTAGATGGGCTGGGGGAAGCATTCACAGTGAAGTAAGATACTATTATTGGCCCTACTTTACAATGATAAAAGCCAAAGCACAAAGAGATAAAGTAACTTGCCCAAGGTTACATGGCAAGTGAGAAAAGCTGGAATTTCATCAAAGAAAGTCTGGCTTTGCTTTTAAAATGCAGTACAATCCAGATGCAGTGGAATGCACCTGTAATCTCACCTCCTCAAGAGGCAGAAACAATGAGTTTGAGGTCAGCCTGAGCAACAAGGTGAGAACTTGTTTCTTACAAAAGAAAAAAAAAAGATTTTAAAAAGATGCAATGCTTGCACATGATAATAGTCCTGGGATTATTGTTAATCAATAAGTTTTCACTAGACTTCTGTTGATTCCATGATATTCAAGTATAAATATTCTACTCCACGTGTAGTGTGGTAATGTAGTGCCACAAATATTCACTTGGTAGAACTAATTCTTGAAAATGAGAAATTATTTATTCATTCAAATTTAATTTGCTAAATTGGGGTTGTTTTATGCAATTGCGTTTTGAGACTAGAGCGTTAAAGAATATCCGCACCAAGGATTTTGTCAAGAGTGCATATGTCATATATGTATGTTTATGGTAAAGGGCACAGAATTAGGAAGTGTCCAAAGACAGGTGAACATGAGCTGTGAAATTCATTGGGAGACATTAGGGCTGAGGCCAAGAGAGAAAGATTCAAGAACCCGAGTGGTCCTATTCTAGTCTAATTTTGAAGGAAGAGTGGCATATGAATATAATTGACATAAAATAGTTGAGAAGAGAGAGGAATAAGGCCATTGCAGAGCTGTGGGGGATGGGTTTATAGAAGACTATAATTCTCTTTATTGCGTGTTGAGGAATTGAGGTAAACTGAGATTGGGAAAGTAAATTGGCACGTTAGGGGGGTCTTTTGAGAGAAAGGAAATCTATCATTTATTGAGTTCCCACTATATGCTAGGCATATCATGTACTTTTCTCATGTAATTTTCATAACCACAAATAGTTGTGTTTTGTATTTTACCCGGGGAAAGAACAGAAGCATGGACAGACGGAGGAACTTTCTTAAGGTCAGTTGTATTATGCTAGTATTTGAGTCCAGGCTTGCCTGGATTCCTAGCATACATCATCTCCATTCTGTCATAATATTCTTCTGGAGGCAGTGAGGAGCCATTAACAATTTCTTAGGAAACTGAACACCAGTTTATCTAATAGATAGGTGGGGGCAGGGCTGAGAGGACCTGGGAAATAGAGAACTAAAAATGGTCCGCAAGACCCTGAATTGAACTCAAGGTTTAGTATTGTTTAGATTTTTTTAGAAGAATAGTAGGAGGCTTTGGTAAACATGAACGGGGTGACCTATTTCCATCTCTGAAGTTGTGGTTGAACCCACATTCCCATCGTTTTTTCTGCTGGCCTTTGTATTCCTGACCTTTTGAACCACTATCCTTACTTCTACCTTTTTATGGGGTTTTGCATTAAAGATGTAGAACCATATTGCACTAAATCAAATTTACCCGTAAATTCCTGGCATCAACCTTTGGATGGAATGTGTGTTCTTATGGATGTAAATTCTCTCTGGGCTGGGATTAGTACACAGGAAATTCCCAAACACAGTGCATTATGTAAATGCTATCCTGAGGCCCAGAGAAAAGAAACTGGAGGACACTCTCAGCAATTGTGGGGGAAATAAAAAGGAGTAGGGAAGGAAGGTGTTTTGGTTTTGCTTCAAAGTCCCCACCCTCCAACGCTGTATTTCTAACATGTTAGTTTCTAATATTAGTAGGTAGATTTGGGTTTCCAATTCAATTTTTTTCTTCTGACATTTTAATGAAAAATGGACCAAAGGAGCACCAAACTGTGGTTTGATATGAAATCTTTGTTCGGTCCCTGTTGTGAAACCTTTGCTCTTTCTAAGATACAGTGCACCACCCAATTACCTACATACAAAACAGTGGACACTTAACTGAAAGCACCTGCAACATTAAAAACGCTGGAGTTTGAGCCATTAAGAGGGAAATACTTTCATGAGTCACTGACAATTTACAATATCCAGGGAATTTTCCCCTTAAGTCTGATTTGGCATTCATGCTTCCTCTAATTCCCACAAAATTAATATGTGAACTCGAACATATTTTTTTTTTTTGTGCACTTATATCCTTGAGAAACTTGGCAGCTTTGGGTGCTAAGCAAGTTACAAGTTAGATATGAGTTTTCCTACAAATCTCAAGCCTAATTTAAAAATAGGTGCCCTGGATGTAGCCAAATACTTCATTAGTAGTGGCAGATATTATATTTTTCTGTGGCTACTTCTTTCCCTTAACCTCTATTCATTTTATGAAAATTAAAGCAGTGAATTTCAATAAATTTGATACTTCCAAAAGCTGCTTTAGGACAAATATTTCTAGCTATTTGTTGCAAAATCCAGGTATTTCTCAGGCATTGGTTAGCTTTAAGAAAATGTTAAAAGAAAATTAAAAATATTTAGATAAAGCCATTTCTTTGGGGGAAAAAGAATCTTGATTTTGGCCAAAGGCTTAATACCTCAGCAATCTAATATTTCTCTGAATCAAGAGAAATAACCTAATCAACCTCTCTTACTTGGAGAAAGTTCTTATTTTTTTCCTAAAAATTAAATTATACCTATTGGTGTTTCCCATAGTAGCTTACATGTAATCACCATGGTGCCATTTTCCTTGCAAAATATCCAATTATGACCAGGAATACTCATTTTCCACTGTGTTGAAAACAACAAGTCAGGTGGAAGACTTTTAAACAAGAGCATGCAATGAAGAGAACATGCTTTGGGCTCCTTCAGGGTACTGAACAAAGGTCAAGAATGTCTTCATTCTGGACCCTTGGCTGCTGTTCAGGTTTTCTTTCCCACCCCGAGGATGCTGCCAGAATGAGGAGCCCTGCATTAGTGGAAATTGGTGACAGGCATTGTTGGAAGGGTGGGTGACAGATCCAGTGGAGGTGAATGGGACTGGAGGTGGTAGAGAGAGGGGAAGTAAGGACATAATGATGAATTGAAACATTTCATTTTTTCCAATTCTGACAGTTCATAGCTTTCTCATTCCCTTGGTCTTTGCTTCTTTCTTTATGACACTATGACTGGAGACACAGGGAAGAAAAGGACCTCTGTGGCTAAAACCAGTGACCTTTCTGATTTTTCCATCGTCCCTTGTGGGATGACAGTTATGAGCCTTTCATGCTGCCTAATGGGGCTGGGCTGGGAGCTTCTTACTCATGGAGGCCTCTCCCTGGAGTATATTTGCCAAACACACTGTTATGGTTTAGATACAAGGTGTAGCCCAAAAGCCCATGTGTGAGACAACAAGAGAATGTTCAGAGGTGTAATGATCAGATTATGAGAGTTGTAACCTAATTGGTGGATTAATCCATTGGTATGGATTAACTGGGTGGTAGCTGTAGGCAGGTAGTGTGTGGTTGAGGATTGTGGATACTGGAGGTGTGCCTTTGGGGTTTATATTTTGTCCTTTATGAGCAGAGGGAGATCTCTCTCTGCTTCCTGCTTGCCATGTCCTGAGCTGCCTTCCTCTGCTATGCCCTCCTGCCACAAAGCTTTGCCTTACCTTGGGCCTAGAGCTATGGAGTCAGCTGACCATGGACTGTACCTTTGAAACCATGAGCCAAAATAAACTTTCCCTCCTTGAAATTGTTTTTGTTGGGTATTTTGGTCATAGTAATGCCAAAGCTGACTGAGACACATACTTGCCTAAATACTGAGTATATGAACCAGCAGGGTAAAAGTATAAGTTACCCAGAGACCTATGGCACAGGGGACTCACAGTTGGTGGGCAAGACATACATGAAGACAGGTAGGTATGCTTTTATGACACAGGTTGGGGGACCATTGATGCTTAATTCAGGGCCATAGAAACACAAGGTCAGCCCTGCCAACTACCACAAAATAGGTACTGCCTGCCTGACCCTGCTTCTTCTTTGTGGCCCATCATTTTCCTGAGGGAAGTCCTAAGTAACTGGAGGGATGCAGAAAGGTGGTTACCTAAGAAGATCTTCCACTCCTATACGTGGCTTGTTGGTAGCCTATATGAATGCCTCCTTCCCCATTCCATAAAGGACTCCCAGCAAGTCAGTTGTTTTCTCCCTAACAAAATCTAGCCTTTGTCTGGGAAATTTCTTTTGCTTGTGTGGCTTCTCTGGTCTTTACCCAAGCATCCTTTTATTATCAGGGACAGAACACCGTGACCCTTCGCACAGGGTTAAAACAACAGCTGTAGCTCAAGTGAAGGCCTCGTTTTGCTGACTGTTTCCATCCTCCCTATAACGTGATGCCAGCGTCAGCAGATCAGGGGGCCCTGTTGCCCTCGGCTTCCAGTATGTTGTTGAACCTGTCAGGACAATTAACTTTCATCTGCTCTTTTAAGTTGATAGGACATTTTACCCTTTCCATTGCCTGTCTTCCCCTCCTTTCCCTTCACTCCCATTCTGTTACCAAGAAGTTGTTTTTAGCATTCCTCGGGCCATTTACTCCCCATTCCAGCTCAGAACTTTGACCTGTGTTTGAAACTGCAAGAGTTTGGCTCCTGTCTTTTCTGTAGATCTTTTACTTTGCGGGTGTTGGGTTGGGGGCGGCAACAGTACCCATTGTCCTCACTGTGAGGTTAGAGATTGATCCATGAGAAACCTGATATTGTGCTACTGCCCTGTACACAGGAGGGTGTAGCTTTTCACTATCTTTTTGGAAAAATACTATTTTTTCAGTGTGCCCGTCAGCAGACGTGAACTGAGATCTTCTATTGACAGGGCACTTTGCCGGCCCCTTAAGGGAATATGGAGAAGAAATGTGTACTCTCCTAAATTAGATTAAGTCAGAAGTGACTAAGGTGATACTGGGAATTTCCATACTGTTCCTTCTCCTTTTTTGGTAGGAAAAAGGAGGACCTTTATTCTGGTTTTGATCTGTCCTTAGCTCCTTCTCTGTCTCTAATGCCCCCATCTTCATGGCCAGATCCAAATTCATTTCCTCATTTATGGCTATTTCAGGCTGAATATGCATTATGTGTTAGTGTTGGGAGCCTGAGGAAGGTGGAAAGGAGAGGAGTGGAGCCCCCCATGGTGACCCTTGCCATCCCCCTCACTCTTGCAAAATAGGCTTCTACTGAACACTTCTCCTGTTCCTTCATCTTTCTCTTCACTCCCTTGTTCCTATGGAAGAATCCACTCAGAAGATAAAGTTTGGCTTTTTAATGAAACGTACATGAATTTAAAACTCTCTGAAAGGAAGATGTCACATCTACACCATCTCTGTTTGCCTGCCCTTTCCTCTGCAGGAGGATCCTGCAAGATCCTTCAAGGAAATAAGGAAGCCACCAGGAAATAAAGAAGCTTCAAGGCTTTGAAGTCGCTTCAAGCCCATGAAGCTTCCTATTTCCTTGAAGAGTCCCCACTATCTTTGATAGACACTCATAGGAAAACCCAGGAGGACCAATGAATGCTTCCTTCAGATGGAGGACTGATGCAGGATTCTGTTTCCAGGGAACCAGAAAGAGGAATAGCACTGGGAGAAGGGAGGCCTTGGGAGATAGCTGTGAGAGGGGAGCAAAGCTGATCATTTCAGGGCAGATTACACTCAGAACCAGAGAGTTCAGATATGTTCCTGAAGCTTACTCATTTAGAATTCTTACCCCTTTGTTTTAGTCAGTTCTTTTATTGCTGTGATTAAAAGATCTGACCAGAACAACTGTAGAGGAGAAAAAGTTTATCTGAGAGCTCACAGTTTCAGAGGTCCCAGTCCATAAAAGACTAGCTCCATTCCTTGGGGCTTGAGACGAGATAGAACATCATATCAGAAGAGGGTGGTGGAGGGAAGCAGCTCACATGATGATCAAGAAGCAGAGAGAGAGAGAGAGAGAGAGAGAGAGAGAGAGAGAGAGAGAGAGAGACTCCACTCTCTAGATACAAAATATATACCCCAAAGTCATGCCCCCAGTGACCTACCTCCTTCAGCCACTTTCAGTTACCATTGAGTTAATCCCTTCAGGGGATTAATTCACTGATTGGTCTCCTCTCAACTCTCATGCATTGGCTCACAGGTAAGCTTTTGGGGGACACTTCACACCCAAACCGTAACACCCCTCACCTCAACCTGACAACCTGTGGGTTGCGAATTTCACGTGCACATAAATTTCACGTGCACATAAATTTCACGTGCAAGGTTTTAATAAAATGTAGTTTCATGCAGTACACCTGACTGGAGTTTGGGATTAGCATTTCTAACAAGACTCAGGTGATGCCTTGCTTCTGTTCTGCAGATCACTCTTTAAGTAGTGAGACTGGAAGCCACCCATCATTTTGTAAAAGGAAACAAGATATTTAAAGTTAATCCTTCCAAATTGTTCGAAATTGATTTACAGGTAGTGCAGACATCGCCTTTTAAATTTCATCTCCTTCTGCTCCAGTTTTTCCCCTTCCCCTCCTCCCATGCCTGTGCGGTTGGCAGCAGCTCCAACAGTCCTCTCTGTTGTAAATGAACCTAAGTTACCCTAGGATGAGGTCACATTTTCCAAAAATGTGTTTCTAGTCTGTGGTAAAGGGGGAGGGTCTGTTTGAACAGTTAAGGCCTGGGAAGTCTGTCTTTTGTAAGATAGCCTGAAGTCTGGGCAGAGCCAGGATTTGAGGACTTTTCCTAGTCAGAGGACATGGGGAGGCCTGGAGCAGCTGCATATGCTTTCTAATCCAGCCCTGATGGATGTATGGAAATATACTTTGTGCTCGTGTGTCTGAGGCATCCCTGAGAACTGCTCCTGGGAAAGAAACTCTGTGGATACCTAGAAGTCAAGTCACCATTTAGCTTAGTCACGGAGACCTTGAAAAAGGGATGAGTCCATCCAGATTACCATCCATGACTTCTTGACATTATGTTCCCTGTAGATATGGCTTTTCAGTGAGATCCCCAGTATCAAATATAAGAAATGAAATGAAAACACGAAGGGTTTCCCAAAGCTTATTTAAAAAGGATCTAGGGTAAGACTTCATCTTTTTCTGTAGACTATTTATTGAGCACCGGCCATGTGGACCCCTGTTGAGTACTTGGGAATACAGTGGAGAGACAAAAGGAGGTGGTAGCTGCCCTCATCACACTGCCTACAGTGCAGATAGGGGGACAGCTGCCTCCCTAGCAGTGTTAGCATACTCAGGCTGCCATAACAAAATATCTCAGACTGCGTGACAAACATTTGTTTTTTTAAAGTTCTGGAAGCTCAACATCCAAAGTCAAGATTCCAGTTGATTTGATTTCTGATGAGTGCTCTTTTGTTGTCTTGAAAATGGCTACTTTCTTGATATGTGCTCGCATGGCCTTTCCTGGGTGTGTGGACATGGGAAAGAGGTGGGGGGAGAGAAGAAGGGAAGAGAAAAGAGAGAGAGAGAGTGGGGGGGGAGGAATAGAATGAGAGAAAAATGAGAACAGAAGGTGAGAGCACCCATATCTCTTATAAAATACTAATCCAGTATGTCAGAACTCTACCTCAATAACCTCATTTAAGCACAATTATTTTCTTAGAAGCCCTGTCTCCAAATATGGCCATACTAGGTTTAGGGTTTCAATGTATGGATTTCGGGGGACACAAACATTCTGTCCATAACCCAGGTAAACATACAAATAAAATCCAATTACAAGCCAGGCATAGTGGCTCACACCTGTAATCCCAGCGGCCTGGGAGGCTGAAGCAGGAGGATTGTGAGTTCAAAGCCAGCCTCAGCAAAAGCAAGGCACTTAGGAACTTAGTGAGACCCTGTTTCTAAATAAAATACAAAATAGGGCTGGGGATGTAGTTCAGTGGCCTGGTGTCTCTGAGTTCAATCCCTGGTATAAAAAAAATAAAAGAACAATTATAAAGTATGATATGTGCCAAGAAGGAAAAAGACACTATTATTTTATAGGTGTATTCTAAGAAGGTTCTTTATAAGATTATTTTTATTATCTGCTAAAAAGAGAAATCAGAAGTTCCAGGCAAAAGCAACTGAGAATTATAATGTATTCTGTGTGCGTTTTTGGAACTCTATTTTATTCATACTTGCCTCAACACCCACACAATAATCTTTGACTTCCTTCAAGAGAAAATGATCACTTTGTGAAATTTAACCAAGAGCATTGCCTGACTCTTGAAATGTAATTACTAGATGCCTTTCATATCTAAGTACGGGACCTTTCAGTATTCAGTGAAACAAGAGAAAAGGGAAAGGCAAAAAATATCACTATGTATTTGGCAAGAAGGCCTTTCCCACAATTCCACAATTCCGCTTACATTTTTGTTTATCAATTAAAGTGTTCCTGTGACAATGAACTGGAAACTTTTTTTTTTGTGGTTATTTAAATAAAAGGGGTGAGATGAAGAAGGCACTAACTTGGAATTATAGTTTTTCAAACTGAGTTTTATAAATTAAACATAACGTGATCACAGTTTAAGACTCTTTGGCATAAGAAAAATCAACTTGGGAAAGTTTTTAGAAGTCTTTATCCAAACCAAAATAAACTTGGATAAGTAAGGTGGAGATAGCTGGACATCAGAGTGTATATTATGTGCATATTATTATTATTCCTAGCCCTGAAATGCACAATTGAAACTCTGTATGAGCACAAAAGTCAGCATTCTTCCTAAATGGGATGCCCATGTCACACCTCCTTGTTTCTGTTGGAAAGATTGGGAGTTCCCTGACTGATAGAGGCCCCTCCCTCAAGAAAGGCATGCCTTACTTCAGCTACTGGGAGAGGTAAGAAGGCTTAGACTTAATGAACCTGGAAGCTGACTTTCCCATGGTGGATATTATGGCATGATTCTTGGAGAATGGTGTTCACTGGGATGGCTAACCTTTTAAGAGAAATATTGAAAAAGGAAAGCTATTTAAAATGGAGAACTGGGTGGCAAGGAGGCATACAACCCTATGAAGAGAAGAAGGGAGGACTATTGAGCTTAGTTCTTTAGATTCTACCCATAATACTGGGTGAGTGGGAAGATGGGGGCTATACCCCAGAGTGTTCTGATGCCAGGCTAGTAGAATTCATGAGGACCTATAAAAATCAGATTAATGAGTAAAATGTTCAGAATCATAAGTCAGTCCAACATAAGAAAGATCTGTATGACAGTTAGGACTGTCCACAATGACTGACTCCCTTGAGTAGGGGAGGGAGTGAGGTTGGCCTCTCTCTAGAGAACCAAAGATCCATGGCTGAGACAAGGCGTTCTGCATGCTAAAGAGGATTCTAGTGCTACACAGCTCAGCTACAAACCCTATAGTATCTCTTTTGTGATTTTGTGATATGCTTTCACCTCATCATATTCCAAAGATATGACAAAACTGGGTGTCCCTTCTGATGTAAACTCTCAGGTCAGCCTGAGCAGTGGGTGATAGCTTCACTAGAATCTCAGAGACCAAGCCATTCCACGTGCATGTTATTCGGGATTTAGGTCCCCAAGACTGTGATATTCTTTTGAACACTATAATTTTAAAAGTCAAATTCTTTCATTGCCTACATTGTTTTACTGGTGATAAATTAGGCATGTAGTCACAAAACTGTGGGTTGGAGGGAAGAGCTTTGATGATAACATTATTTCTGTGACCTCATTGTTGTAGTAGTGACCTAAGAGTGTGATGTAGTATATTGGTGAATAACATGAGGTAAGACACCAAATGCAGTCCCCTCATAAGAGGGTCAAGGAAAAAGATTGTTTTTTTTTTTTTAGCAGATGGTGATGGAAATATTGAATAGTCATATGCAGAAGGGGAAAAGCCCTCAATTTTCATCTCACATCATATAAAAAATTAAGTAAAACAGATTTAGACTTATATACAGAAGCTGCAATTGTGGAACTTCTACAAGAAAATGGGAAAATCTTAGTAATTTGATATGGCAGTTATTTCTGAATGCAATATGAAATGTACAAAGCATAAAAGAAAAGAAATTAACAAATTGTACTCTATTACAATAAAGATGGTTGTCCTTTCAAAAGACACTCTTATAGAAATGAAAAGCAGGTCTAGACTGGAGAAAGTATTTGCAAAATACATATCTGACAAAGGATGTGTATCCAGAATATATAAAGAACTTTGATAACTCAATAATACTAAAAAAAAAGTTTAAAAAGAAACAAAGAGTAAGTATTTGAACAGACATTTCATCAAAGAAGAAATACAGATAGCAAATAAGTACATCAAAAATTGTTCAACATGCCAGGCTAAGTGGCACACGCCTATAATCTCAGCTCCTTCGAAAGCTGAGGCAAGAGTACAGTGAGTTCAAAGCCAGCCTCAGTAAAAGCCAGGTGCTAAGCAACTCAGGGAGACCCTGTCTTAATAAATTACAAAATAGGGCTGGGGATGTGGCTTAGTGGTCAAGTGCCCCTGAGTTCAATTCCTGGTACCTTCCCCTGCCTCCCTCCCCCCCAAAAAAACCCACAAACTTGTTCAACATCATTAGAGAAATTAAAGACTTGTATGTAAATGTTTTAAGCAGCTTTATTAACAATAGCTAAAAATTTAGAAACAAATATTTATCAATAAGCATATAGCAAAACAAATTGAGGTATTGCCATGCAATAGGTACTACTCAAAAATAAGAATGAATAAATTATCCATTAGCACCATAGCCCGGTTGAATCTGAAACTATTTTTGCTGAGTGAAAGAAACCAGTAAAAACTATTTACCATATGATTCCTTATTCCTTATAAAACATTTTAAACTAATCTGTGGGAAAGAAAGCAGTTCTTTTCTGGTATCAGATGGACAAAGGTAAAAAGATGAATTACAGAAGGACAGATGGAAACTTTTAGGAGTCATAGACGTATTCATTGCTTCATTGTGGTGTGCATTCATGGGCGAGTACATGTGTCAAAACTCCCTGAATTATGTTTTTAATGTGTACAGTTTATTGGTCAACTACACATATATCCATAGAGATACACACATGTATATACATGCACATGTAGGTGTTTACATAAACAGACACAGCTGTGTGGTCTTAGGCAAGTTGATTATTTTTCTCTCCTGGGCCTCTGTTTGTACAGATTGGGAATATATTACTGTCTTCATGGAGAACAATGGTGCTGAGCATAGAGCAAGATCTCAATTAATGTTCACTAATATTATTACCCCATGGTAATTTCACTTCATTTAAACCTTAGTTGTTTATTCTGCCCTCATTTTTCTTTTATTTTTAGGGTGTTTTACCAGGAAAGAAACTGTTCCCTCAAGAGCTATTTTCTACCATTTGTGTTCTTTTGCTCTTGATTTAGAAGGTCCCATGCCTCTGCAAGTGTGGCTAGAAAAAATGGCATCCCAGGCCTGCAAGGGGAAGTCCTGTGCTTGGAACTTGTCCACTCTCCTCTGCAGCTGAAACGCCTCCCTTGGCTGAAATGCCTCCCTCAGCATTTCTGTTTTGAACGCCCTTTCTTGGGGATCCTAACCCAGCTGCAAGAATTCACTGTGGGCTGAAACCTGGCAGATTAGATCTTGGGGAGGAAAAGTGATTTGAAAGTAATAATTGTTCTTAAAAATGACAAACAACTATTGCAGGTTTCTGTTGCTTTTTGTGTTCCAATTAAATTGTTGGGGATTTTGCAAATAGCCAAAGGACACATTTCCTAAATGATAGATTTCCTATTCATCTTTAATTAAACAACCAATAAACTACAACTTAAAAAAAAGTAAGTTCTTTAAAGCAAAATTTTACTTTTATAGCTACTAAGTTGCCCAAGATTTGTATTTATTTGTCTAACAGAAGAGTCTAGTAATATAGTAGGTTCAACAAATCATTCCACCTTTTCCATAATTAATTGTGTTTTTGTGCAGATTGAAATGATATTATCTTAGTGATGTCAAATTCAGTGTCATTTTTTCCAATCCCATTAAATTTTTTTTTTGTCGTTGCAGACGGGTAAGAATGCTTTTATTTTATTTTCTTGTTCTTTTATTTTTTATGTGGTGCTGAGGATTGAACCCAGTGCCCCACACATGCCAGGCAAGCATTCTAGCCCTAGCCCCTTACAATCCCATTTTTATAGAGAAAAACAAAATTAAAAATGTCTTGCTGTGTGCTGGTTGTCCATCCTTGTGACTGATGATTTTTTTCTTTAATTACCTCCTATCTTTCCTGTCATCCAAAGTGACCTCCCAGCTAGTGACAGCCTGTTTCCTGCAGATCCTAACCAGCACTTACAGCTCATTGACATTATTAGTCTCCTGTTCACACAACATTTATGACATTTCAATTTACATACTGGTTCTACTAATGTCGTGGAGTGGGAATTAATAAGAACTGCATTTTGCTGGGCATAGTGGCACATGCCTGTAAACCCAGCAGCTCAAGAAGCTGAGGCAGAAGGATTGCAGGTTTGAAGCCAGCCTCAGCAATTAATCAAGGCAGTAAACAAGCTAGTGAGACCCTGTCTTAATATAAAAAATAAAAAGGGTTGGGATTGTGGCTCAGTGATTAAGCACCCTTGAGTTCAACTCCAGTACCAAAAAAAACAAAAACAAAAACAAAAACTTTGCATTTTACATAGCTATGACATGAGACTATTTGAGTTTGCAGATAAGGAAATTGCTACATATTAATATCTTAATTTTAGAAGGAATTTAACAGTGTCTTTTATTATGTTTCAATATTCATGACCTGCTAAACAAATGTTTTCTGATTGATATAACATAGGTTTGCAACTGCTTGAAAGGTTTTCCTTG
This sequence comes from Ictidomys tridecemlineatus, assembly GCF_052094955.1. Lineage (NCBI taxonomy): Eukaryota > Metazoa > Chordata > Mammalia > Rodentia > Sciuridae > Ictidomys > Ictidomys tridecemlineatus. The sequence continues at coordinate 134,786,238 of NC_135479.1, read as the reverse complement.
GTAACAAACAAGGAATTGGAATTAAATTTGGACAAGGTCTTTAATAGTGAGCTGCTGGGTGTTACTCCCAATTCTCTTAAAGTGATGAAATTTGTGTCAAACTGAGACAGCTTTGTAAGAGAAGACAGCTGAGAAAAGATAACAATTTTTTTAAAGGGGTGTCTTTCTGATGGAGGGTTAGTGAAATGTAGTAGACCAGTATTTCCCTACTATTCCTCAAACAACATATATATTCAAATAAATAATCATAAAAACCTAAAACTGTACAAAATTGACTTACCTGATACTTGTGAAGACTCAGAAGTTTCCATACATTAATTGGAATCAATGATGAGAAATGCTTTCCATAAAAAAAGAAACCAAACAAATGAAATCTTGTGCTTGCCATATCTTAAAGAGCACACTGAAAAAATAGAACTGTAACTCATAATTTGACACATTCACAAGAACTACATAAAAATTTTTGTGAGAATGTGGTTATTTTCCAATATCTGAAAAGATATCACAGGAAGAAGGGACACTTGCTCTTGATTTTGTTCTTCCGAGAAAAAATCAGGAGGAATGGTGAAAGTTAATGGGAAGTTGATTATGATTCTATGTAAGAAAAATTTATATTTTGACTTAGATATTTTGTAGGAAAGAATATTCTCTTGGAAAATAGTGCTTTTCTTCACATGAGGAAAATTTAACCGGAGACTGAACAAATATCTTGGATTAATTTAGATTAACATATCTTAATTGCATACCCTACCGTTCACTACCCTCACAAGGTATTTTGCAAAACACTCCGTCAGAGATGGCTTGCAGAGACATTATATAGTGTATCGCCTCTTGAATATTTAGTATATTAGAAACTGAAAGTTCCACAGTAAAGAGATATATTTAACTTTGTGTAACCCAATGTTTAAACCTCTCAAGTTTTCCACATATCATGGAATAAGTATGCTTCAGAACACGGTTTGGTAAGTACACTAATAGGAAGTGGACCAGATGGCTCTGATTCCATGAAACCATTCTCTCTATGTGTCCAAATGCATTTCTGTAAATACCTACACACATGCACACATGGGTGTCTGTGTGTCTGTGCAGCACAGAGTATCAAGGCTTGTTTATGTATAACTGGCCACTTTGAAAGAGTTTCCTAAAGGAATTATAAATTGATAGCATGATGAATAAATAATCCGTTAAGAACTATGACTGCCTCAAAAACACTACAATTTTTACTTTCCCTCAGAGAGGTCATGAAAGCCATCTGTGTTCACCACACATCAACAACCACTCATCAACAGGAGAGTGAGGCTGTAGCCTATGACTGTTTTCTCCTTTCTCTGGTCCCTCTCCTAACATTTAGGCAAACGGCCAATTTCTTGAAAGTGGTATAGGAGGGCAGAAGGGGATGTGAGTGAACATAGGGTAATGGTTGAACCACATCTTAAACATCTGGTTTTATTTATGTATAAGCACCATGCAGAGAACTTAATTAATGTGACTGAAAATAACCATGTGTCCATTGAGACTTTAGGTAGTGCCTTGTGTGTTTATTTCTCTTCCCTAAGCACTCCATAGGCCTGCTCTCCTTAGCTTACCTTCAAGATTTCAGGAGTCCTGAAAGCATTGTTTCTCTTCCTCTTTTCTGACTTCCTATTTTTCTTTTTTTTTTTTTAAATATTTATTTTTTAGTTCTCGGCGGACACAACATCTTTGTTGGTATGTGGTGCTGAGGATCGAACCCGGGCCGCACGCATGCCAGGCGAGCGCGCTACCGCTTGAGCCACATCCCCAGCCCCCTATTTTTCTTTTCCTCTAGTTTTCTATCTAGTAATTTACTAGATTCTGTGTAAGAAATCTAGTAAACTAGTATTTCTATCTAGAAAACTACTACTTTGGCAAGGGTTGAGGACTGAGTCATGGACATGCCCTTACTCATGTCTTCTGTAATGTGAAGCCAGAATCTGAGGCAAATTCCCACACAGCTGTGACAGGCAGCCATTTTTGTTCTTGAAATGCTTCCTACACACATTTGCACCCATCTGCAGAGCTGTATTTTCCTGTTCCTCTGGAAGATTCTAAGAGTGGAAGTCGTGTAGATAGACAGCAAACAGAATGTCTTTCCAGTCTTCTATACAACCTTTTAAGCTTCTGAATGTGATACTGACCCAGAATCTGCTGCTTTCAGGATCTGTTTCAGCTGTGTCCCTCTTCTCTCAGGAGACATTAGAAGTCTTCAGTTCTGATAACCTCCTCCAGTTAGCAAAGAGATGGGAAGTAATGGTATTGAAATAGAGGGGAGTTGATAAGTGTGATTTTTATGGCCAACATTGTCAATCTAAAATTTAAACTTTCTCTGATTTTTGTTCCTTTGAATTTGTTTTTAAAGTACTTAGCTATTATTGTCATAGTCCATCAGTTATCTCCAGGCAAAAAACGATCTCTAATAAAAAGTGAGTAATCTCTAATGTAGTTGTTTTCCAACCATTTTTAATAAGTCAGCAGAAGCCATGTTAAAAATGAAATCAAATTCTCTCTAACTCCATCTCTTTCTTTCTGTCTCTCTCTTTAATTGATCCCAGGGTATTCTACCACTGAACTACATCCCCAGTCCTTTTTTATTTTTTAATTTTTATACTGAGTCTCTCTAAGTTGTGCAGGCTGGCCTTGATCCTTCTGTCCTCCTGCCTTAGCTTCCTGTCACTGAGATTACAGGCGTGCACCACCATGTTCCAGAAATGAAATTTCTTAAACTATTAAGGTTTAGAAAAAATGAAAATAAGAATAAATGCATACTCTGGCACTGGTCAAAGTTCATGTATTCTGGATCCTACTGTCTTGGGGGTACCCCTCCAGGAACTCAATGTGACAACCACTGCTTTAGAATATGGGAAACCAGAAGACCTTTGTGTATTAGGAAGGATAAAATCTTCCTCCTCACAAAACCACAGAATCTTACACCCTCTCCGTCTCCAGTCCAATGCAGTAGATACTGTCATTTGCCAGCATGATACGGACACATGAGTAAGAATAGAAGGTATATTCTGCCATTTTATTTTTTAGCCACCTGTTTCCAATTGTTCCAGATGTGAAAAATACATAAAAGCTTAAATAATATATAACAAAATAATATAATTATATAGCAATATAATAATTTAAATATAATAATATTAATTAATATGATAAAATAAAAGCTCTGGGTTATATTTTCCAACCTATTTTAAAGCATCTGTGTCAATCTTTTTGGAAATATTTGCAGAACTGAAAACTAAAGAATTGATGGGTATAATTCTTTTCCTATCAAATTTCAGATCATTTCATTTTGCTCACTAATTATTTGGTATATACTGTGAGAAAAATATTTATGAGACTTAAAGATATATAAAGCAGAATCCTATTCTAAAGAAGAATATAGATCCATCATTTAACTTACAAAAATAGACTAAAGAGTAGCATTGCATGACAGGATTGACTGATTAGAAGGATCTGGCAAAAATTGATGGAATTGGTGTGTTTTAGTTAGATTTTTTTTTTTTTTTTGCTACTGTGACTAAAAGACCCAACCATAACAATTGTAGAGGAGGAAAAATATATTTGAGGGCTCATGGTTTCACATGTCTCAGTCCATAGACAGCAGGCTCCATTCCTTGGGGCTGCAGGTGAGGCTGAACATCATGGCAGAGGAGTGTGGTGGAGGGAAGCAGCTCACATGATGATCAGTAAGCAGAGAGAGAGAGAGAGAGAGAGAGAGATATCCACTTGCCAGATACAAATATATACCCCAGAGGCATGTCCCACCAGCCTTCAGCTACCACTCTGTTAATCCCATCAGGGAATTAATTCACTGATTGAGTTAAGGCTCTTATAAACCAGTCATTTGTCCTTCAAACTTTCTTGCATGGACTTTTGGGGGGCACATCACATCCAAAACAATATGCAGTGATAATTTAATTATTCCATAAAATATGGACCTATCTCTACTGTGTCAAAGGGAATGGGTAGAAAACAGAGTATAATGCTGAAGAAAACACATCAGAAGGAAATGTGGATGTCTAGGGCTTGATAGAGGACAATGAGTAAGCTAATGTCACTCTTTAACTGCAGAGAAGCCGAGCAGTTACTTGAAGGTAAGTACAGTCAGATATAAGCTCTTGAAGGTTTCAGGCAGAAACACTTCCATGGAGGTGGAGTGTTTGGAACCAGTGTATATTGATAAGCAAGAAACATGAATGGGATGTGGCTATGCCATTAAGGTGAAGGAAACAAGATTTGTATCCATGCTAAAGGAGTCTGGGAACATGAAGCATAGATGCAATTGGGATGAGGATGATTGATGGACTTTGAGCTGGTGAAAGTGCAGCTTCAGAAGATTGAAGACTCTGTGGGAAACAGGGAGACAGGCTTATCCTTACAGTTCAGTGGGTCAGAACATGGCTGGATAATGAGATTAGCACATAAACAAGCAGCTACAAAGACTTTTAACATCAAAGAGTAACACATATTTTTTAAAATGAAATATATTCTTCTTGATTATTCTCTTTTCCAAAAACAAATGTGAATAGTTTTTACTTTTCTAAGAGCATATGCATTCATTGAAAACAGCATAGAGATAAGCAGAAACCAGAAAATGACAATCACTGCATACTCTCAGTGCTTACGATAATCATTGAGAACACTATGAGGTTAGTTATCTTTCTAGTTTTTTCTCCCTGTTTATAAATATTTGTTTCAAAATTTGACTAATACCTTTTGTAACCTATATTTTCATCTTCTAATATATCATAAAGTTTTTTTTAATATTGTCTAATCTTTTTCTGCCACACCAATTAGAATAACTTAATAGGGTTTCATGATTTAAATTGCCATGAATTTCTTTAATTCACATTAATGCTGAGCATTTGGTTAATTTAATCCTCTTTTTGTCTGGAAACATTGTTTACTAAGGAAAATCCCTTTACGGCATTTTTTTTTTTATTCAAAATTAATTATTCCTTGAGGATACATTCTTATTTGTGATGTTATGGTGCTCAAGCATTGATTTTTAATTTTGCTGCTTATTGTGGCAAGCTATCCTGTCAGTAGACTCCAGAATGACAGTGACTCACACTTACAAGATGGGAGAACTCCCAAGTTCTGATTCTGACTTCATCATCATCTACCATGAGTTCATTTGGCCAGAACAAAGGAATTTGGCAGTATTAGGCCAGAGTAGACTGTGCTTTCTTTTTACATCTTCCACATAACTGAGTCCGTATTACCACAGAAATGAAGGGACTGTGTTGGTCTTTACCATTTCGGTGTTTGGTGCATGTTATCATAAGACATTATTTACAGATATGTGTCACATCTTGAATCAGTCAGTTTTTCAACCAGATAAACGGAACCAGGTATATAGTAAGAGATTTATTACAAGGAAATGGACTACATGATTTTGTGGCTGCCTTGGCAAGTCTGAGAAGGCCACCAAAAGGGCAATTGAACTCATGTCCATAAACTGAAGCAGCTTGCTATAGAAGGATTTGCGTTTTCCTGAGGGAAGTAAAAATCCTCTTAAGGCCTTTCCTTTTTGCTTTTAAGACCTTCCAAATGATGGAACCATCCCTCCCAAATTATCTCCTTTACTGAAAGTCAACTGATAGGGATTTTAGTCATAGCCTCAAAATACCTTCATAGCTATATATATCTCAGTTAGTGTTTGGGGACTATATTCTAGCTAACTTGACATGTAAAACTGCCTATGACACCTCTCCACCTCTGTAGTTAATTTTTCTCTTTCTTTTTTTCCCCCTCTTTCTCCCATAATTAACACTATGAAGGGGTTTTTAAAGGGTAAGGGCAGGAATACAATCCAATAAGCAGGAATGTGGGAAGAAGAAAATCTGCATTGTTTTTAGCTATCTTTTCTTATAACTTCAGCTCTACTTTTTTCCTTGCTGAGGGAAAAGCATATTTAGAGATCATAGCTGTCAGGAGGCCCACATATAAGTGTGGAGCCTAATGGCCTCAGTATTCTCATCTCTGAGAAGTAAATCTAGGATCCTCCCTTTCATTGTCTTGCATGGCCTTAGAAAATCTGGACTCCACTTGCCACCGGGCCTTCCTTCATTTTACCAAGTCAGAGCTTTAGAATTCTGAGCCCAAGTGTAACCCCCAAGTGTAACCTCCTGGAGAGATCCTGCTGTGCAAATTCAAAGGAGTCTCCTCCCCCAGTTATTCTATCCCACTGTCCTATTTTCATATGTATGGTGAAAATTTCAATCTCTAATAATCTTAAGTGATTTGGCAGTTCTGTCTATCATTGCATATATCACTTCACCAACACCTTTGAGAGCAGAGACTCTGATCTCCAATAAATCATGTGACTAGAGCCTTCCCTGATATGGAGTAAGAGTCTACACCATACTTAGGACTCCAGTGTTTGCATCCCAAATAACTTTCCAGGTACACTCAATCACTTCTTTCCATAAAATGTTTTTGTTTATTCATTCTACCATTGTATTTTCTGGTTATGCATATTTTATAATGAGCCCCCTTACAATATTATTTTTTGGAGATTGTCAGTTCATACTTTATAGACAAATATGTGCATTTGCAGAGTTAATCGATTGTGCCTGGTAAGTTGTTCCATGCTCCATGCCTGAGTGGAATATAATATACATTTTAGGATTCTTTTCTTTAAATGTCTTGTAATTCGTATTGAGACCACAAGAGAGGCAAATGCCAGAACTGGATTCTATGTGCAGTATACTCTAGGAAGGGGTGTGGCAGCTGTCAGGGAATTAAAAGCAGAGGGAATATGTCTTGGCTGGAAGTTTCTGTATCATTCCACCACGCTGATTTCTCTGTACTGTAAAATTTCTCCCATTTGGCATCTGGTTCAGCCAAAACTAATGTCATATGGTGGGATTATGAAGTGTAGCAAGAAGGCAGCAAGCATCTGGGAGTAACTTCTACTTCTAACAAGTGCTGAAAAAGTGTTGGATGATGATTTTCAAAATATCTTGGGAATGCAGTCGGAACCTATTGACTCCCTTGTTTGTGAATTTGTTTTGTTTTTATTAAAAGAAAAAAAAGTATTTGACCTTGCATATATTTTAATAGATGTATAGTACGTAAACAAAAAATAAAATTAAAGGCAATAATTTTGTTTTGATATCATATTTATTTATAGTGTCTATTTATCTAGGAAGTCTAGGAGAACAATATATTTCTATTATTTATTTTGTTTTGATTCATATCTGGAATTCAGCCAAATAACATTCCAAAACTCTTATTTCAGTTTAAAAAAAAAAAAACAAAACACTGGTTTTAAAACAGATTTGATTTGCCAGAATTTACTTTAAAACAAAATTTTTTTATAAAGAAATGTCTTTTACTTCATTATATGCTGTTAGATGTGTGTATATTTAAAAAATGCACTTTGTGTGTGCATGTATGTGTGTGGTACTGGGTAGATCGGGATGGGGTGCTCTACCCAGTCCTTTTTTGTTTTCATTTTCAGTCAGTATCTCATTAAGCTGCTGAGGCTGGCCTCAAACTTGCAATCTTCCTGCCTCAGCCTCCTGAGTCACTGAGATTATAGGCATGTTCTACCATGCCAGGCAAAAATAGCACTTTCTTGTGGGAAGTTTAAAATTTAACGTTTTGGGTATAATATCTAGCAAATATTTTATTAAAAAAAGTTTTACTCTATTGCTTATATTGCTTTCTGGTGGGAAGGACATTAATTTTCTCAACAGCTTATATTGCTTTCTGGTGGGAAGGACATTAATTTTTCTCAACTGCTTATATTGCTTTCTGGTGGGAAGGACATTAATTTACATAGATTATCAAGATATCATTAAGGCAATATTTAATAATGGATTCATGATTACACCTTCTCTAGTAATTTCTGAAATAGAAAGGAAATCTATTCTGATAATCAAAAAAGAATATATGATAAGGCAGGCACTAGATACCAAGAATAATTAAACTCAGAAGAGATAATGCTGTTTTCCAAGAAGCAATTATCAAAAAATAGATAATATGATTTATTACTGCTCTTTTGTGGATATGAATGTTTTAGTTTCAGAGGGAGAATATTTTCACAAATGTCATTTACTTCTCCGAAGTCACTCCTGCAAGAATGTGATTTTCCGTCTGGATCCTGATTCAATAAGACCATCTACATTATTATTCTTATTTGCGTTAGGAGTAATGCAGTGACTGGATTTTATTTATTTATTATAAATTTTTACAGGACATCAATTAAGGCTGGCATCTTGTATTTGTACACATGACCTTTGTTAGTATTTAAGTGGTTAACCTCGACCCATAGTCACTAGCTTTGCTGACTTTCAAAAAAAGAATATCTTCTCTAGCTGAAGTTGTTTTAATAATTATAAACCTAGAAGAGTAAATGAGAGAAATGTTGCAAGTAAAATTAGAACTGTAGCACATTACCTGTATCAATTTTTGGTCCTTATAGACAGGATGCAAAACTATCAATCACTCTCTTTTCCAAGAGTCCCACCCAACTCAGTGGTTGGATGGAATCCTGATTTGTGTCCATGAGTGATATGCCCTGGCCCTACACTATATAATAAACACAAATCCTAATTGCTGCCAATCAGAAAAAGTCAAGGAATTCATTGAACTCTAACAATGGTGAAGTTTAACCTGAAGGAGAAATATCATGGCGATGTGAGAGCAGTCATTGTTTTCTGGAAAGACCATAAGGTAGAAATATGAAGGGACTTCTCAGAAATGGCAGGAGATGTACAGATGGTAAGGGTGGGGGGACTCTGTGGGATTACAGTGTCAAAGAGTAAAATCAAACCCAATGGGTAGTGAGTTTCTGAAAGATTTCATGTAGTCTGTACAGCCCAGGTGCGGTGCACATGAACACATGTGAAGAGACTGGAGTATTTATAAAGGCACAGATTTGTTTTAAGACTTTATGCCTCCCTTAGGCATGGCCATTTGCTGAATTTAAAAAATGGGAGTTCATAACCCACTTGAATCAAACTGTGAAATATGATAAATCAAGAACTATGTAATGTTTTGAACAACCAACAATAAAAAAAAGAAATATTACAGCAAAAAAAATAAAAATAAAAATATCATTCTACAAAGTAGGAACAAAATGTATGCTAAGTCATCAAGAGCCTGGTTAAACTTTAGATGAGCATAGGAGGATCACAGAGCCTTAGAATTTTGCCCAGTCATTGATAAAACCGGATTCAAAGCTAGTCTTTGTTGGCTTCAGAGCTTAATTTGTTTTTGTTTTTTTCCTGTTCCTTCCAAATGAATTTGCTGACTTGGCACTCAAATGAATTGGATCTCCTTCTTCCTTTTCCTGCAGTTGCTGGGGAGCTAAAAGGAGACTGAGTAGAGTGGGAAGAACAACTTTTTACTGAAAGTCATTTTTTTAGCTTTCCTGAGTTTTTAACTGTGAATCACATATTGACTATCAGGATCCATCAAGGAACTCCTACCTTCATCCCATTCATTCCTGAGCTTCCTGGTCCCCATGATAAGATCCGACTGGGTAACCTGTATGCTGCCTTTCAACTCAGACCTGTGTCACCTTCCCACTCTAGGCTCCTCCATCTGACTCCAGGAGCACACTGAGGATGTGCAGAGTGTGTGGGCGCAGGGTTCATCCTCCTTAGTCTCATACTTTCTCTCTCACGGTCCTTCCTTCATAAGACATGAATCTTACTTACTTCTACTACCAGAAATTATTTTAGGAAAAACAATGCCTATCTCTAATGATGACTTTTGAAGTGAAAAGATCTACCTGCCTTCATTTTTCACATTAAAGTCCATTGATTCACCTTCTTTCCCAGTTTGGTTTCCTACCAAATGAAATGAATGCAACACAGAACATCAGCAAACAAACATAAGCACTCATCAGTTTTCTCCAAAATATGGAGCTCTGGGGACAGATTTTTTCCTGCCTTCCCCTGCCTCTTGTTTCTAAGAACAGTCAGCATGCTGGAATACCACTTACCCTTAAAAGGGAATAGTAAAGAGGCCAGTGTTGAGTCGGAGCTGTTCCTTTGAATTCAGGCCAGAAGGCTTAGTGGAGGGACCACAAGTGATTCAAAATAGAAAATATGGTTATTTTTTTCCATAGGGCTGTTCTGGAGGAGGATACTACATTGTTTTTTTTTTTTTTAATCTTTCCCTGCAAAGGTAATAATCTCTTACATTGCTTTGTAACTTGAGAGTTTGTAGTATGCTTTTGTATTTTTTGATATATCACACATTACTCCGGTGAGATAGATGGCCAGAAAAATATTAAAATGCTTATGTCTCTCTTTCTTTTTCTTGATAGATCTTTTTTTTTTTTTATGGAACCAGGTTACCTAATTCCCAATACTGTATTCTTTTTGATGTCCACAGTGCAATTTCATAGTCACTTGACACAACCTTTGTGGACAGGATCAATTAAACAAACAGCATCTGGGACTGAGTGTGTAGTTCAGTGGTATAGGTTGCCTAGCACATGTGAGGCACTGGGTTTGATCCTCAGCACCACATGAAAATAAATAAAATAAAGGTATTATGTCCACCTACAACAACAACAAAAAATAATATATATATAAATTTATTTTAAAAGCACATCCAACATGGCCATGGCAGTCAGTCATCAACACGATTCAGAATATCAGATTTCTATTCATGTCTATTAGGTTAGTTACAGGTTAGGGATTTCCCTCCACATAGGTCTTCAACAAAATAAATATCTTTCTCCTACCTGCCTCCTTCATTCTGACATTGCATTCACAACAGTGGCAAGTTTTGAGGCGAACTGGTGATAACTAGATGACTTTGGTTTAGGCATTTGTAGACATGATTCATTAAGATATATTATTTCCTTTGGGAGAATCTATTTCATATGCATATGCAATTCTAAACTGAAAAATTATTAGATAAGAAAAATAAAACACAGTGGACAAACAATGATTTTCTTTTACTTTCTTCAGATATTCTCTTTACATGTTGAGAAATTTTAAAAGTTTAACTTCCCATGTTTTTTTTTTTAAGAGAGGGAGAGAGAGAGAGGAGGGGGGAGAGAGAGAGAGAGAGAATATTTGATATTTATTTTTCAGTTTTTTGGCGGACACAACATCTTTGTATGTGGTGCTGAGAATCGAACCCGGGACGCATGCATGTCAGGCGAGCACGCTATCGCTTGAGCCACATCCCCAGCCCCCCATGTTTTTTTTCAAGTTTTCTTTATAGTATTCCTTTCTACTTAAAAATTTAAAATTGTCCTTGTAGACAAAATGCAGAATATCTCTCTCCCTGCCCTTGAGGATGTAAAAAAACCACATGAAATCAAATGGGAGACATTGTTTAATTTAGTTTTTAACTTGTTACCAGAAGATCATCAATGACCACACCAGATGTTGAGCTCTTGACCTAGGTCTTTTGGGGCCTTTCAGGTTGCAGAACCACTAACAATGTCTTTAAGCTTTTGGAAATCACTAATGGAAACTTTTAGGAAGTCGCTGACAAAAGTGCTAGTTTGCATTCTGTAACTGCACTAAGCAGAAGCCAGCTGTGAGCCTCTCAGGGTCTTCTTACTGGACAGATTTTAAGCCTTTTGCTTAGTAGGCAGTAAAGTTCTCTTAACTCCCATAAGCTTGGTGAAGACCACGTCTTAGTAAGCTTAATGGAGAGAGGATATGAAAATAATAAGTGAAGAACTTGTGGTAAACACAGATTTTAGTGTTTACTTAAGGGTCATGAACTCGACCATATGAAAATTAATTTACAACTATTATATGCCAGCTTAGTAGAAGGTGTTCATTAAGTATTTGTTGAATGGGTTGCATGTTGATCAGCGCAGCTTCTGTATAGAGAATAATGAAAATATATCCAATCTGTCTGAAGCCCAGTAGCTTTCCACAGACAATAATGCAGTTTGTCTTAAGTCAGAGTCACCTTATGTGAGGACAAGAAAGCAAGAGGTATGCATGACTCAAAGGTCATCATTGACAAACTGGACAAACACCACTTTGTATATTAATGATCCTGAAGATGTAAGTAGTGCCTTTATAGGTGGTGAATATACATATTTTTAGTCTGCATATTGCTTGTCCTTAGATGACCAATCTGATTCAGTGTCCTATAAAAGGATGTGCACTTGTAACTTGAAATTGCTAGAACAATCTGATTTTCTGAAGTTATTTTGCAGGTGGCAGATTCTGGAACCATTAGTTCCAGAGGCATTCTGCCTTGCAAGCCTCAAGTAACCCCTCTGTGCACACATGGATTTTGCACTAAACGAGTAACACAAAGGTTTACAGACCCAATAAAAACTGTTTAAATGTCTGGCTATACTTTGAATATGTCTCTATCCCAGATCTTCTAAATCTCTTCTGGAATCTCTGCAGCCAAGTTGTCAATTACCCTATAACTGGTGGTCTCCTGCATGCCATTTGATAAAAGCATAAACAAATTTCTGTGGTAACAGTTACTATGAACATCATGACACACATACAGAGTCATTACATGGAAAAAGATTAAAGGCTGAATACACATTTAAGAAATATCTAAGGCAACACTAGTCACCATTCTTTTTTTCCATATGCAGGAATTTTTCAATCTGTTCCTCTAAGTGTACAGTAATAATTATAGGAATTACTACCATATAAAACATGGGGAACAGATAGATAATGCATTCATTTATTCTTCCCACCAGCACTTGCTGGGCACCTACAGAAGGCACTAAAGTCTCTGAGAAAGTAGCGGTAAATAAATCCAATTTTATGCCTATACCAATTTTATGGTCTATAGAAAATGAACTTAAAAAGATCTCTTTTATTGATTCCTCCCTCCTCAGTCCTCATGTCATTTCAGAAGCCTTTGGAGAATTTATCAGACTGTCTATTACTTCAGAATTTTGTGTTTTTCTCCTCATGCTCCTTGGTAGACTTTGAACTCCTAGAAGTCAAAGACTGTATACTTCTTGCCTTTGTATTTCTGTTTTCCAATCAGTATAGTTCTTAGTACATATTATATGCTAAACAATTATTTTTTTAAGACAAAGACAAATGAGTGATCTGGTGACTGAGCCCTAAAAATGTATAAGATTTTTAGATAGTGGTTTAGTATCTGGATCCTGTTTCTTCATTATAAAAGAAGGTAGTATATGCCACATATCACCAAGTTATGACATCAGAGTTTAATTTTGGCAAACTATGAATCACTATCAATATACAAATTGCTTATTAAAACTGAATATACACTTTTATTTAACTGTTAGTTGCCATGTAACTTTGGTTGGTAATGATGTGAGGGCTATTTGTGGAGAACTCAACTGCCACATGCCCTCTAAAAATTTCCTTCTTTATAGTGCACAATTGTTAAACAGAAATTTTAAAATCAGTGTCCAATGAAGCTTACCAAGTCTAGTTTATTCTTTAAAACTTTTAACCTTACTCTTTTCCATAAAATGTGAATTATTATGGCATATGGTTCCAATCAGGGTATGATAAATACTATATGCGTTTTAGGAAGGAAACTGTAAGGTATGTTTCTGGCTTGTCTTGAGGAAGAAATAAATGGCCTATGCAGTCATTTCCATCTTTGGTTTCAGTGATTAATGCATCCTAGAGAAACAACTTTTTTTTTTTAAGTTAAAAGACAGGTTTTATCTCTGTTTCTTCCCTGGAGGGTTAGGCAGAATGTGACCTGAAAAATCATCAGGTTTTATTATAGATGACTTTTTTTTTTCTGCTCCTGTTTGTGATTTTTACATTTTTTTTCATTCTGTAGTTAGTTCTTGTTCATTTCTAGTTTTTAAAATTTTTTTTAATTGTAGATGGACACAATACCTTTATTTTATTTATTTTTATGTGGTACTGAGGATCAAACTCAGTGACTCCTACGTGCAAGGCAAGCACTCTGCCACTGAGCCACAGTCCCAGCCCCTCAGCTCTAGGTTTTTGTCTGGGAGGACCTGGAGGGTGATTAAGACAATTCAGAAACATTCCTGCTGTTTGGAGGGAGAGTGGGTGCTCATAGGCCCCTGGAGACCTCAGCACTCCTAGTTGCCTGGATTCTGAGTCACTCACCAGGTTTACTCCCTGTCTCCCGAAACGCAGGCCCAGTAAGGACTCTTTGTTGTGACACATCTTGCCATTAGCATTCTCAGGTACAGTGTGAGAAGGAATCAAACAAGGCTTACTGTGAGTAAGCCTTACTTACTCTTGGATTTAGTAAGCCTTACTTACTCTTGGATTTAGCTATATTACAATGAGTGCCAAGCTCAAACTCAGTTTTTCTTACATTTTAGTGTTCATTCAGTGTGAACTAGCTTGTTATTAGATTTTGGAGGTGTTTGAAATCAATGAAGAAGTATAAGTTTAACATTTGTTATGAAAACGAATGTTAGTAATAACTTTTTGTTAATATTATTTGAACCCACATGTTGAGTTCAAATAATATTAACCTGTTAATAATATTACCCTGTTATAGGAATAAACCATTGTTTTATTTATTTTTTAGTTATGGATTTGTTCAAGAAGTTTTGAGTTTCTGCAATATATGACCTGAAAGAAAGGCAAATAAGATAATAAGATGTAGTATTCATGGCTAAAATGCTTACAGATTAATTTTGCCAAAATGCCTTACCATAGCTTCAAAATTCCTGTTTCAAATTATGAATATGTATCAGTAATTTAAAATATCCTTAAAAAGCATGCTTGGGGCTGGGAGTGGAACTCTGGTAGAAGACTTGCCTAGCATGTGGTCCCCCAATACCCCCCCCCACAAACATGCACACAGCATGCTGATTAATAATCACACAAAGAGACTAGAATTATGCAAATAGAGAGAGTACATGTGAGAGACTGAGGTGGAGACTAGGGAAAAAGATTGGTTGAGAGTCTCTCAGTCCATTCATTTGCCAAAATCTGAGATTATGATATCTTAGTTTTTATACAGAACTTTACCTAGAATAGCAATTCTTCCCTGGGGTTCATATTTTTGTTGAATATGAACTCAATGAAATATGGGCTCAATGAAGCCCATAGAATTATATGCAAAATTGTGTATACATAAGCATCTTTGGGGGGAGGAATCTAAAGCTTATACCAGATTCAAAGTAATAACTCAGGAATGTTAAAATCACTGAATTAGATTTTGATTTATAACTTGTTTCTCCTTACAGGGACCACAATGTGTTTAGTGGCAGGATCCCGGGACTGGGTTAAAAGGCATAAGTTATAGGCCTAAGTCTTTTCTTATCAGCAGTGTAATATCTGAGAAATTATTTACCTATAATGACTTTATATATAAAATGAAGTGATAATTTTATTCCTTCACTCCAGAGAGTAAAATGAAATGGGCTATGTCATTATTTGTAATAAACCATGAAAGATTTGCCAACATAAAGATATTACTATTGTTTGAGTGTCTGAATCTGCCAATCTAGCATGATTTTGTTTGTTAGTTGAGATTTTTATTTCATTGCCAATTAAATACATCCTTTGTATTTTTCCAATGTGTCAACTTAGTTTCTTAAAGAATGGGGATTCAGTTTGCTATGACTGTTTTATTTTGTTTTTTTAAAATTTATTCATTTTTATTTGTTCTTATTAGATATACATGACAATGTGACAGTAGAGTATACTTTGACATATTGTACATTTATTGGTTATGACTTATTCTAATTAGGATCCCATTCTTGTCGTTGTACATGATGTGGAGTTTCACGGGTCATGTATTCATATATGAATATAAGAAAGTTATGTTCAATTCATTCTACTGTCTTTCCTATTCCCACCCCTTTTCCCTTCCCTTTATTATTGTTTGTTTAATCCATTAAACTTCTGTTCTTCCCTCCTCCATCCTTTTTGTGTGTTAGCATACACATATGAGAGAGAATATTTGGCCTTTGTTTTTTGGGGGGATT
This sequence comes from Ictidomys tridecemlineatus, assembly GCF_052094955.1. Lineage (NCBI taxonomy): Eukaryota > Metazoa > Chordata > Mammalia > Rodentia > Sciuridae > Ictidomys > Ictidomys tridecemlineatus. The sequence goes on along the minus strand of NC_135479.1, from coordinate 134,770,337 downwards.
GGCTTTCTTCACTTTGCATGATAGTCTCCAGTTCCATCCATTTACCAGAAAGTGCCATCATTTTATTCTTCTTTATGGTTGAGTAATATTCCATTATGTATATATATATCACATTTTCTGTATCTATTCATCTGTTGAAGGTCACCTAGGTTGGTTCTATAGCTTAGCTATTGTGAATTGTGCTGCTGTAAACATTGGTGTGACTGTATTACTGAACTATGCTGATTTTAAGTTCTTTGGTTAGATACTGAAGAGTGGGATAACTGGGTGAAATGGTCATTCCATTCCATATTTTCAAAGGACTCTCCATTGCTTTCCATTATAGTTGCATCAATTTACATTCCTACCAGCAATGTGTGAATGAACCTTTTCCCTACATCCTTTCCAACATTTATTGTTACTTGTATTCTTAATAATCATGGAGGTCTCTGTTTTAAATGAATCAATGCTAGTACCTGAAGCACCATAATTGCTGCTCACTGCATCCTTGAGGAGGGGGTGGGATCACCACTCAGGATCAGCACATAGAGTGTTCCTGGCCTATGCCTCAGTCAACAGAAGAAACTTGGAGGAACTATTGTGTTTCCTTTGGATTAAAGCCAAAGATAGATTGAACAAATGAGATTGAAGATTAAGTAGAAAAAATGAGATTATCTATCACATTAGATTATCAATTGAATTTCCTGCCTTGTCTGCCATGCAATCTTAAGCAAGTCATAATCTCTTTAAGATTCAAAGTTACCTCTTTTAAAAATGGATATTAAACAGGAGGGTCTATTTAGTATGTTAAGTATGAAATGGTTGTATCTGTGGGATGTATTTTGTCAACAGTAAGCCAATTTAAATGATATTCATTAATAGGGAATAATCATTTCAACAGAATTTGAAGGTGCAAACTAATTGGTTGACTTCCTCAGACTCTCTTATGATGGGATTTCACTGTTTTGTTTATTCAAACAAGTATTATATACTTATATATTAGTTACTATTTGGAGACACAATATATGGGGGATGCATCATTGGTTAAGAGCGAATTTGTCAAATAAGAAATCAGAGACTAAATAAAAAGTGAGAAAGGGTTTGCGAGAAAAGGGAGAGTCAAGTGGTTTTTTAAAAAAGCAAACTCTGCTACTTATTAAGGAATCAAAGAGGTGGGAACAAAATGGTGGTGGCGAGTAGGACTTTCAGAAGAAAATTTCATTCACAATGTTGATAAATGTTGAAAACTGTTGAAAAATGAGAAGAGAAATGATGCGGAAGTAGAGACACTGATTTGCAATAGGACAGAATAATTGTTAGGAAATACTCATCCCACAGGTAAATACTTTTTCTTCACTGAAGTTTCCTGCATTTGATTTAAATTCAGCTACTTAACTATTGGGCACATTTCCTATTTGCACCTCTTGTTCCCCACTCCAAACTTCACGGCTAATTAACAGCACATGTCAGGGAAAAATTCCAGTAAGACATTTCAATATGAGATCTGGGTTTGCTTTGGCTCTCTCAGATCTCCTCAAGCTGCCCAGAGGGTTCTTAACCTTTTGCCTTTGTTTAAATGGGAAGAGCTTCCAGTTATCAGTAGTACATCACTCCCATCCTGCTGTCCTTTAGTGTAAATTAAGGCAAAAGGGCATGATAGAAAAGTGGCAGTAAAAGGAGACCCTTAGAATCATTAAAGGGTGAAGGGGAACTGCTCTAGGGATCAGAGCTGGTGAATGGAAAGGGAGTGACAAGGAGGATGACCTGAGAAAATGAGTGAAGAATTCAAAACAGAAAATGTTCTTTCAGAATTTAGCATTTTTTTTAATCTTTAAGGATTTAAAACCTTTAAAGTATCTTTTGAACAGGCTTTATATTCATATAAAATTTTAATAGGATTTTATATACTTGGGCTCAATTGCCAAATACCATGAGGTAGGTGCCAGTAGGTGGCAAGTATACTCATATCCATTAGACACATAAAGAACCAGAGAGGTTAAATTTTTTTTCCCCTAAAGTTACGCAACAAATAATGTGGGGGACAAAGTTCAAGTACTGGTGTTCTGATACCAAATTGTTTGCTTTGTCAACTGTTTCTAATTTCCATGAAGTAAACTGAAACAAAACAAAACAAAAAAGTCATTTGTCTAGATCTTTTCAAATATTTAAAACTTATTCATTTTAAATTTACAATTATTAAAATTCACCCTTTTAGGTGTACAGATCTATTACTTTTGACAAATGCATAGTCATGTAATAACCATACAGACAATAAGACACAGAGCAATTCCATCCCTCCAAAAATATTCCCTCGATTCCTAACAATTACTGACCCATTCTTTGTTTCTAGAATTTTGCATGTTGTGGAAAGTCTATAAATTGAATCAAACAGGAGGAGGCCTCTTGAATTTGGCTTCTTTCTGTTTTCAAATATATATATATATATAAAAATACATATATTTATATATATTTTTTTAAATAGCTTTAATTAATTAACTAATTAATTAATTCCAGGAATTGAACTCAGAGGTACCCAACTCCTGATCCACATCCTCAGCCCTATTTTGTGTTTTATTTAGACACAGGGTCCCACTGAGTTGCTTAGTGCCTCACAGTTGCTGAGGCTGGCTTTGAACTGGTGATTCTCCTATCTCAGCTTCCCAAGCTGCTGGGATTACAGATATGTGCTACCACGTCCTGCCTTCAAATATTTTATAAGGAGAATATATCATTGTTTTCTTCTTCTTCTTTCTTCTTTCTTTTTCTTCTTCTTTATACCCGGAACTCTTCAATCCTATAGAAAGTTCTCGATTCTCATGTTTATTGTGAAACATGATGTTCAAATTCTGAGGTAAATAACTGTTGAAATTCTATCAAAGACTGGTCCCTAACATGTACTACCACCACCTACACAAGTCCAGCTCTTTCCTGAGTTTTCCATCATTTCTAATCTGACTTTTGGTTGAGTTTATAAGGAATAATTATTGATCTGTGATTAGGCATTTCAACTATGTCTTTACCTAGCCCACCTAACATTCTTTATAAAAGGAATCTACATAGGTCTTATAGATGCCTTTACATCCTGCTGAGAGTTACCTTGTCGTGATATGGAACCACATTACAGCTTTTTAGATCAGTATAAATATTGTTTCAGAAAGTAGTTTGTGACATGTTTGAAACTGTAGCAAACCCTCTGTTAGGAAATTAAATGTAGCTTCAAAAACAGAAAATATGAGCTTCTGTGGTTGTCAAGGGAACCACTGCTTGTAAATTTCTGTTTTTTAAATATGTTAATATAAGAACAGAATTGTTGAAAGGGAGAAAATTTCTTCATCTTGGGTGTGAGAATATGGCTACTATTGACTTCTGGGTGGAAAAATAAACAACATAATAGAATTTCAGCTAAATGGGCTTCTAGAGTCTCATAAATAGTTTAACATGGGGGATTAAGAGACAGGAAAATCAGATGTAGGTATTTGGATAGGAATAGTCTTTCTCCCTTGTGAACTTTTAGAGACAAGTATATAAAATCAACCACATCCAAATAGCATGGACTGAGGAAGGAACTGTTTGCAGATAAAAATTAAAACGTTGCTCTCAGAACAAGAGAGAATGAATGCTTAGCAGGTAAAACAACAGACCTGTTCTAAAAGTACCAGGTTAACTAATGAAAGGGAGAGTCAAAGGTTTTCTCTTTGCAGTCATAAATGCCAAAAATGGGGGGAAAAAAGATTTACTGGATTTATTGTCAATGAGTATGAGAAAATTATCAAATTAGACTAGATACTTATTTTCTCTTATTTTCATTTGTCTTGCATATATTTCTAATTTTTAATATTAATGTTAATGTTAATGAAGACATTCTGATGTTTTGATTGTTAAATCACATCTACAAAGAAAACCAAAACTTAACACTTAGTAATTCTGACATCTGCTGACAGTTTAATTGTGGACAATCTTTCTAAGAGGAAATAATAAAACTTCAAACTCTGATCTTACAAATCCAAAAGCTCCCAATGTACCTGTAAACGTTCTCCTGTTTCTGAGTCGTCAGTGTCCCAGGTTTACTGCCTTGGGTGTGAGCCAACCTGCTTTTCTTCCTTCTCTTTTTTTCTTTCTCCTCCTTTTGTGGTGTCACAAAAACTTAAACATTTAATTTTTAGTCTGAATTTCGTTTGACATCAAATCTCGGAAATTTGTCAAACTGTAATCTTCACATGTTGATTTAGAGCATAGAATTTAGTAAATCCTCAGGATCTTAAGGCAATTCATATAGTAAATTGCATATTTGAGCAGATGAAGACATGTTTCAACAACATACCTGCAGGAATATGCGAACTTGAAAGGTTATATCCTTGAAAATGAACAATGTGAAACATGGAGTTCTACCACTAACATTTCTGGAATTGGAGAAAAAAGCAAATGCTTTATTTGAAATTCCACTTTAGAACGAAACGTGGACAGAAGCACATCTCAACCATCTTGGACAAACATTCCCAGGACATCAGTTAATGTCTGTCAGTACCTTGCCATGGTCTAAGGGACAGGGAACTTGTCCCATTCTGGCCTTCCTGAGTGTAGCAGTAGGTATAGCACTGAACAGGCACACATTCCATGTTTGGGAATAAACTAAAAATAACAAAGCAAGGAACAACCACAAGGATGGATAAAGGAAAGGAAGAGGGAAGTGTGGCATACGATAAAACAGCTTGTCAACTCAGGTATTTAAGTTCCTGTCTGATCACATAAACTGCCTCAGACGCAATAGATAGCTCCTGGGTTTATAAGCTTTCTGAGCTGAAAAAGTGGTATTAAAAAAATTCTACATTTCTTATATATTTTGTTAAAATGTTTAATAATTGGCCATATTTTACTTTACTATTTGATCTGTTCAATTAAATGCATTTCCACATAATGTTCTCTTCTTGACTCACACAGGTGATGGTGCTATTAATAGGAACCTTTTATTCTCTATAAAAATGGTAAATTTATGTTAGTACCCCTTTCATTTTAAAGAGTCGTGTTTGTCCTTGTCCCCAAGCAATGGTTAAATGCCTTTCTTAATATTTTGCAACTTCTTTTTTCTTCTCTTTAAAAAAGCGCACTTGTATGTGTATGTATGTACGTATGTGTGTGTATATATACATATAGATATAGATATATATGCACATATATATGTGTATGCATATATGCACATTTTTTCTGATTCTAGAAATATCATTGGCTTTTTTTAAAAGAAAAAAGCAGCTATATGTACAAATAGTTTTATTCATTACTTTTGTGATAGACTTATTTATTTTCTGATTCTGTTTGGTTTTCAGTTTGGAATTCTTTGATTTGTAATCTAACTGAGCTCATTTTTTCCTCCAAGAAAAGCTTCAGTTTATACTTATTGATCAGATACAAAGATTTTATTATACTTTCGTTTTTCTCTTTAATCATATTGTAAATTTTTTTATTTTGAAAATGCATTAGACTGAAATCTTTCAAAATATGAGGCAGGAAATGACATACACCCTTAACCCAGTTTCTTTCAATGTTATCTACTTACATAACCATAGTACAATGATCAAAATGAAATTGGTATCCATACCATACTATTAACTGAACTGCAGACCTTATTCAAATTTCACGAGTTTTTCCACTCTTGTCATTTTTCTGATCAGCATTGAGTCTGCGATTGCACACTGCATTAATTTGTTAAGCTCCCTCAGTCTCTTCCAGGATATGACAGTTTCTCAGTCTCTACTTGTCTTTTAACACTTTTTTAAAAAAATATATTGTTCAGTTTTAGAAGGACACAATATCTTTTTACTTGTTTATTTATTTTATACGTGGTGCTGAGGATCAAAAGGAGCTGCAGCCCCAGCCCCTCTTTTGGCACTTTTGATAAGTGTTGACCAGTTATTCCAGTTGAAGCATTTAAAATATTTATCATAAATCTTAGCTTCAATATTAAATGTTCCCAATTTGCTTATTCTTTTGTGAATTATGATTGCATTCATTAGAGATTAAATGATGTCCCTTAAAGATTAGAAATGATTGTGATTATAATATTAACTTAAATTATACTTTTTAGAGATATTTTTTCCAACATGATTATCATTTGATATACATAAGAATTTATTTTGGTGTTGTTTTTCTTCAGTTTATGTATATTCACTTACCAATTTTAAAGATGATAAATTCTCTCATCTAGTAATAAGATATATCAACAGGTATTCTAGTTTAGTTGATTTATAGTTTGGTTATCTTAAATCATTTAGTATATTAATCTATTTGTAGTTTATTTTACTTGTAGTCCCTTTCACCATTTCTAAGCATAGGAAATTCTTCTTCATCCAGGTACCAGAAATATTTACATGAGTTTTCTTCTGTTTTTTTTTTCCATAAATTTTGGGCAAAAAATTAAGAATTTTAGTTTATACCCTCAATACATCTGTAGTTTGTTTTTAGTGTGATATTAAGCTAAGATTGAAAGTCAAAATGATGTTTTCCAAGTAATCAACCAATTTTTCTAACGCCATTTATTGATTTTATATTCTATTCTCATTGATTGGCATTGACTCATTTTTTCCACATAAAGCTCATTTATATTCTAAGAATTGTTTATGGGCTTTCTTGTTGCATTGAGAGTCTATCCAATTTTCTCTCACTAATAGATTATCATAATTGTGTGACTTTATTATAGCAAGTTGACTTTTATTACTTTCAATTGAAAATATCTTTTTTGCCTTTTTCTTTTTACCATCTGAACATAGAATCATCTGAATAAGTTACAATAAAATCTCACTGTTTTTTTCTAATTATTTTGATATATTTGTATTCTAGAGAAATTTATATATTTTTTCATGTAGCTATCACACCTTACTTGTAAAGATCATATTTTAAAGGTTTGTCTATTGAATCTATAAACATTCTCTTTCCCTATTGTACATGTTAATTGATTATTAAAGGAATATTGGAAAGTTGTTTTATATGGTTATACATATTTTTTTTTCTATTTAGTTGAAGTCTTACTAAGTTTAAAAGTTCAGCAAATTTTCTTCATTTCCTCAAATTATAATAATATTGGTCCCTGCTTTTTAATATTTTCTTTACATACCTTGTTTTAGGGTTCAGAAGTTCCAGAACATGGTTAAATAATAATATAAATAAGAACTTCTCTAATATTTTGTCAATAAGTATGATTTTTGAATCAGAAATTATATCAAGTACATCAGATACTGTCATTTTAATAAAAGGGAAGTATAGGAATGTCATTTGTTTTCTAATGCCTAATGACATTTCTAAAAGATTGTCAGTTTGAGGTATTGGCCACCACTTGATAGGTGCATATCCAGGTCTCACCAAATGAAGTTGTCAAGTTAGGATACTTACAAGGAGATATGGATTAAAGTATGTGGTTTTTAAAGGTCCTTGGATTTCTCTGATTTCCTAATACATTATTTGTAATTATCATTAGGAGACAGATAGATTAAATAGGAAGTACACTTGGATTTGATGACCTCATCCTGAATTGATTCAATGGTTTCAGCTGCTGGGAATAATCAACTTCTATTCACATATTGAGAGTTCCATTAAATCAAATCATTTACATTAGGTGCCAGAAAGATGCCAAATTTACTACAGATGCTCAGTAAATATTCATCGCCCTACTCAAACTTTTAAGAGATAACCAAATATTTGTTCAGGCCAGCATTCCAGGAGTTGGCAGGAGCCAAGGGGAAATCTCAGAAGGCCTGTAGGTGGTGGCTGTGAGTCAGTGGTGATTTCAGGCTTTCTACCTTCCTGGGAATTTCCCCCTGTCCTCCTTCAAGCTCTGCCTTAGGCTTTCTTAGTCCAGACCCAGAAACATTGCCCCTTTTTTTCTCTTATGTCAATTTGTGCTCTTAAGGGATAGACTTTTTGAGGAAACTAAGAGAAAACCCAAACAAAAGTTAAAGTAATAATAATAAATCATCATCATCAAGATTTTTTTCCCCTGTATTCTGAGAACCACAGAGTTTTCATTAATTCTGGCAGTATTCACTGAATGCTGAATCCTGTGCAGGGCACTACAACAAAGATTAAGCAGTGGCACATTCCAGTAATCCCAGTGGCTCAGGACTCAGGAGGCTGAGGCAGGAGGATCCTGAGTTCAGAGCCCAGCCTCAGCAACACGGAGGTGTTAAGAAACTCAGTGAGACTCTGTCTCTAAATAAAATATGAAATAGAGTTGAATCCCCAGTAGCCCCCACTCTCCAAAAACAAACAAACAAAACAAGATTAAGCTTTGGCACCACATATCAAAAAGACCTTGCTTTGAGTTGTGCCTTCTGATCTGGGTGCACAACTAGCAGAACATCTCAGACATGGATAGCAAAGAACACCTGCTCTAGGTGTGAGTCAGCCGAGAAAAGAGAGAATTTCTGGCCTCTAGACCTTGGCTGCTATGTCCCCTCCATTGTGCACAATTTCATTATGAGGACATAATTCGTTATGAGGACATATTTCATTATGAGGACATAATTCCTCAGAGTAGTTAATTCTTTTATTCCAAGACTTTTCAGTTACCCAGCACCCACCCAAATCCTCCCACATTGATTAAGGTTGGATTACCGTATTTTATAGAGAGGTGGAATTAGCCGGCTCAATGAGCTTTTTGGATGCCTTTATGAATATAACACTAGTAAAATGCCACAGGCAAATTGGTACCATCCATGCTTTATAGCAAGGTATTTTCTGTTTGGCAGTTTCTTCTCAGAGCTAAGTGGCAGGGATTTAGTCAGGCATCGTAGCTGCAAATCACCAGGCCTCAGAGCCAAATTGCCTGGGTCTGATTGATGACGTCTGTCATTTCTATCCCTGTTAACATGAGCTAGTTACTTTTACTTCTCAGAGCCTCAGTTGCGTCCATTGTAAATGAGAACAACAACAATGCCTGCTTTATGAAATCTTCATGTGGATTCAATGAGTTATGGCTTATAAATCACCTAACACAGTGTTTGTCTTGTAAAAAAGCACTCAGGTTTAACATAAAATTCAGAGATTCTTTCCTAGATCAACTCTTTTTCAGTTTATAGCTTTGAACACCCTGCAAATATCCATTGTGCTTCAACATTGAAAAGCCATACCTAAATAGCAGAATATATGATGTATTATCAGTTGTATATATAATACATATATATATATGTGTGTGTGAAAATATATATATATAGGAGTGCTTTAGAAATGGAATGTTCATTTTATATATTTTAAAATGAATATTCCATTTCTAAAGTTCTCCTCACTTCTGCTCACCCTGCAGCAATACCTTGAGAAAGACATTGCACAAATCCTTGGGTATCTCATTTTTAAGTAAAAAGGTGAGGAGAAAGAAAAAAGAATTTCTCTAGTTCATATACTTCATGTAAACACTGGAATAAAACTCTGTTAAATTTCTTTTTTCATGTATTATTTGTTCTTTTTAGTTGTGCATGACAGTAGAATCTATTTTGATGTATTTATATGAGCATGGGGTATATCTTCTTCTAATCAGAATTCCACTCTTGAGGATGTACACAATGTTGAGATTCAATATGGTATTTTCATATATGTATATAGGAAAGTAATGTCAGATTCATTCAGCTGTCTTTCCTATTCCTGTCTCCCTTCATTCCCCTTTTCTAATTCACTGAAATTCTATTCTTCCCTTCCCTCCGTCCCCATTGTATGTTAGCACCCACATATCAAAGAGAATATCCAACCTTTGATTTTTGGTATTGGCTTTTTTCACTTAGCATAATAGTCTTCAAATACATCCATTTACTGGCTAATTTCATAAAGTAATTCTTCTTTATGGCTGAGTAATACCCTATTTTGTGTAAATACCATTTGCTTCATCCACTCATCTGTTGATGGGCATCTAGGTTGGCTTCATAGCTAACTATTGTGAACTGAGTTGCTGTAAACATTGATGTGGCTGCATCACTGTAATATGTTGATTTTAAATTCTTTGGATATATATACTGAGGAGTGGTATAACTGAGTCAAATGGTGTTTTCATCCCTAGATTTTTGAGGAATATCCATACTGCTTTCCAGAGTGCTTGTATCAATTTGCAGTCCCACCAGCAATGTATGAGTGTACCCTTTTCCCCATATTCTTTGCAACATTTATTGTTATTTGTATTCTTGATATTTGCTATTCTGATTGGAGTGAGGTGAAATCTCAGTGTAGGTTTGATTTGCATTTCTCTAATTGCTAGAGATTTTGAACATTTTTTCATATATTTGTTGACCATATTTCTTCAGTGTCTGTTTAGTTCCTTTGCCCATCTATTGATTGGGTTATTTCTTTTCATTGGTGTCAAGCTTTTTGAGTTCTTCTTATATCCTAGAAATTAACACCTTATCTGAGATACAGGTGGCAAAGATTTTTTTTTTCCTTTCCGTAGGCTCTGTCTTTGTGCTTTTGATTGTTTCCTTTGCTTTGAAGATGATTTTCAATTTGATACCATCACATTTATTGGTTCTGATTTTACTTCTTGAACTTTAGGAAGTCTTGTTGAGGAGATAGGTTTTTATGCTGATACATTGGAGTGTTGTGTCTACATTTTCTTCTGGTAAGTGCAGGGTTTCTGGTCTAATACCTAGTTTTGATCCACTTTGAGTTACATTTTCTGCAGGGTGAAAGATAGGGTTAAATTTTATTCTACTACATATTGATTTCCAGTTTTCCCAGCACCATTCATTGAAAAGGCTATCTTTTCTCCAATTATGTTTTCAGCACCTTTATTGAATATAATTGTATTTATGTGGGTTTGTTTCTGTATCTTTGATTCTATTCTATTGATTTTCATGTCTGTTTTGGTTCAGATACCATGTTGTTTTTGTTACTATAGTTCTGTATTATAATTCAAAGTCTGGTATTATGATGCCTCCTGTTTTGCTTTTCTCGATAAGGATTGCTTTGGCTATTCTAGACTTCTTTCCAAATGAATTTTTCTATTTCTATGAAAAAGTTTATTGGAATTTTAATAGGAATTGCATTAAATCTGTATAGAGCTTTTATATAGTATGGCCATTTTAACAATATTAATTCTGTCTATTTAAGAAAATGGGAGGTCTTTCCATCTTCTTTAATTTCTTTCTTTAGTATTCTGTAGTTTTTATTGTAGAGGTCTTTTGCCTCATTTGTTAGATTAATTCCCAGGTATTATTTTTCTTTCTCTATTTCATTTTGAGGCTATTTTAAATGGGATAGCTTTCCTAATTTCTCTTTCAGCTGATAGGTGTATAGGAACACAATTGATTTGGGTGTTAATTTTATATCCTGCTACTTTGCTAAATTCATTTATGAGTTCTAGAAGTTCAGACCAATATCCTTGATGAACATAAATGCAAAAATTTTTAATAAAATACTGGAAAATCACATACAAAAACACATTGAAAAGATAGTGCATCATGATATAATGGGTTTCATTGCAAGAATGCAAGGTTTTTTCAACATACAGAAATCAATACATGTAATTCATCATAACAATAGACTTAGAAACAGGAATCACATGATTATCTCAACAGATGCAGAAAAAGCATTTGACAAAATACAGCATCTATTCATGTTCAAAACACTAAAAAACTAGGGATAGTAGGAACATACCTCAACATTGTAAAAGCTATAAATGTTAAATCCAAGGCCAAGATCATTCTAAATGGTGAAAAACTCAAAGCATTCCATCTAAAAACAGAAATAAGACAGGGATGCCCTCTTTCACCACTTCTATTCAACATAGTCCTTGAAACTGTAGGCAGAGCAATTAGGGAAAGATAAAGAAATTAAAGGGATATGAATAGGAAAAGAAGAGCTCAAACTATCTCTGTTTGCCAATGACATGATCCTATATTTAGAAAACTATGTTAAATTTCATTTGATAAAATGAAATGCTGTTAGTTGTGTTACCTGGCTGACACATCCTCTCCAAATGAAAAGGACCTTCCAGAACCTGAGAAATAATGGTTTATGAAGACAAAAAACAAAGTCCAAATTAAATAAGTGACAATAAAACACACCTTCACATATGGAAACATTTTCTAAGATTTTTCTATCATTAAAGATGTCTTGTAAATTTAGTTGTGAATTTCTCAAATTAGTTTTTCAAAAGAGTCTTAGACATCTTTTTTCTCTGAACATAGTCAGAATTCTGCTTCTAATTTACAGATAGTCCCGATTCTTTTTGGAAGTGCCAATAGCTACTTCTGGGTATCATGATTGAGGAATATTAGGTTATTCCATTTTTAAATGAATCAATTTTTAAGTATATAACTTGATAATAGCTTGTATTCACCATTGTCTTTTCATCCATATTTGTGCTTTATTTTTCCTATTTTGAGGATTCAAAGTATAGAATAAGGTATTGAGGTAAGGTACAACAATTAACTGATTTATTGAATATTTTTAATGTGCAAAGAACAGTGCTTATGTGTTTTAGAGGTAAGGATCTTATTATTTCTGCCTTAGAAGTGAAGAAACTGAGGCACAGAGAGATTGATTAATGTGTCCAAAGAAACAGACCTAGTAATAGAGTTACAATTTCAATCCATCTGTGTGTTTATATGTCAACATAATTGAATAAAGCAGGATGCAAAATTTTTAAAAATTAAAAAGAGTTAGCCATCTTTACTGACTACTCTGCCTATTAGTGACTAAAAATGAAGAGTAGATTTTTGAGGCAATGACAATTTAAGTATTTTTAGCCTGAAAAAAATCTAAAAATGTAAGAATCACTTTTGGATATCTGGTCGGCAGAAGGTAAAAAGCACGTAGGGGTACATTATCTGGAGAGGCACTCAGTTACAGGCAAAAAAAAAAAAATCTCTTACTGACTCTAGGTGAAAACTTCAGAGGAAGAAATGATTCAGTAAGCATGAAGCCTATGTTTTGTGTGCCTTATATTTTTTAGGTCTATTTTAAGTGCTAAATTAGATAGCCTATATCAAGGACTTGATACAGTGCTGATTATAAGCTTATTTAAGAGTCTTTTTTATTTATTTTATTTTGATAAGCCAGTCTGCTTATTAACAGTATCTCCCTCTTGTTAGCAAGGACAAAATTACTTGCCATATTTAGGGTGGCAACTACTAAGGTAGAGAGAGGTTTCAGTGAGTAGGCACATTTAGCTATACTGAAATGACCCGAATATTAACACGGTCCTTAAGAAAAATATAATTCTATGTGTTATCTCTCAGGCTATTTGTTCAAAATCCTTTTTTTAAAAAAATCTTCCAAAACATTGTTTCTTTTTGCTTAATAAAAATAAAGAATTCTCAAGTGGTAGAATTATTGTATAACATTGCTATATTGGAGTCTACTGTGTGCAACAAGTAGTAGTAAGGGTGATACTTTAAATTTTAAGGACAATTATTTCTACACTATTTTTATTGATTTTATAACAAGAAGGGCACCTGTGCTAGACAATTACAGGAGTTTTATTCATCACGTCTTTATGTCATCTAAGATGACAGGTTGTCCTTTGAAGCAAGTATACTTATAAGCTCTGTTTTGCAGATGATGAAAGTGAGGACTGTCACAGTCGAGCAACTCACTTGATACCTTACCACCAACATGTGGTGAATGCATTAAATCAAGTAGCTTTGTTGACAGATTTCCAGGCATCATGTTGTCTTTGTAATATTATGGAGAACACTGACACATCATTCTCCAAATAACTAAATGCATTTGGTTAAAGGGTATAAACCTTTAGCTTGCAAGACAAATCTAATTCAGACTTGATTTCATTGATCTCTACTGTTTTAGTCAGAGTTGTTTTTTTTTTGTTGTTGTTGTTGTTTGTCCCTGTGACCAAGAGACTGATAAAAACAATATAGAAGAGGGAAAGTTTATTTGAGACTCACAGTTTCAGAGGTTTTAGTCCATAAATGTCCAACTCCAAAACTCAGAACATCATGGAAAAAGGGCACGATGGAAGAAGTAGCTCAGAGCATGGTAATCAGGCAGCAGAGAAAGTGATTTACTCACCATTGACAAAGTATAAACTCTAATGCACACCCACAGTGACCTGTCTCCTCCAGCCACATCCTACCTGCCTATAGTTATCACCCAGTTAATCCATATCAGTGGATTCATCCACCAGTTAGGTTATACTTCTTATGATCCAATGATTTTACTTCTGAAAATTCTTGCATTTTTTCACACATGAGCTTTTGGGGGACACCTCATATTTAAACCATACACCTACTCTTTTAATTATTTGCCAATAAATTTTATATAGATTACTAGGTTATCATCTCTATAAAAATGGAAACTCCTGCCAATACTTGACTTCCATTTCCAAGACAGCAATTTTCTTTTTTCTGTTTTTAATTTGTTTTCTGGGGGTACTGGGAATTGAACTCAGGAGCACTAGGCCACTAAGCCACATCCCTAGTCCTATTTTGTATTTTATTTAGAGCTAGGGTGTCACTGAGTTGCTTAGAGCCTCGCTTTTGCTGAGGCGGGCACTTGAACTTGCAATCCTCCTGCCTCAGGCTCGGAGCTGCTGGGATTACAGGCATGTACAACCATGCCCTTCAAGGCAGCAGTTTTCAAGGGTTCTTTTTCATGACCCTATCATTTTCTAGAGCAGACTTCTCAAGGTTGGATTGGCAGCACCAGCTTCATCTGGGAAGTTTTCAGCAATTCAATTTTTCTTGCCTTGACTCAGGTCAACTTAATCAGAAACTTTGGGAGAAGAGGATCAACAATCTGTGTTTTGTTTGTGCATTTTGGTTATTGGTGATGATTCTTTTTGTTTTAATTTTTGTTTTTTGAAATACTGGGGATTGAACCCAGGGTCTTGTACATATTAGGCAAGTGCTCTACCATTGAGCTACATCTCTAGCTTCTTTCACTTTTTATTTATTTCTTTCCTTTTTTATTTACTTCTCTCTCTTTCTCTCTCTCTCTCTCTCTCTCTCTCTCTCTCTCTCTCTCTCTCTCTCTCTCTGTGTGTGTGTGTGTGTGTATGTGTGTGTGTGTTTTGTTTTGTTACTTTTAATTGACCAGGCTGGCTTCAAACTTGCAATTCTCCTGCCTAAGACTCCTGAGGAATTGGGAAGCAATTTGTATTTTATCATGACATCCCTATGATTCTAAGGCATGCTAAGGCTTGAGAACCACTGTTTAATGGTATTTGATGTGACCATTTGAGTGTTGATTCAGACTTGGCCCCTCAAGGTATTTTGGGGTTTGACCTATTTGGAGATCCTCTCAATCTCCAACTTCACAAAGAGAAAAGTTAATATCCATGCATTATACTATTTAAAAAATTTTATTCCTTGGGCTGGGGTTGTAGCTCATTGGTAGAGTGCTTGTCTAGCATGTATGAGGAACTGGGTTCAATTCTCAGCACCACCTATAAATAAAATAAAGGTCCTAACAACTAAAAGAATGTTTAAAAATTATATTTCTTTAAGGTAATATGTTAAATAACTATATATAATTTTACTCTGTGTATAATAATACATCCAGGGAACTTTAACCTCATTAAGCTTTTTTTTTTTTTTTGGTAAAGAAACAAAGATCTTACCAAATCCTGAGAGTTACTACATTAATTATCTTAAACCATTTTGAGTTGAAGGTGTTGACCCCATGACTGGATCCACTCCCTTGAATATGCATATCCCACTCTTTCAGAGCTCATCTGTACTTTAGGTAAATCATAAATATACCACTTCCTAGAAGTCTTTGAGGTCATTTCCAGAGAGCTGAAATCACAATTATCACATCAGCAAATTTTAAGGATCTTTTGTTTATTACCTGCAATATAATTTGGAGGATGCTATTTGATATTTCTTATAAGAAAAAAATTTAACTATTCTTATATATAGTAAAACGCTTTTCTATACTGGGAAAAGTCACTTGTATGCAGGTACTTTCAAAACTCTTTAGAGCCTAATGCCATTGTAAAATCCCAAGAGAGCATATTTTTCACTAAAAAAGTGATTGACAGGTGATATGTACTTATTATATATTTGTTTAATGGATAGCCAACGGAGTATGATTAATAGGCTATAGGAACTTTCCTATTAGGTCAGTTACATTATAGGAATATACCTTCATAAAATATTATACATTGTTATTTTTCTTATAAAATCTAGAGTATGCAAATATAGTACCACTAGTTAGTTCAGCGATGTTGCCTGCCTTTTATATACTTTGATTACCCATAACTAGAGCTATAGCTGACATACAAAAGGCACTCATTAAACATTTATTGAAAAAACTAATGAGTGGATGGATGGTGGATGGGCAGGCAGGTCAATCTGGTCAGCTAGATAGGCATCTATTATTATGAATATTACAAATTTGTGCAATATAAGCCAAAAGCATTTTTTCATTTTTAAAAACTGGACAAGAAAGAGATTACACAATTTAAGAATAAAATATTTGCAGAGAAGAGAAAGCTACTTTTCTTTAAAAAGGAAATTATGAAGAAAAATGTATTTGGTTTGGATTTCTGTATTAAAACAAGTTGAAAATCCATTGTTATACAACCCAAAAAATCAAAAGGAAAATTTAATAAACAAAGTGGAAGAGGCCAGCTGAATTTCAAGTGTTTAGGCATAAGAAAATGCCAAACAATAGAGACAAGTGCAAATTATTATTTTAATGAGCTACATGGAAGCATAAGAAAGGGAACCACATTTGCTCTTCCTAATTGTGTTTATTTCTCCACCAAATTAAAACATCTGAATGAATGGTGTGAAAAGTCTGAAATCACTCAAATATTTATTCGTTGTTCTATTAATTTTTCAAAGCAAATTTCTGATTATTTGGAAGCAGTTTGTGTTGGGTGTTGTGTAAGTACAGGTTTCCAGATGTCTGTAGTTCAGCATTATTTAGACTGAACATCTGGAAAATGCTGGTCTGGTTAGTTAGGGTCCTGGGCATTAATGATTTCCAAAAAAATGACTTTTGAAAAATTGTTTCTCCTTTCTGGCTCTCAGTTTCTCCTTTGATTAAGGATTTGGGAGAAAGTAGGATTCCTTGCCTTTCTGTAGCATCCAGTTTTCCCTCCAGCATCTTTATTGGGATTCTGTAGACATTGCTTCTATTTGTTTTCCATTTTTGAGAGTGTCCACTCTTCCCTGGAAAATGACATCTTAGGAAGGCTTTCTAAAAGGCCAGTTAGGCTTTGGGCTCTTCAGCAGACTTAAAGTAATCAACATGTGTGTGGCAGCCACCCAGCCGGATCATGCACAGGAAAAGTCACCCCACCCCTGGCGGTCTTCACACTGAAGTCCCACACTGTGTGACCCTGTTTAACTTTGCTGTGCGTCTGGGGCTGATCAGACATAGGAGGCTTTCATGAAAGGGGAAGAGTGCTAAGATGAGACCTGGAGGTCAGGCCTGTCCAGGCATATAAAAAAATGATGTTGTGAGCGAAAGTCCTTGAAGGACTTATCGTGGTTTGTTTGAAGTTGCCATTGATACTATATTTGGGGATCCACTAAACTGCTTACATTTTTTGAAAGGAAGAAAAATAAAAAGGTTGGAATTAGATGGAAAAAGAAAAGCAAATTTGGCTCTTAAGAAAGGTTTTTCCACACTTCTCCAAAAAGAATATTCTAATTCTTTTTTTTTTCCTGAATGTCTTTGACTTTTACATCATTAGCATCACATAATCATGTGTGACAATCTCTGATTTTATATCCTGCACTGTTATCTGATGCAGGTTTCTTAAAGCACTAGGTCACTGTCTCTGAAGGGAGAAATTTGGGCTTCCTTGATACCTTCACATTTTTCTGCAGAAGTAACCTTAAACCCTTCCAGTCAAATGGCTCAGGTTTGTGCCCTCTTTTGCTGTGATGATCATGACTACTGGCAGAATAGTGTCCGATGGCTAGTTATATGAAATTTCTTTCTCATCATTGTCATTTACATGTACCCATCCTGAGCACTGAGATGACATGAAGCACAAGACCTTATTGTAGAGATGGAGAGAAGACATACTTCCACATAAATAGTTACAGCAACATCAATTTTGAGTTTGTGGATATATATTTATATTTATATTTTTCCCCCTAAATAATGTCACATGGATTTTCCCATTTGTTCCTCATAGCCACTCCTTGGGGAAACCTGAACAGTTATTGAGGACCTTGTAAAAGCTAGGAGGGCAATGGAACAACTTAGTTGAGTTTCCATGAATGGAAGACAGACTCAGACCATCTGTCCTTTTACCATTACAAAGTACCACATAAATGGTAATTGAGCTGATTGTGAACACCCTGACCTATATTTGCATGTAGAGATAGAGGAACATTCTTGTGTAAGAATAAATAAATAAGTCACTGAACAAATACCATTGAGATTTTTGACCCCTTTTCAATTCTGGGTACTAACCTTAACCTTTCTCAGCTATGGTGATAATGAAGCTCTCACATTGTACTTCTGGAATGGAAAGAAATACCTTGTATTTTTGACATTAAGAATCGGCATTCAATCCAGGGGAAAATGTGGTTTAAAATAACATCAGCATCATTAATCTCCACTGCCTTTGAGGACACTGGGAGGGTCAGTTCCCTTTGGGCTTTCCTTTCTGCTGTTTGCTCTTCCTTCGATGTAGGTCAAAAAAGTGACTGCATTGAATCTTCCCAGTTATTAAAATGAATGGCAGTTTTCTTGGCTTCCTCAGGGGAGACTTTGGTCAAACTGTATTCCAAGTTCCTATGTGTTTTGGACAGGGATGAGTGGTATAGAATCCAGTAGTTTCTTCCTACAAACGTCATCGTGGCACTAAGAACTCTGCATGTATTTTCATAATTGCTTGGGCCATTTCCATCTAAGGAATGCCAGACGGCTGTATAAGAAAAAAAAAATAAGTATTTTCTTTGTCCAAAAATAGTTAATAGGAAAACAACGATCCCAAGCAATGCGTGCAGAAACACATAAACAACCACTTGTACCTCATTCCCTCCTTATGTCCATATAAAAATAAACTGGTAGCATGAAAGCATGAAGTAGTAGAGTTAGAAAGATCTGAAGTACTTAACCTAAGTCTTAGTTTTCTCATTTATAAAACTGTGACTATTAATCCCCACCTTATAATGATGTTAAGGTTAAATATTATAATACCTTTAAAAACTATTAAAATAAAGAATCAAACACTGACTTCATCCTTGATAAATCATGGGAAGGATAATCTAAACTCTAATTTCCCTTTGTTCAGATCTGTTATTCTTGAGTTATGGATGTGTATATGTAGAGATATATCTGTCTAGGGCATTAGCAAAATTTCTCTTCCATGAAAGCACTTTTCTGCCCTCTTGGGGCCAATTTTCACAATTCCTAACCCCCAAAGTAATTTGGCTTTAATTATTCAAACCAAAGAGAGAAACTTTTCAGGGAGTAGATTGCATTGAGATGTAATGTTCTTCTATTTTCTTGTGAATCCACAAACAAAGCTTATTTCCTGTTCCAAGACTAACAAGGGCTATAGACTCAGCAGTATTCAACATCTTAAACCACATGCATAATGCACTGTGGCTTAGGGGTGTGGCTCAGTGGCAAACACATAACTGTGTATGCTGGCGGTGGATGTGTTAAGGAGAAATCCAGAGGAGAATTTCTTTTAAAATCTATTTCCCATTAACTCAGCTGTTTTGGGGACTTGTTTTGGTTATTGTCTGGAGTCAGATATATTTACTATGCTGTTGCTGGCTCCTTATACTCAACGGATCTTTCTCATCCCATGTGTGTGCTATTTAGTCTCTGGAAATAATACCTCTTTTTGAAATATTTTTGAGATGATACTCAAACTTTTGTAACTGGAGAATAAACAGTAAAAACAGTTCTTTATTTTTTTCTTGAGAGAACAGCTGAGGTGGCTTAAATTTATACTACTTAATAGAATTTCATTGCTTTAGTCATAGATGATTTATGAAGGAAAAAGAAATTACATTACCCTATGTATCAAGTATCACTGCTGCCTTGAACAAAATCCTGTAGGCTATGGGAGACCACTGCTGACTGACAAAGCATCTGGAAAGGAACTGAAGAACAAATGCAAAGGAATATAGAAAAGATATGGCAGCCTCCATGATACAGAGAGCCCTGCCACCTGTCTGGCTTTAAAGCTGATATTTGCAACACATGATAAAAATATTTTTAAAGGAACAGTTTTAGTGTACCCACATGGCTGCCTCAGACCTATCTGCAATGGCTGCAACTGGTAGATAGAAGATTGGTTGGTAGAAATTCTAAGACAGATTTTAATCAGCATAAGAAAGAACTTTGGAATGACCAAAGATGGCCAAAGTTGGAATAAGCTCTTTCAGAAGGTAGTGAATTTCATGTCAGTGGGCGTATTTACACAGAAGCCATATGGCAATTGAAAGAATTTTGCAAAGGATCCAAGCACCAGAATAGAGGGTGGTGTTTCACCAAGTGGCCCCTAAGGACTTTTCAACCTCTGAGAGTCAATGAGAAAGCAGTGAAAAAATATTAAACTTATATTGGATTTTAATTTACAAATTAGGCATTATTTTTACAAATCACATTCTAGATTAAAAATAAAATAAAAATTGAGAATTGAGGTTATTGTTCCTGTTACACATGAGACAATTAAAATAAAACAAGTAAAGATTTATCACATAGCTATCCAGCAGAACAGGAAATCCTACCTGTGATGTGCAGTAGATTTGTTCTCCCCCCAGGATAAAAGATCCCCGGATGTACTAATTGGTAAAGGAAGCAGAGGACTGAGAGGCAGGATAGCAAACTTGGAACAAGGGCAATTAATACAGATCTGCTATTATGCCTGAACCCTAAGGGAAAATATCCACCCAGGAAGCAAAATACAAACACCCCCTCTTTCCACCAATTTCTCCATCCAAACTTTTTTCTAACATTTTACTTCTAATGGGCAGCCCTATCCTATCCTTAAGGCAGGGTTTCAGGCCATTCAAGAGTGATCTTGCCCAAAGGAGTCCTCCAAAGGTACTGATTCACCCTTAGCTCATTCAGTGAATACCTAAAAGATCAAAGTAGTGAGGTTCCCCAAATTTTTGCCTTTGTAGGACAAGCTCAGGGGGAGTGTAACTATGATGACTAAGCCAGAGCCTACCAGTGCCAGCTTGGAAATAATCAGAAAATCTGGAACCACTCTCATGTGAGGAATGGTTCAAAATTGGTCGGAAGAATACTGTAAGAGTAACAAGGGGAGTTCAGGTAAGACTCCTAGGTCAGTGCTGGTTCTACTGTAGAACACTCTCTTATTGACATAGAAGAAAGGTGCTGGCATAAGAATCAATTATTTTGCAGTGAGTGAAGAAAACCAGAGGGTCTATAAGTAAGGCTTGGTATATATTGAAGACACCTTTTAAAAATTTCATGTTTAAGCCAGGCATGGTGGTGCATGCCTGTAATCCCAGCAACTCAGGAGGCTGAGGCAGGAGGAGCTCAAGTTCAAAGCCAGCCTCAGAGATTATTTAGGCACTTAGCAACTCAGCAAGACCCTGTTTCTTTAAAAATAAAAATAAAAAATATATATTTAATTTAATAAATATTTAATTTAAAAATAAACACACACACACACACACACATATATATATAAATATATATATATATATATATATATTTTTTTTTAAAGGGCTGGCGATGTGGCTGAGTGATTCAGTGCCCCTAGGTTCAATCCCTGGCACCAAAAAAAAAAAAAAAAGTTCATGTTTAGTTTCTAAAATGGATTGAGCCAATTATACTATTGATGTCATTCATTCAGGAGTTACATAACGTACTTTGTAAATGTAGCAAGATAAATGTCATCATAAAGACCATCTGGCCCAGACCCTTCATTTTATGAGAAATAGTAGCAGATTTAGAGACAGCAAGTATGTTGCTGAAGGTCACTCAGCAGTTCACCAGCAAAGCCAGAACTAACATCTGTCTCTGACTCCTAGCCCCACACTTCCCCTTTCCCAATTCTGCCTCCTTTCTCACAAGTCTTGTAAAGAGGCTGCTACAGCTCTGAACACATCAGCTTGACAATATGGCAAGAGGGAAACAGAGCAGAATGATACGTCAAGAAGGTTCCCTTGCTAAGGTCAAGGTCCTGGAGAAGCCACAAGGCCACCAGGAGGAGCAAAGAGGACACAAGCTTCTCATTTTGACTCAATCATAGAAGATATTGTGGGCTCAGTGTTGGTGTCTATATTCATTTAAATACGTCCACAATGTCAATCCCTCCTCTTTCCTAATATCCACTTCTTTCCAGTCAGTAACCTCAACTACACTCTGTAGCAGCTCCTCTCCCAGACCCTATCCTGCACTTTCTGGGTATCCCACTTTGGTCAGTTACAGCTACTTCACCTAGAATATCCAAGTTGTTCCCAAGGGTCCCCTTCTTTATAGAACCTGATTTCTCTCTCCCTAGGCATTCACTTTATCATGCAGCTATACCTGGTGACCCCTGTTCATGTTTCTCTCAGAAGGAATAAAACTTATTTGAATAAAAATAGGAAAAAGTAGGTCAATGACAAGAAAATGCAAGAAATTCTCTCATTTTATGAAGACTTGAAATGGGCGCTCACTCAGTCTTTTAAAAGTTTAACAAAGGTTTGTGGAGCATCATTTCTCATATCTAATCACACCTTTTCCTCAAAGGTCAACACAAATATTATGTTCTTAATGGATTCTTCCCTTAGTTCCTCACCTGAAGTACTAAATACTTCTCATAAATCAACAATTTATTGTCTACATTTGGGCACCAAAGAAGTTTTTCACCCCTAGCAGACCATAAATTCCCAGAGAATAATATTCTTCAGGAAAAATACCAAGAAAACAGAACACATTTCTTTCCTATTTTAAAAAAAGTAAAATCAAAACAGATTCACTGATAACCTACTCACATCAAATTCTTGGTCTCAGTGCAATATTTTACTTGCAGAAATTCTGCAGTGATTATTGAATTGAATCTTAATTGGGTTCTTGATATTCATGGATATTTTCAAGCCATTAGCATGTAGTAACCAGGTCAATTCCACTTATTCTCTGCCCCTGGAAAAGATATTTGAAAACCTAGTGGCAGGCAAAGCCAGGCTTGTTAAAACCATCATTTCCTTAAAGGAGGTCAGAAGTCCTGAGGGAAAATATTTACAAGGAAATCTGTTTTCTCTTTGAAATTTACAGATTTTATTTGTCTATTTTTCTCATCTTACATGTCTACCCACGCCTTATTCCACGTGGCAAGAAGACAGATCCACTTGTCCTTCTGCAAATGTGTCCCTCATCAGTAACTGATGGGTTTTCAGTGAATCAAATATGATGAGAAATACTCAACATTATTATTGGTTTATTTGGGTTTTTAATGTAAGAATGACTGTGTTTAAAAAAATAGCTATCTGGAGATGGCTATTATTTTTAACTAGTTGCTATACCGTAAATACTTTGTTCTATGCCAAAGGCCAATGTCTCGGCTTGGCACCAGAATCACGAGCTACCACACACCTTCGTAGGTTCAAACAGCAATTCTTTATTCCCGCTCTCACACCGCCTCCACACAGGTCCAGGGACAATCGCGTTCTGCCGTCTGCCCGCACAATTCACCTACTCCACGAGGCTATCTCCAAATCCCATTTTAATCTCACGAGAACTCAATGGGAACAAGCAGCAGGAACACCCTAATCCCAGCAATAATCTTCAATCTCCAACTTCCCTAAAACCCATTATCTTAAACTGGCAACGCCTTAAACTCAAGGAGCCGGTTACTTCCTCAAACCTGATCAGCTCTAAACCCGGATCCGCCTTGGTCCTTGAGCAAGGTCACCTTATTAAAGCATGCATGCAATGTCCCATCGAATGTCCTCTAAGCAGCATGGGGTACACTTGGCAAGGAAATTTCGATGCGTCATTCCTACTTGGTAATGGCCCTCAGCAGTTCTATAGTAAATGCCACTCATTTTTACTTAGGTGGCCCTTCTATGTGTTCCTATGTAAATCTCCTTTGGGTTTAACTAACTGATCATTGTCTCAGTTTCTTGCAACAGCCCTCACAATGCTATAACCTCTTATCTTGGTATTGATATATATCGAGAGACATTCTTATGCCCCATGCCCTGTATACTGTCATGTCAAATTGATGACTGGACTACAGTGGCAGATTGAGGGTACTCTGTCAGTATTTGATGAAAGGACAAATATTTGGACAACCTTTCACCAATTTCTTATTTAGAGCTTCAAGTGTGCTAAAGGAAGTTTGTCACTGGTAATAAATAAGCATTCAGAGAGATATAAAGATGTAGATTTTCACAAGCTGATCAGACCTTCAAATTAAAAGAACGTATTCTGTTTTGTTGAACTACAAATGAGTTCATTTTTTTAAAAAAAAAGTTATTTATTTGTTCTAATAGTTATACATGACAGTAGAATGCATTTTGATTCCTAGTATACAAGCGGAGCACAATTTTTCATGTTTCTGTTTGTACACCAATTAGAGTCACACCACTCGGGTCATCATACATGTCCCTAGGGTAATGATGTCCATCAAATGAGTTCATTTTTATTAAAACTTGTAAAATTTCTTAACCCTTTCTTTGCTTTGGTAAACAGTGTCTTCAGAACTCTGCCCCCAGAGAAGCAGCAGAGAACTTAGAACTATCAGTGGAGGACTGTAAGGACACATCAGTGGATAACTGTAATATTGTTAGGGAGACACTGTGAGGTGAAATCCAGAGGTGTATGGGAGTATGTGGGACTTGGTTGTGCATGGAAGACATAGCAGAGGAAATGATGTCTAAGATGACCAGTGAAGAAGATAGAAACATCAGCCAAAGAGTTGGAAGGAAAATTTTCCAAGAAGAGAAACACTACAAACTCAGAGTGGAGATAGTGAATGGAACTGAGATAAATTGAATGGAACCACAGTTCAGAAAGTAAGAGAAAATAATAATAAGTGAGTCTGGGCAGGTAAACCAGGACAAGTTAGGCAGGAGTTTGTGAATCATGTTAAGGAATTTGAACTTAATCCTCAAACCAGTGGGTGGATGGGGGAGGGGGTTTTTGAGAGTTTTAAATCAGGAAGAGATAAGATCAGATTTACATTTAAGAAAGATTATTCTGGCTGTCATTTGCTAAATAGATTAAGGGAAGCAAGAGTTCACAAAAAAGTTCCCTGCAGCTGTTTTCCCCTGTACATTTAAATATCCTGTCCTTCCAGATCACACATGTGCACACAGAAACACACATTTTAGAATTCACTTGTCAGACAAATTACATAAATGCATCAAATTCACTCACCCTTCCTGACCTATTCCTGAAATATTTCTTTATTCAGAAAATCATGTGGTCACCTCTATCTTAGCTTACTTTTTCATTCTACTTCCATTTGTTTCTTCATTTTATATGTACCATCACTTGTTTTTAAAATAAAAAATATAGTTAATGATGAAGTCTCCTGCTCTACTCATAAACAACTCCTATTAATATTTGGAATAGAAGATTTTTTCTCTTGGGTTATTTTTACATAAACATAATCGTGCTCTATAGTGTTCAGCCTCCTTTTACCTTTCAAGAGGGTATCATGGCCATCTTTGATGTCTCATTATACTCAGTGGGCATACAAGGTTCTGTCATACGATTGTGCCTCAATTTAGTCCATCCCTGTTTGAAATTTTGCTTTTAATTTAACCTGACCAGAGTTTGTATGGCATTGTAGTAATTCATCATCACAAAATTAAGGTTACATTTTCTAGCAGACTTCTCTGTGGGTATTCTAGGTTTTCAGCATTTTGCAGACACTTTACCAGCTAATTAAAAGTATCTTCCCTTTGGGAGTTTTTCTGCATTAGGTAAACCTTTCACTTACCATAAAATGAAAGGAAATGCCTAGAGGAAGAGGGTCTTCATCAAACTCATTTTTAGAACAAAACAAAATGGGAGGTTTAAGTACTATAAATAAAACCAGATGTAGCACTCCAGAATGCCTACAAAATAATATTTATTTATTGACTTTGATTTATTTAGTCCTATCCCGAGAAATTATAAGAAAAACCAAGTCTGTTGGTGTTCATTTGAAACTCTTTTTTTCTTAGCCTTGTTTCCTATTCTGTTTTAGTCTTATAATAGTTTCACCAGGGTCACTTCATGATTTTTGTAGAGAGAACACTGAATTAATACTCAAAATGCCTTAATTTAGTTGCCAGCATGGTCATTGATTTTATCATTGGGAGAATATAGCATACAGATTAAAGGCCTGAATTCTGGTGTAAGATGGAATTGAGTTAGTCAGATTTAATTATTTATTATTTTAAGTTTTCTCAAATATAATGAAGCTGTTGGTGAAAACCGCACTGTTATTTGTTTTAAGTTTTGGTATTGTAATTTGCTAGGGCTGCCATAACAAAATACCACAGACTGGGTAACTTAAACTACAGACATTTATTTTCTCACAGTTCTGGAGGATAAAAGTTCCAGATAAAGGTGTCAACAGGGCTGGTTTCTTCTGAGACTTTCTCCCTGACTCCTACTGTCTGCATTCTCCCTGGTCATCAAATGGTCTGTCCTCTGTTCCCATGCATCTTCAAGCTTTTGTTCTGTGTCCTGACCTCCTCTTTATATGTGAATGCCAATCAGATTTTATTAGGGCACATCATAATGATTTTATTTTAACTTAATTTCCTCCTTAAAAGCTCTGTCACCAACTATAACCACATTCTTCAGTGCTGGGGTTAGGGACACAGGGGGACACAGTTTAGCTTATAACACATGGTAATATTTAAGACATTTGCTTCAGGTTTCTTGCATGTTCAAAATCCAATAACAGTAGCAACAATTCCTACCTGGACTCTCTGACATTCATTCTCATTTGAGAAGTTGGAAAAATGACATTTGTCCTGCCTGTATCTGATGCTGACTTGAGAAAATTTATGTTAAAGTTCTTTACAAAATAATTGGTAGGAAACTGTTGTTTATCTTAAGTGTACACATAGGTACTTGCCTTCTCCTTGAGAATGTGAAAATTGCATCCAGAAATTCACCTTTAGCTTCTTTTAAGTTAAAGCTCGAAATGGAAGGGTAGAGAGTGAGTTCCTGCTATCTCCCTGTTATAGGGTCGTTAGCATCCTCAGTCCCTGGAATAGGAATGCAATAGGCTAATAAATCCCCTTTTATATAGTCTTTCCCATAGTAACTTTGCTCACCTGGGATAAAGGGTAAAGATTAATGCAAGTGTAACAGAATCTTTCTGCTTTGCCCTCTCCAAGTAGAGGCATGTAAGGATTCCTCTGGTATCACAAAACAGTGTTTGCAAATGGAAAAAAAAAAGAAGAAAGAAAGAAAAAGCTGCACACATTATTTTGCAATAGGACCACATGTTCTCCTGGGCAGGAAAAGTTGAGGTGGCAACTCTCAGATGGAAGGCTTTATTCATTTTAATAATATGGATAGGACTTTTCTCTGTCTTGAAATTGGACATATGATGCACTCTTTAAAATATAAAAGCCTTTAGATAATCCAAAAGTTGGTCATTTAGACAAGGGAAATGTGACATATCTTATTTGCATGCACTCCCCAGTGAAATTTTCCAGTGTGAGTATGAGGCCAGGTTCCAAAACACTTGAGATTCAAGGCCAGGTAGAGGCCTTGTTGGAAGGAGGGGGATATATTGCCAGCTGCTGCCCAGTGGGTTCAATCTAAACTTGCTATCTCACTACAGATCCTCTGGTGCTTGGTAACTAGTTGCCTAGACTTTCTCCTCTGTAAGGAGATGGAGATGTTTCTGGAAAAGATTTTTAAAAGATTCAGTTACTCCATTGTTCTAAAATTTTCATGTGCTTCCTAAAATATAACACAACATGCACTCAGCTTCCAAACTCCATCCTACTTTGGACCCAGTCTGCTTTATCAGTTTCTTGGTCTCTCTAAATCCCACTTCCATCCCTTAGTTTCCCAATTCAGTAATCCTCAGAAACAGATGCAGCATTCCTACTGCTATGGTGATATTCTCTTCCTGAACCTCTGCCTGTTGAAATCCCATTATAAATTCCATACTCACATTAAGATCTCCATGAAGACTTCCCAGATCCAAATCCACTGACTCAGAAGTGTTCTCTTGAATCCTTATACTAAGTGTTTTTACTGCTAAGATCCCTTACTTGACCCTGAGTTATAGATGTATCTCATTTTCACTGTATCACCTAAATCAGCTGTTGAAAAGCAAAATTTTTACTTCAGTTTTCTCACCACCATCCCAACCACCTAATACCCAATACCCATTACAGGATATTCATTGAATGTTGGTCAGGTTGAACTGAAAGATAAGTAGCCTAAGCCTCCAGGCCTCTAGAAATACATAGTTTTTAATACCACATGCAGAAAGAGTTGGCATATTGAACTCTGAAAGTTCCCAGTGGCAATCTTTTCTTAGCACAGACCAAACATGCAGCTGCTAAACTCTGACACAGTGTAACATTTCAAGAGGATGGGAGCCAATGTCAACCCACAGTATGTGCAAAATTGAAGTCAGAAACCCTGAGTTTTTTTTAACCACTGAATATAATTTTACAGTCTATTTGATATGATTTTTCTAGGCTGTTTTTCAATTCAAACCAGCCTCTTCATTTGAACATAATCTTATAGTTCTATTCTCATTAGCAGTCACTTTGTAACTTTAATTGGGCTTCTTCTGGGTGACATGGAGAGAGAATATCAATGTGGCTTGTTCTGGCTGCCACTGACTTTTACAGGAAGCTATTCTGTGTGTAACTCATTTTTTTTTTATATGCAGTTGTTAAAAATGGTAGACTCTTCATTTTCCTGCTGAACAAGGTAGATTGGCCACTTAAGCTTAAGTTTGGAATCAGAAGGCCAGGTTGTGGAATCTGGCTCCTCTATCAGGAAACATTTGACCTGAGAACACGTTCTCACTCCATGTTTCAGCTATCCATTCATATAAGCATAGGATGGACTGAGGTGATGTGATACCCGATGATCTCGAAGGTCTACTCAACATCTGCATTTTAGGATTCTGGTATCACTTCATGGATGATTTTACAGTTGAAGTCATTCTTTCATCAAAGTTGGAAGGATTTTTTTTCCCCAAAGTTTACATATCACCCAAGTTAAGTCTCAAAAACTCAATTAGTCTTTTTAGTCATTTTGAAGAAATAGCTAAAAAGGAGTTTTTTAAAGTATTTTTTTTTTAGTTGTAGATGAACACACGGTATTTATTTTTATGTAGTGCTGAGGATTGAACCCTGTACCTCACACATGCGAGGCAAGCACTTTGCCACTGAGCTACAGCCTCACCCCCAACCCCCAGAAAGGTTTTTGATCAAAGGAGTTTGAAGATGATGGAATACAATATCCCATTCATGGTGATTAACGGTGATAATAGCATAATGAAGACTCTGAAGCCCTACCCTACAGAAGTACTTTTAACTCTTAATATTGTTTGTTTTCTACTTTATAAGTCTTTGAACTTCCAGGGGAACAGACTTTTTGGAAAGATAAGGGCTAATTATTAACCCTAACACATCGATTTCCTGTCCTTCCAGCGTTTTCTGACTGATTTATAATCATTGATGGCTTTCTCATTTTAGAAACTTCTCTCTAGCTTTCATTGAGGCCAAAGACCTAGAGTATGTCTCAAATGAAGACTACCACTTGCTGTTGCCACCATATTCTTAGTTGACTGGTTATGAAATTTTAAGGATGCCCTTCACTTTACATAAATTTTGATGAACTTGCAGAGGTTTCCCAAGAACTTAGCCTGTCCTCCAGGCTCCTGACTCCCAGTTAATTCCACCATCACCAGGCTAGTGTTTTTACAGCTCAGAAGACATCATCAAATCGATCACATGTCCCCAGTCTCACTCCCTTCCCCCTGCTAGGAGATGAAGGCTTCCAAAACCACCTCACATATATTAGCTTTTCTTTTTCAAAGTCCTTTTATTACTGCATTTATACAGATCTATGCATACATAGATATGTCTGCCTTCCTTTTGCTACAAATAAAAGCCAAAATACTTTATCTATATGATTAAAGATCTCTGTGATCCAGTCCCATGCAACCTTGTTTCT
The DNA here is from genome assembly GCF_052094955.1 of Ictidomys tridecemlineatus. Classification (NCBI taxonomy): domain Eukaryota; kingdom Metazoa; phylum Chordata; class Mammalia; order Rodentia; family Sciuridae; genus Ictidomys; species Ictidomys tridecemlineatus. Next base: position 134,740,322 of record NC_135479.1, on the reverse strand, counting down.
GCTTGCTTGGTAATCCAGACCTCCCACATGAGCCAGGTTGACCAAAACAGTATTTCATAAACACATTTGTGACACTCTGCTTGCTTCTTGCTCTTGTTCCTCTGCATCTGAGACATCCGCATGTTTTCTGTTCTCCAGGAACCTCAATCCTCCCCCACTTTTCCAATGAAGACTTTCCTGAACCTTCCAGGCTCCCGTGACCACTCACTTCTCTCTTTCTACATTCAGTGTTGCCAGCACCCATTCACTCTGCCCTCGAATCCCGTGGAACCTTACTTCTTGTTATTAATATTCTATGTATGTCCTCTAGTCCTAACTGGACAATAGGTTCAATACCATGTCACATTTGTTTTGTGTCCTCAGAAGCATGGATCTATCCTAGTTCTTTTCCTGACAGAACTGATCAGCAAACACTTGTCACATGGATGGAATATGCGTCAACTCACCTCTGCTTTAACATAATGGTGACTAAAATTCCTACTGTGGATAAACCAACATGGCTGCCAGCGAAGAGGCAGCACATACAATGCCTCCGTGGTAAGGGGATCAGAGAGACTCATTAATACACCCACATGCGCCCTGCTGGGAAACTTCAAGCAAATTTCCTCTGAAAGGAGACCTTCCTGGAACTAGTAAGTTTAATAGGAGGTGTTAGATTGTCACAAAATACTGAATCTCGGCAACCCAGAGCAGGGGCACAGTCCCGCCGGGGGCCGCCGAATGGCCGCTGCCTACACATTGCAGTGAGCATAGGAGCGGACACTAACCGCCTGGACCCCTGCGAGCGGGCCCTGTGAACCCAAGCCGACCGCCGCCCACAAGCGGCAGCGAGTTTAGGATCAGGAGCGACCTGCCCAGGTCCTGCGAGCTGGCTCTCTGAATCGCAGCTGGCGCAGGCCACACGCTGCATTGTTCTTGGGAACCATTGCTGCCTGCCTGGATCCCCGCGGGCGGGCCCTGTGAACCCAAGCCGACCGCCGCCCACAAGCGGCAGCGAGTTTAGGAGCAGGAGCGACCTGCCCGGGTCCCGCGAACTGGCTCTCTGAATCGCAGCTGGTGCAGGCCACACGCTGCACTGTTTTTGGGAACCATTGCTGCCTGCCTGGATCCCCGCGGGCGGGCCCTGTGAACCCAAGCCGACCGCCGCCCACACGCTGCAGCGAGTTTAGGAGCAGGAGCGGCCTGCCTGGGTCCCCGCAGCCCGGCTTTGTGAACCGCCCACACGTAACATCGAACTTGGGAGCAGTTGCTGGCTGTCTGCCTGTCCCCCCTCCCTCCCCCGGGCTGGCTTGGTGAACCTCAACCAGCCACTGCTCACACGGCACAGTGAACTTGGGAGCTGGCGCTGCCTGCTTGGCTGCTTGGGCTCCCTGCAGACCAGCTCTGTGAACCGCCGCTGGCTACCGCCAAGTGGCCGCTGCCTACACCCTTGCAGTGAGTGGGGGAGCAGACACTGCCTGTCCGGCCCCGAGGGCCCGACTCTGTGAACCTCCTCTGGCGGTTTGGAGCTGCAGACGACCACCCTCCACCTGCCAACCCAGTGCTGCAAACGACCCCTGACCAGCTCTGCAAAAGGCCCCGCCCACACAGCGAACAGCAGGAAGGGAGACCCGCCCAATCCTGGAGGAAGTACCGCTGCACAGTGATTGACTCCTGCCTACTGAGAGGAGAAACTTGGCCTGGTGGGCATAGCTCCACCCACTGGAAGAGCAGTTAATCGAACTCTAGGACTGCATTTATAAATTTTTTTTTTTTTTACTGTCTTTTTAAATGTTCTTTAATCCGTCTTATTTTATTTTATTCTATTTTTTAAATCTCATTTTCCATTTCTACTATTATTATTTCTCTTTAAATCCCTTTTAATCTTCTATTCTTTTCTATCCTTCTTTTCTCCTGTCTTTACATCTCTTTTTAATTTTCTTATTCCCCCTTCCTTGAATTCTACCTGCTTACTCTTATTCTCTTTAGTGACTTCTACCCATCCCTTCTAATACCTTTCCTCCCAAGCTTCAAATATATTTATAGGAGTAAACAGTAACTCAGCAGTCAAACAGAACAAGAAACAATATGAACAGCATGAAAAAGCAAGGAAGAAAAGGAGTGCAAACAATGCAGGGCAGCCTAAATATTCAGGAGGATATAGAACCACCAGAAAAATGGTCATATAAAGAACTCATGGAACACCTGAGACAGATGGAATGGAACCTTAAAGAGGATACAAGACAGCAAATTCAAGCAGCGAAAGAACACATTGAGAATGTATTACACAAACAGATAAAGGAAGAAGTTAAGCATCTTTATCAGGAGATAGAGACTATAAAAAAGAATCAAACCATAATCTTAGAAATGAAGGAAACTATAAACCAAATTAAAAACTCAAATGAGAGTATCATTAATAGAGTGGAGCAAGTAGAAGCTAGAACATCAGATAATGAAGACAAAATATATCATCTGGAAAAGAGGCTAGCCATCTCAGATAGGCTGGTTAAAAATCATGAGAGAAGCATACAAGAGATATGTGATAATATAAAAAAACCAAATTTAAGAGTCATTGGGATAGAGGAAGGGATAGAGATTCAAACAAGGGGAATGAGTAATCTACTAGATGAAATAATCACAGAAAACTTTCCAGAATTAAAAAAGGAAACAGATATTCAAATTGTAGATGCATACAGGACACCGAACATACAAAATCACAGTAGACCAACGCCAAGACACATTGTTATGAAGATATCCAATATACAGAACAAAGAGAAAATATTAAAAGCTACAAGAGAAAAGAGAAAGATTACATTCAGGGGTAAACCAATAAGGTTAACAACGGACTTCTCAACTCAGACGCTGAAAGCGAGAAGATCCTGGAATAACGTATTTCAAACACTGAAAGACAATGGATGCCAACCAAGAATTCTGTACCCAGCAAAATTAAGCTTCAGATACGACAACGAAATAAAAATCTTTCACGATAAACAAAAACTAAAAGAATTTGCAGCCAGAAAACCAGCGTTGCAAAGCATCTTGAGCAAAACACTTCACGAGGAAGAAACGGAAAACAATAACCAAAGCCAACAGTGGGAAGTACCTCAGTAAAGACAGATGGAGGGGGGAAAACTAATCATGGTGAAACAAACGCAATTAAAAAAAAAAAAAAAAACGAGATAAATAATCAAATATGGCTGGAAGTACAAACCATATATCAATAGTAACTCTAAACATTAATGGTTTAAACACTCCAATAAAGCGACATAGGCTGGTAACATGGATCAAAAAAACAAATCCAACAATATGCTGTCTCCAGGAGACTCACCTTACTGGAAAAGACATACACAGGCTAAAGGTGAAAGGTTGGGAAAAAATATACCACGCACACGCTCCTCGCAAGCAAGCAGGGGTGGCCATCCTCATATCGAATAAAATCGACTTCAAGACTAAGTTAATCCAAAGGGATAAGGAAGGACATTATATACTGTTAAAAGGAACCATTAAACAACAAGACATAACAATTATCAATATTTATGCACCAAATAATGGCGCTTCAAAGTTTATAAAACAAATTCTCCTCAAGTTCAAGAATCAAATAGACCACAACACAATAATTATGGGTGACTTCAACACACCTCTCTCACCATTGGACAGATCCTCCAAGCAAAAGTTGAATAAAGAAACTATAGACCTCAATACCACAATCAATAACCTAGACTTAACTGACATATATAGAATATACCAACCATCATCGAATGGATATACTTTTTTCTCAGCAGCACATGGATCCTTCTCAAAAATAGACCATATATTATGCCATAGGGCAACCCTCAATAAGTATAAAGGGGTAGAGATTATACCATGCATTTTATCTGATCATAATGGATTGAAACTGGAAATTAATGATAAAAGAAGGAAGGGAAAATCCAATATCACATGGAAAATGAACAATATGTTACTGAATGATCAAAGGGTTACAGAAGACATAAAGGAGGAAATCAAAAAATTCTTAGAGATAAATGAAAATGCAGACACAACCTATCGGAATCTATGGGACACAATGAAAGCAGTTTTAAGAGGGAAATTCATCGCCTGGAGGTCATTCCTCAAAAAAAGGAAAAACCAACAAATAAATGAGCTCACACTTCATCTCAAAGCCCTAGAAAAGGAAGAGCAAAACAATAGCAAATGCAGCAGAAAGCAAGAAATAATTAAAATGAGAGCGGAAATCAATGAAATTGAAACAAAAGAAACTATCGAAAAAATTAACAAAACTAAAAGTTGGTTCTTTGAAAAAATAAACAAGATTGACAAACCTTTAGCCATGCTAACGAAGAGAAGAAGAGAGAGAACTCAAATTACTAACATAAGGGATGAAAAAGGCAATATCACAACAGATGCCACAGAAATACAGAAGACAATTAGAAACTATTTTGAAAACCTATATTCCAATAAAATAGAAGATAGTGAAGACATCGATAAATTTCTTAGGACATATGATTTGCCCAGACTGAGTCAGGAGGACACACACGATTTGAACAGACCAATATCAATGGATGAAATTGAAGAAGTAATCAAAAGACTACCAACCAAGAAAAGCCCAGGACCGGATGGGTATACAGCGGAGTTTTACAAAACCTTTAAAGAAGAATTAATACCAATACTTTTCAAGTTATTCCAGGAAATAGAAAAAGAGGGAGTCCTTCCAAATTCATTCTATGAGGCCAACATCACATTGATTCCGAAACCAGACAAAGACACAGCAAAGAAAGAAAACTACAGACCAATATCTCTGATGAACCTAGATGCAAAAATCCTCAATAAAATTCTGGCGAATCAGATACAAAGACACATCAAAAAAATTGTGCACCATGATCAAGTAGGATTCATCCCTGGGATGCAGGGATGGTTCAATATACGGAAATCAATAAATGTAATTCACCATATAAATAGACTTAAAGATAAGAACCATATGATCATCTCGATAGACGCAGAAAAAGCATTCGACAAAGTACAGCATCCCTTTATGTTCAAAACATTAGAAAAACTAGGGATAACAGGAACTTACCTTGATATTGTAAAAGCTATTTACGCTAAGCCCCAGGCTAGCATCATTCTGAATGGAGAAAAATTGAAGGCATTCCCCTTAAAATCAGGAACAAGACAGGGATGCCCTCTATCACCACTTCTATTCAATATAGTTCTCGAAACACTGGCCAGAGCAATTAGACAAACGAAAGAAATTAAAGGCATAAAAATTGGAAAGGAAGAACTTAAATTATCACTATTTGCAGATGACATGATTCTATACCTAGAAGACCCAAAATGGTCTACAAAAAAACTACTAGAACTAATAAATGAATTCAGCAAAGTGGCAGGATATAAAATCAACACGCACAAATCAAAGGCATTTCTGTATATCAGCAACAAAACCTCTGAAATGGAAATAAGGAAAACCACTCCATTCACAATATCCTCAAAAAAAATAAAATACTTGGGAATCAACCTAACAAAAGAGGTGAAAGATTTATACAATGAAAACTACAGATCCCTAAAAAGAGAAGTAGAAGAAGATCTTAGAAGATGGAAAGATATACCCTGTTCATGGATAGGCAGAACTAACATCATAAAAATGGCGATATTACCAAAAGTCCTCTATAGGTTTAATGCAATGCCAATCAAAATTCCAATGGCATTGCTTGTAGAAATAGATAAAGCAATCATGAAATTCATATGGAAAAATAAAAGACCCAGAATAGCAAAAGCAATTCTAAGCAGGAAGTGTGAATGAGGTGGTATAGCAATACCAGATTTCAAACTATACTACAGAGCAATAGTAACAAAAACAGCATGGTACTGGTACCAAAACAGGCAGGTAGACCAATGGTACAGAATAGAGGATACAGAGACTAATCCACAAAGTTACAACTATCTTATATTCGATAAAGGGGCTAAAAGCATGCAATGGAGGAAGGATAGCATTTTCAACAAATGGTGTTGGGAAAACTGGAAATCCATATGCAACAAAATGAAACTGAATCCCCTCCTCTCACCATGCACAAAAATTAGCTCAAAATGGACCAAGGACCTTGATATCAAATCAGAGACTCTGCGTATGATAGAAGAAAAAGTTGGCTACGATCTACATATTGTGGGATCAGGCTCCAAATTCCTTAACAGGACACCCATAGCACAAGAGTTAATAGCAAGAATCAACAAATGGGACTTACTTAAACTAAAAAGTTTTTTCACAGCAAGAGAAACAATAAGAGAAGTAAATCGGGAACCTACATCATGGGAACAAATTTTTACCCCCCACACTTCAGATAGAGCCTTAATATCCAGAGTTTACAAAGAACTCAAAAAATTGGACAATAAGACAACAAATAACCCAATCAACAAATGGGCCAAGGACCTGAACAGACACTTCTCAGAGGAGGACATACAATCAATCAACAGATACATGAAAAAATGCTCACCATCTCTAGCAGTCAGAGAAATGCAAATCAAAACTACCCTAAGATACCATCTCACTCCAGTAAGATTGGCAGCCATTATGAAGTCAAATAATAACAAGTGCTGGCGAGGATGTGGGGAAAAGGGTACTCTTATACATTGCTGGTGGGACTGCAAATTGGTTCGGCCAATTTGGAAAGCAGTATGGAGATTCCTGGGAAAGCTAGGAATGGAACCACCATTTGACCCAGTTATTGCCCTTCTTGGTCTATTCCCTGAAGACCTTAAAAGAGCGTACTACAGGGATACTGCCACATCAATGTTCATAGCAGCACAATTCACAATAGCTAGACTGTGGAACCAACCCAGATGCCCTTCAATGGATGAATGGATTAAAAAAATGTGGCATTTATACACTATGGAGTATTACACAGCACTAAAAAATGACAAAATCATGGAATTTGCAGGGAAATGGATGGCATTAGAGCAGATTATGCTCAGTGAAGCTAGCCAATCCCTAAAAAACAAATACCAAATGTCTTCTTTGATATAATGAGAGCAACTAAGAATAGAGTAGGGAGGAAGAGCAGGAAGAAAAGATTGACATTAAACAGAGGCACGAGATGGGAGGGAAAGAGAGAGAAAAGTGGAATTGCATGGAAATGGAAAGAGACCCTCATTGTTATAAAAAACTACATAAAAGAGGTTGTGAGGGGAATTGGAAGGAAAATAAGGAGAGAAATGAATTACAGTAGATGGGATAGAAAGAAAAGATGGGGGGGAGGGGGATAGTAGAGGATAGGAAAGGTAGCAGAATACATCAGTCACTAGTATGGCATTATGTAAAAATGTGAATGTGTAACCTATGTGATTCTGCAATCTGTATTTGGGGTAAAAATGGGAGTTCATAACTCACTTGAAACTATTGTTCGAAGTATGATATGTCAAGAGCTTTGTAATGTTGTGAACAACCAATAAAAAAAAAAAAAGAAAAAAAAAATTCCTACTGTGCTTTTGTGAACGTTTTAATCAAATATGTAGGTTCTAATAATACTCCTGATACTCATTTTGGGGACATTTCTTTTCTTCACCTATAAAATGAAGCACTGGGACAGGCCAGCTTTTCTATGGTTATTGGAAGTTAGTATTCGCAAGCCCAGTTCAGAGCTGATATTACCTGAGATGTTGAGTCAGCAAGTATATTTTTCTCCAAACTTTAACTTTCTCAGAAATTCAGACAGACTGGCCCCCCCCCCACCCGCCCTGGCCAATAATGTGTCTTGGCTAAAGCACAGAGAATGTTTGGGTTTATGTACAACCTGCATATATGGCATGGACATTTCATTTCTTGTACAGCCTCGAGGTTATTGCTGTGGCCAAATACTTAAAAAGGTGCAGGTGTGATGCCAGAGGTGCTTATGAAACTTTGAAAGAACCCTGTCATCAAAACCACCTTTTTAGTAACACCGTGTGGCCCGTCAAGCGAGGAGCACTCATTAGTCAGCTTGATGGGTCAAATACCTGAAGAGACCTCAGACTCTTTTGGAAGTTCCCTCCAGGAAGAGTCTCTGGAATGAACTTTCCTTTGGCTTCTAGCCATGGTACATTGCTTTACATAAGCTGAAGTGAGCATTTGAGAATATTTTTTGAAGTAAACTCCCCACTCCTCTAAGAGCAAAAGATCACGTTTCACAGAAGAATGTAGCATATTTATATATTTCCAAAAAGGTGCAAGTGGAAAAGCTTTTGATTTGCTTGTTTACTTTTCTTACATTTCTCTTGGTGGAGCAGTTTCAGTGGAATATTAAATTTATTTAGTAAACACAAAATAGAACAGAGATTAAGCATGTTAGAAAATGTCATGATAGAACTTTTGTACGTTCACTAAGCTCTAAAGCCCTTTTCAAGTCATTAATTTCACCTGGCTATTTTCAGTGTTATCTTAGCACTGTTATATTTTTCAGCAAAGTCCCAAATGATTAATTCTTTTCTCTGCCCAACATGCCTCCCTTTGTAATCCACTCAGGAAACATGGGTACTTAAGGGAGAAACAGGAAATAAACCCACAATTTGATTCTCAGTCCTTGGCCTCCCACTCCTTCTTGCCATGACAGATATTTTATGTCAGCCACTTTGTCATTTGTCAAAACAATGTTGCAGACACAAAAAATTTGAAAAGAGTTTTCAACATATTTTAAGATCAGTAAATTAGTTCCAAGTTTATATTAAGCTATATCGCTGCTGATTTTCAAAAGGTATTTTACAAAGTAGATATCCTACATAATAACTACTTTGCTCATCACAGTGGACAAAATGAAATGACTATGATATTGTTCAGTTTCAGAGGAAAAGGTGATCTGTCTGCAAATAACTACAGAGACACAACTCTGATGTAGTGGCACCTCCTCCTCCACAAAAAAAATATTAACGGAGTTTTTCCAGAAATCTCCACCATGGATGATTTTAGGACTGTCAGCAAAAGAGTCTCTCCAAAAGAGTTCAGTGTAGATAAACTTCCTATTTTTGTGTTGTCCTATTTTACTTGGCCACTGGCCAGGAAGAAATCAGCACTCCAGGTGCTGGACACCCCCTTACTATTTTTTCACAAATATTTATCTAGTAAAGCAGTTTGTAGAAATGTGTAAACAACTTCTCTGGCCTTGAGCTGGAGCTTCACAGAGATGTCTATATTTCTAAGATAAAAAAAGTTACCAGTTGGTCTCCACGGTAATAGCTGGCAGGGGAAGGAAAGAAAGAGGAGAAGATGCTCTCCCCTTTTCAGGTATTGTCTTTGAAGGGTTAACTTGCCCAGAACAGTGAAAGAAAAAACTGCTTTTATGTGAACTTCTGCAGACTGTGAACTTCTGAGCCCCTCCCCTTACATGCTGGGTATAAAATTCTGAATCTATCTGAACTTGGGGTCCAAGGGATTAGTTAGTTACAGCAATAGCTGCGCCCTCTGAACCTGGCTGCAGCCAAATAAAACTGTTTCCTGCTATCTTCGGTGCCTTGCCTCATCTGTCCCTACAACACTTAGAGTGAGCACTTAGGGAACTGGCTTCTGGCACCAGTGAAGTGGGGGCCAGCTAGAACTGTTAACAGATCACTCGGGAAGATAGCATTCATCTCCATTTATAATAATGAAAAACCAGGCAAAAGCAAAACATGAGTGAAAAGTATACACCAAAACTTTTGTATTTAAACTGTGAAGTTTATAAAGGGCAATTATGTCCAGCAGTTTTCTATATGGTGCTTTAAAACACTATTTGTATCAGCATGTACCCCCATACATAATGACCAACTACTTCTGGAGGCATAAAGGCTCATCTACTATCATTTTGAAGAATTTCACATTCTATTAGGTAGACAGTCAATAAATCACCATTTTTATTGCTTTTATTTTTATCATTAGTATTGTAATGCACTTTGTAAACTATATAAAGATAAATCTTATTATTAGCAACTTCACAAACTAGATTCTGCTCACCAATATGATGATTGCCCATGAGAAGAGTGTAGTTCTGAGCTTCTATAGAGGAATACTGGAGTTATATTTGTTTTTCAAAATCTGACCTGAGTAAGCTTCTTTACACATTCAAGAGGTGAGTACTACAAAAATCATGAGACATTGGCAAAACTGGATTATAAAATGAGTGGCATAGACCTTCACAAGAAATATTCAGAGAAGATTAAAGTTAATATTTCCAGAAACAGTAGCAGGAAGCAAATGTCAAAGAGGTCTTGGGCCATACTCCATTAGTCACTCTCTGACATCTCAAGGGAGACTACAAACAGTGTGGAGGTTCAGATGCGGCTGGGTTCTCCGGGCACCCTGTCCTAGTGCTGAGAACCAAAAACAACAGCCACTCACCAGTATTCCACGCAGACCGGTTTAATTTGATCCAAGGCAGACACAACTGGTCCACATTCCAACACTAAGATAGTGCTCACTCCTCCTGGCCCAGCAACCACTGCGTTCTGACTGCTCTCTTGTCAGGAAGTCAGACAATTCACAGATGGCCGGAGGGATTTTATCCAATTAAGCTCACATTTATTTTTGGCTAATATTTTGAGATTTTTTTTTTTAACATCAAGCCCTTTTGTTTTAAATAGTATCTAATCTGAAATAGTATGTTGAAAAGTTCTGCTTCTTCATTTACTGTTTTTTCTCCTACCAGAAAGATGAGCTTTATTTAGATAAGAAACCTAGAAAATTGAGCATATGGAGTGTGTTGTTCCAGTGAGCTAACAGGGTAACCTCTTTCTGCAGTGGCTTTTCCGGCGTCAGTGTTTATCATTAAAATGTAAACATGGGATTTAAACTTCACTAGAGTGTTTAAAAAAGAGCAGGAGTCTATTAATCAGACTCAGGGCCGTAAGTAATTGAAGAAAAGCATATAAGCAGTTTGGCAAAAGAAAGTGCTTTCAAAAGACATGTTCTTCCTTTCCAACCTATTCCACAGAGGAACTGTTACTCCTTAGAAATCTCATTTCCCCTTTAATCCTGACAAAGTATCATTTTGAAATCTATAAATATTTACTTATAACCATGACTACATTTTAGACTAACATTCCATGAATGCAAAGATAAGTTCATTTTCTACACTGGCAAGGACACTTAACAATGGCTGGATTCTTCAAAGCTAGAAATTTCCAATGTTCTATACAGACTGAGATATAAGAAAGAAATACAGTTACTAGAAATTTCCCTTTCTCTGGGGATATATCCTTTTAATAAATTTTACCTTTTCTGTGTTCAAAAGGTCTTTGAGTTGCCTTGCTACAGCAATTATTTTTATATTTAAGATTTTTGAAATGGAAATACAAAGAAAACCTGAAAGAAAAAGAGAAGTATGCCAGATATACTAAAAACTCCATGTAACATAGTTACTATAAATGAAATAAAATTTAATTCTGAGCTTCCAAGAAGTCAGAGCAAAAAGGGCAATACAATATATTATGGACTTTTCAACATATACTAAACTTAATATTATAAATCTGTCAGGAGAAACAAGCTATTTTTTTATTTTTTTTTGCTTCTGAATGATAAAAGTAATTCATACATGGGTCTTTTTACAAGGTATATTATCATAAAGAATGGCATTGCTAATTAGGAAATAAAATGAAAAGTCATGTTTAATGTGGCAATTTTTTGATTGTCTAAAAATCTGATTTCCTTATGTAGAGTTTAGGAATTTCTTTAAATAAGATTGAATTCTTACTACACAGCCAGGTCTTTAAGTTTGAAAGATATAATTTACAAGATTTAGTTTAATCCAGGAGGTCAAACTGCTTCCAAATTTTGTTTTGAAATACTATGTTTTTTTAAAAGAATATTTTTAAAATTTTTTGTTCAATTTAAAATATATTTATATTTATGTATTTGACTTTGGGAGGAAAAATTAACTAGGGTTCACAAAATTTTGAAGTAAATTCAGAGATTTTAGCAAGTGATGAAATATCTACAAAAGTGTCCTGTATCACAGTATATATCTAATAGCTCCATAAAACAAAGACTTAACATTTTCAGGCCAGGAATTTTTAGGTTTCACCTCTTGCCAATTTTTTTCCCCCTCTAACTGGTGTGCTAATGATACTAGCTAGAACTTGAATATTCTGTGATTTAGAAACCTAATGTGTTCCGGTGTCTACTTACATCTTGTCACCTGATGAGCAACCTCACATGGGGCTAAGAGTCTCCTAAGTTGCTATATTGTGAAACAAAGTCCGAAGCAAAAATATAGCACCTTATCAAAAGGTGATGCATGATATTGGATAAATCTCCAAAGTTAGGGAGGTGAATATAGAGGAAAAAAAAATCTGTTTCTTTATTGAAAACATTGATATCTGAGTAGTAGAATGGAAATAACTTATTTTGGACTCTGTGTTTTACTCCCACTGTTCAAAAAGTCCTCAGAAGAGAAAAAGTATTGTTCCTGAAATACACAGTGTTTCTTATGTGTTTTAATGTGCTTTAGAATTTGGCTTTTTCCTTTTTTGTACATATCTCACAAGCTGTTCTCAATTTTATTTTCAAAACTTTTGAGCTTCATATTTGCCCTAATTCAGAATCAAAGGAACTTTTATATTTTTCCTACTATGTTTGGACATTTAATTTTTTTTCTTTTGTGCTGTGTGTGCCTTCTGTGTTGAGAAACATTGCCACAGCAAGAATGGGTAAAATAGGAAAAGAAAGGAATGAAAAGCATGGAGAGGAGAGGAAGAAAAAGAGGAAGCAACTGACCTATTCAGCCCTATTTTTATTTTGCAAAGTACAAGAATGAACTCTGATCTGAATTATTGCAGAGCCCTCCTGCTCGATACAAAATCTGTTTTCCACATAACAGTTTTGATTGTCATTTTAAAATGAGCTTAAGATTCTTGTTACATCCCTCCTTAAATTTCTTTAATAGCTTCCCCTTGCACTTAGATTGACATGGAACTCTTAAGCATAGACTAAAAATGACCTGTCCTCCAGTTTCTCAAATCTCCCTTCTTAGTCACTGCTCAGCTTTTAAAATATGCCAGGGCTTTTTCCACTTGAGGGCCCTTTCCCTTGACTTTCTTTTTGCCTGAAATGATCTTTCTTCTGCTAAGCTCATGACTGGATTCTCCACTTTTAAGTCATTGCAGAGAGATCTTCCTTGATAATGGATCTGAGGGTTCCTCCTTCCATCCCAATCCTTCCAGGCTCACAATTATGTTCATTTATACCTACTTAGCACTTACTCAAACTGCTTTCACTAAAAATTACTCACTAGAGATTTATTTTCTTCAGTGAAAATATTAGCATCCAGAAAGCAGGTCCTTTGCCTTGGCCACATATGTGTTCTCCTTGGCTAACATAGTGTCCTGCACAGAGTTAATGCAAAATAAATGCTTGCTGAATAAGTGAATGAATGAAGTGAAGAATTTGGGTACAACTGGAGTACTGGACTCACATGGGTTTTCTTGAGTAGTGTGATGGGAAGTTGCAAAACTTTTGGTATGTTCAACTCATCTGGGAAAAGTTTTCTTAATGATGGATAGGACAAAGTTATGCTAAAAAGACTGGAGCCAAATGCTAGAGTTCTTGAATGTTCTGATGCAGTGTCTGGAATCTCTCTGTGGTCCATGGATAGCTACTGGAAAATTTTTAATCATTGGTGTGTGCTTTTGAAATGTCTCCTTTATTGCTGGCTATGGAAAATGACTTGCGTGTCAGAAGAGCCTCATTCACTCACCAGCTCATGACACTGCAACTTCCGAACATCAGCAGGGTGTTGATTTAGTCAGTGTTCATTTCTTTTTCCAGGCAGCATGATTGCCACGTAGGGTTGTGCTTCTGGGCTGGCAGGAGAAAATGTTTGCCTGCATTCCTCATAGCTTGGGTTAAAATGATCCAGGGCTTCTTTCTCACATCTCAGAGGCCAGTGGCTCACCTTTTAAGTTCAATACCATCTTCTTGTTGAATTATTCCCCTTTCCTCAATTCTTTTTTATTTCAAAATTTCTTTTTTCTAATGCATAGAGTTACCCTCATATTAGAGCTACCCTCTTCTGTGGTTGGTTTTAAGGATACCTTAAAGAAATCTGGTTTGAAGCCTTCAGATGCCATTTGCTTTTGATTTGCATTGGCGGAGTAGTTGGTAGTTTCCTCTTCAGTCAAAATCTAGTACTTACGAGGTCAGTAGTAATCTCCATCCATTAATACAACATTATATGTAGTGTGCACATGGTTCTGTGGCTTTTCCAATGAAACCCAGTATGTGAATTGTATTTCTACGACAGAGTACAAATTTATCAACTTTCCAGTTGAAACAATGATCTTTTTTTTATGGACTCTGGCAGACAGTTTTAGTTTCATGAACTGCTTTACAATAATTGAAAAGCCAAGGCCAGTTCATGAAGAAATTTTATGGTTCAGTGTGAAGTTATGAAATCTTCTTTATATTTGTATGAGGAAGATGCATTATGTTTAACACAGAGTTAAAATACATTCATATATATTACTGCACCAAATAAACAAATAGGCAATGTGGTTTTTCAAACATTAGCTGACCATTCTCAAGAGCTACTGAAACGTATTCACCTGTGATAACTATTATTGGAAACTTTCAGCGTTATGTCCTCTTAGTACTGTATAGTTTATGAGACACACTGACATGTAACATACCTCTCAATCTATGTGTTAAAGATTTGCTTTACATTTTTCTCTTAGACATATCATAGATATTATTTATATGTAAATTAGATGGGAAATAAAAATAAATAATTTATATCATCTCTATTCACAGAAAGTTCTACTGGGAGATGCAAATATACTGAGATAAAATATAAGGCAGAATATGTTAAGTACCCATAGAGGAATAGGGATAAGATGATATCTGGTGTTTCACCAGAGCTATAGGTTTGGGAAAGCAGTTCTTAAGGAAAGCAGGATTCAAGCTTGGCCTTATGGGATGTGTTACATTTTAATAAGAAGTCACACAGGAGCAAAGCTTCTCTAAATCCATGCAACAGCCTGAGCCAAGGCATAAAAAGGAAAATGAGCATCACAACTATTTGTTTGCGTTCTATCAACTTTAAGGCCTAGTGCTATGCAATCAGAACATGTCAGTACTAAAGGGTTTTACACAATACTTATGGTTTGGCTATTAATTTGAGATAATTTTCACTAAAAGTTGCCTATTATATTCTCATAAGTGGTATGTTCACAGGAATTATAGATTATAGTCCTTCATGAGAGTGATGGGTTATACTCATTCAAGGGAACAGATTCACATCTTGAAAACTGATAGATCATTTTATAAACTATATGCTAACATTGGTTCATTTATTTTGAGTGTTTTTTTTTAATCACATTGATATATATTACACAGTTAAATCCTTCCAAAATGCTATGTGGTAGATAGTGATATGCAGTTTTTTTGTGAGTGTATTTTTCTTAAGGGAGAACTGAAGTGCAGATGTTTAAAAGACATTTTCCAGGTTTACTTGGCCAATAAAAGTGAACCTACCTACAATTTAAAGCCCATTGTTTTCTCTCTGTACTTGTATAACTGTCACTATGTAGATGCCCATAGAATTCCTATTTATCTGATTAGTGTGTGAGAAATTGAGAAAAATAAAAACAGATAAAAAGAAACATCTAAAATTAGAGGTTTTGAAAACCAAAACAATTCTGGCTGCACAAAATTTAGGTCATAGGGAAAAATAATGGAAAAAGGTATTTTGAGGAAAGATTTAATAGGAGGAAAGTCATTAACTAAGAATATGATAATAAGGATGCGACACTGTAAAAATTAAGCAGTTTTTTTTTTTCTGGGAGAGTCAATTCTTAATATATCACCAGCCTGCAGTGACTAGGGGCTTGTGAACCCACTGTCGTTTGTATTTTTAAGTCTTTGAGTAGCTACTTTTCCAAAAGAAGACCTAATGAATATTATATGATGTCCTACAATTTTATATTTTGTTCTTCAATAATAATGAGTTTTTATTTCTTCATACTTTAAAACAAACCCAACATATCTTTTGGATTTCACTATGAAAAAGACTACTAATGAGAATATTTATTTTTATGCTATGAAATAAAGGTTCTCTCTGTAGACAATCTCCATGACCAAAGCACAGGTCAAAATGTCTTAAATTTAATTCTTTTGTGTTAAAAATGAGTCCTTGCTTTGTCCATGAAGAGTGGGTCTAAGTGGTTTAGGAGGAAGACAATGTCTGTGTGGTGATTATTAAAAGTCCTTCCTTTTTTATTAGTGAGAATCAGAGTGGTAAGTTCAGGGTCTCTTACATACTGGAGTAGTTTACTCCTTCACTCTTAATTCATCACTGTCTGAAGCCTGAGGACACATTTGACGGAAGGATAGGTTTCCTACTTCCATCCTTTGGAAAATGAAAAGAGTATTCGTCCTTTGAGTTTCATGGGAAAGATGGGCAAAATCAAAGAGGAGAAAGTATAAGACAAAAAATATTGAAAATGAATATACAGCCCTGGGGAGATTTTTTTCTGTTTAATTAACTATAAAGCTAACATAATCATATAGGTTTAGTTTCCTAGAAAACATAGGTGGCTAAGAAAAGCGAGGAAGGAGATTAATGTGGAACAAAGCACATGTATTCATTTTCACCAATGTCAAAATATCCACATATTATTTTGGGAACACTATCAACTTCCTCACATTTAAGTGTGGATGTTAGATATAGTAAAGTGGAAAAAATATGTGTAAGTAAAGACTATGAACTGGAATCCTGGCCTTACCACTTTTACGCTACAAGACCTTGAATTAATCTTTTTATTTCTCTGAACCCAGCTTAGACACGTTTGCCTTCATTTGTTCCTTCTTTTCCCCCTGCAGCTTAACCAATTGCAAAAAGCAGTGGAAGCTGCTCACACTTTCTTCATGGCCAATCCTGAGCACATGGAAATGCAGCAGAACATTGAGAATTACAGAATGATGGCTGGCGTGGAAGAGTTCCAGCTGATAGACCGAGAAGCCAAACCTCACCTTGTGAGTTCTGAGGACCTCTGCCTCATGCCCCATGGAGCTATGTGCTCCTGAGTTTCATTTGACCCAAACCAGATTCATGTGAATGGATATCTCAATTTGAGTCTCAATTTCCAGTCATGTTTTTATATTTTCAGAGTTCTCAGATGAAATATTGTAATTATCACAGTCCAAAAAAATCAAGAAAATATTTAAGTTTTTAATTAAATTTTAAAAATATTAAAAATTGAGGGAAATAAAAATTAACTTAGCGAATCAGTGTATTGGGAAACCCAGAACATCATACAAGTATCTGTAACCCTCAGCTCCGCTCCAACACTATATTTTTTTTTGAGACATGGTCTACTTTCATTTCTCAGGCTGCTCTTGAACTCCCGGGTCCAAACAATCCTTCTGCCTCAGTGTCCTGAGTAGCTGAGACTACAAGCACATACCACTGTGCCTGCTTCCAACACACTTCATACTTAGGAGCTTTGTCACAGGAGCAGGTCACATCATGGCTCCCAGGTTCTTGGGTCACAGGTTTGCCCATGGTACCTGTACTTTTCAAATTGGGGTTTTAAAGAGCCACACAATTCTTTTTTTATGAAATGTTATTTGAAATACCATGTTAGAAGGACTTTTTCCCCCCATTTTTTGCCATGACCATTCTCAAGGGCCTCTAAAATCATTGCAGTGAAGGATGAGAGAGAAAGATTTTAGATAGAAGACTACTTTTTGTTGTTGTTGTTCTTCAATTGGGCAAGGCCTGCAAGTGGGTGTTATTTCCATCCACATCTACTGTCCTGCACTTATTCTATGGCCCTACCCACGGGCAAAGGGACTAGAAATTATAATCTTAATGTGTGCTCAGGAGAAGAATGAAATTACTAGTGCCAGAGCAGCCTACTTGCTCATTCAGCCCTCTCTCATTTACAATTATTTGAATCTAGGGAGGTTACAGTCTGGGCTCCAGGTGTAATATTGTTTTCTGCAGCACATGTGAGCTCCACACCCCACCTTCCTACATGATCCTGGGGCTTCTTGCATGCTGCCTTTGAAAATATGTTTTTTCTGTGTATTTGCAGGAGAGCTACAGTGCAGGCGTTAAACACTATGAGGCTGATGACTTTGAACTGGCTATCAAGTACTTTGAACAAGCTTTACAAGAATATTTCAGTGAAGATGTGGAGTGCAGAACTTTATGCGAGGGGCCTCAGAGATTTGAAGAGTATGAGTACTTAGGGCATAAAGGGGGTCTTTATGAAACTATTTCAGGTAAAGCTTATTTTTTCTTCTTATTTATTTTATCATTACAAAAATACTACATGCATTTTGTAAAAGAATCGCATCAATGTTGAAGTATATATTCTAAAAAATGAAAGACTCTCATATGTCAATCCCATCCTATCTCCCCTTGATTATTTGTGCAGTTAACATTTTCCAATTGATTTGCAGATATTTATGTGTCTATAATTGTTATTGCGTTTTTATAGAAACAGGGAAATAGTATAAGTACTGCTTTTCAACATATTTTTGTTTTATTTGTGCTTAACAATTAATTGTGGACTTCTTCTAATGTAAGTACATAATATTCACCTGATTATATTTAATGACTAGGTAACATTCCATTATGTTGTGATGTCATAACTTATTTGACCAGTCTTACTGATGAATTATTGCAGAGTTTAATTTTTATAAACAATGTAGTAGTAAACACTTTGGTATAGTATTTTTCAATTACTTCAAAGAATAGTTTACTATATATGAGAATGGTATTTAAAATAGTAGGTATGGTCAATATACAGTAACTGCTGATATTAGCTAATTAAGCATTGGAGGACCAGCAGAGTTAGTTCCCTGCTGTATACCATGCATGAAATAAATTTTATTTGTATTAACAATATAATTATAAAAAGCAAAATTTTTAGAATAGATGTAAGAGATTTGTATTATGTTGGGAGAAGAAAAACTCTTCTAAGCATGAAAGAGACAGGATAAATCAAGAAAAAGGCTTTTTTCCTAAGACCCATCAATATGAACTTATACAATAAATTAAGTTGATCTACAAAAGGCAACTGGAAAATATTGCAAAATGTTTTATAGATGGAGCTAATAGCCTTCATATTTAAAAGGCATATTTAAAGAGAGCATATAAGTTCTTATCACTAGTATTATTGCTAGTGGTAATTTCTTAGCAGAGAAACTAACACTTAATGTAGCAATTATAACATACAAAGTTCTTTACAATTCTGTAGGCAGATACCATGTAGTTATGTACCCCCTCACCATGTCCATTTTGTGTTTATTTGTTTGTTTGTACTGTTTCAGTCAAAAGAAAAGGGAATTTATTGAGGCCCCAGGGCCATGGGGCTTGGGCAGGAGGCTACCCTGTGAGGGAAGGAGAAGCCCATGGAGGGGCCTTATTTGGCTGCTTCTTGGGGTGGAGTATGCTGCTGTGGCCTTCTTTTTTTTTTTTGTAGGAATTGACAGTGTGGGGTTCAAGGGAGCATGACACCTACAGCAGTTGTATTGTTGCATTGGTTTCTGGGCAAGCTGATGCAGGGAATGGTGGGTGCTGCTACTGTGTAGGCAAAGCAGCAGGTGCAGGGTAGGCGCTGAATGTGAAGTCCCAGAGAGTACAGCCATCCTCCCTCAGTCTGCAGGCATCAGATGCTACTGGTCAAGTGGGATGCTCTTAGGGCTTGGGTTTTGGCTTTCACATTTTTGGTGGTGTCACTAGGCTACAAAAGGGCTGCCCATCAGCATTTTCACAATTATCTGCATCTTGGTGGCAGTCACTGTATCACCTCATTGAAGAGACTCCTCTTCCTTTTTTAAATGAGGAATTTATCCCTCAGTAAGATTAAGCAACATGAATAAAATGAGGCTGGATATCAAATCCAGGCTTTTCTGAATCTAGAGAGCATATTGTCAAAGTCTAGATAACTGAAAAATGAAAAAAGAGTAATCTATTCAACAGCTGTTTAACAAACATTTGTTGAGTCTTATTGTGTTCCAAGTTACATATATGAAAAACAGTGTTCAGTTTCATAGAAATGCAAATTATTGAAATCAGTTTGTTTTCTCCAACTTCTAGTGTTCTCTAAGAAAGCACCTAACCAGTAACTGAAGCCAAGTCCCAGGAAGTTATCTTTTAGGTGCACATTGTCCTCAATTCCTCCTTTCATCTATCTGATTTGTTACAAAACTTCAATAGACACTACCTCCCAGTAGCACTTAGGATTTTCTGGCTCTCTGCATCCTTTTTGCTAACACCCTATATATTTTAACTAAACTATTGTGACTGCCTCCTTACTGCTTCTAGTGTATAGTTCAGGTTTGACACTAAACAGAGACAGGTAATTTTGTGTTTTAGAGTCACAAAATTCTGTATTCACAGACCTACTAAAACCTCAGGATCACTACCACCAATGGTTTATATTCCACTTGGAACAAAATCCAAACCTTCGAGGACTTTCATATATATGTTCTCATCAACCGGTTCCCCAACTTCTCTTTGATTGATGCTTACTGCACCTTTAATTCCTTGGGTATACCATGTTTATTTTTACTTAAAGACCTTCAGAATGTTGTTTTCCTGTGTCATTTGTCTAAAGTCCTGTTTCGGTGCTAAGTCCTCAGTACCTAAGCATAATGAATGGCAGATAGTAGATACTTAGTAAATATTGGTTAAATGAAAAGGTGGATGAATGAATGAATTAGAATGACAGATAATTAACAATTTTGCAGACTAACTGGTTAACAATCCTCCATGTTTGTGAGAATGTAGGTCATAAATTTTTAAGGATTTTTAAGGGACAATTAGGTTATAGCTACCAAAATATAGACTAGAATCCATATATTTAGTAGACTCAAAATTACATTTAATTTTTCCCTATTACTCAAAATCAGCTCAGTTCACCTAAAATCAATAAACCCATGAATTATTGAGGATTTGTTCCCCAAAGTTTTGTTTCCCTGGGCTTCTGCCAGATCCATTTGCCTGCAGTATTGTGAGCATTGATCAATTCAATGTCAGTTTTTTTTGCGTATTTTACATTTTAATTGCAAGTATTTCTCTACACTTATTTTTTTTTGGAGGGGGGAAATAGGCAGGCTTTTCTTTTATTATAGTTTGCTATGTTGTTATATTGTAGAAATATGTGCTCCACCCCCCGCATTCAGCTTTAAACCTGCCTCTGTGAATGCCCAAGGAAAAGTGTTGGCAAACATCCGAGATCTGGTTTAGGAAACTGACTATTTCCCATAGATCAGCATTTGATGATTTGCTCAAGGTCATTATCACAGCACATGGTTTACTGGAAAAGAATACAGGTCTTCTAGCTCAGGTTCTTAATACAACTACCACTGCCACCATCACAACTTCCAAAAAAGAAAAGCAATAAAAAGAGTCAAACCAAACATTTTCAATTTCAGAAATATGGTAAATCTTCTTGGGAATTTGAAGTGTATCCAGTTTATTATGAGAAGGAACATTTTTAAAGTATTCCCACACAAGTGTCTTGGATCGCATGCTTATTTAAAACATATTAATTGCACAATGACATTCAAGCAGAACACAGGCAAGGAATACAACTCATAAAAAGAAATATGACAACTCTCACTATGTAAATTCTTGTCTGGTTCAAAAGTGTCCTAAATTAGGAGTAAAACTGGCATTTAAAATACAGACTGTATTAGAAAGCCATAATGTTTGTGTTTTAGAGTTAGAAGAGACATTAAAAGTTGGAGAAAAATACAAATGGCTGCTGAATGCAGTTATTGATGAATAACCCTGAAGGATATCATTTTGTCGCTTTTGTTGCTGTTTATATACAGCTTTGAAAAATATTTTCATTCAGAAAATCATTTCATGGTGCATGTGTTTTCCATCTTTTTATTTTGCTTGTCATTTGGAATAGGGGAAATGTATATTAGAAGGTAAAGAGGAATGTAAGCGGTTAAGTAGAAGACAGCTGAAGGTTGTTTGTTGTTGTTCCTTTGAGAAATAAAATAGCTAGCTGTTTATTTCTAACTAGCTAATCAAATAAATGGAACTCACTCTTCCTCTCACATGGCCCAGCTGGGGCCAGTGGACTTCAGGGATTCTAACTGTGCCCCTAGGAGTGAGTTAGCCAGCTCGTGTGAACCTGGCACCGTTTCCCCCATACCAGAAAATGCACGTTTCCTTCCTATTGTGTTCTGAGATCCCTCTGCAAGATCATCCAGCTACCTATTAGTGTCTATTGAAGTTTTGTAACAAATCAGATAGATGACTAAACAGAAAAACCTCTTGAAAGAAGGCAGTTTGGGTAAATTAAGTTGGACAACCATAGTCAAATAGATTCTATCATCCTTCTCAAGGCAACCTGCTCAGCCCAACATGAATGGACTATTCTTTCTGGAAAAGACTGTCTCTGTCTTCATTGTCAAAATCAAAGTCTGGGCAAGAGGGAAAAATGGGAGCCATAGAAGAGGGAGCAAGGAGAAAGAGGAAAAATGCTTACCTGAATTCTTTAGCTTTCATCCTTTCCCCTACTTTACCAGTTCCTGGTAAAGAATATATAATGTCCAGGTGATGGGCTAATTTGTAACTGGATAGAGTCTTCATCAATAGATGTCAAGAAATAATATTATTTTATTTTATTTTTATTATTAATTTTATTTTTTATTTCCTCCTTAGGCAAATTTGTCTTGAAAACTTTTCCTTTATCTGTATTTCTGCCTACCCTGCTCAGGGAAGGGGAGCTTTTTTGTTTCATTTCTCTGCTTAAACTCTAAATCAACACAGTGGCCCCATTCTCTGAACAGTTCCTTCATATCACTAGAATTTGAACTTACAACCCTCATTCCAGGATGCTTAGGACATCCGAAGAAAAGCGTCAGAGTTGTTAAATAATAAAGTCTATATGCAGCTGGATGTGGATGGGGTGAAATGGCTGTCACATTCAAAGGGAGTAAAGAAACGGATACATGGGAAAGGAAGGGTGCAACATAGAAAAAGACCATGAGCCAGAGGGTTTGGAACCTACCACTGTTGAGTAATCACTGGTGAAGAGACTGGGGCAAGTCACTGTCTTGGTGAGAAGCTTCAACCATCTCAAAGTGCTGATGGTAGGGACTTCTCTCTGGCAGTGTAGGAGGTAAGGAATGCCGGTGGAACTGCAGCTGTCAGCAGACAGCAGAACATACCTTTGGCTCTTGTCTTCCAGATCACTACATGCAGGTGCTGGTTTGCCAGCATGAGTGTGTGAGGGAGCTTGCTACCCGCCCTGGCCGCCTCTCACCCATTGAGAATTTCCTTCCTCTGCATTATGACTACCTACAGTTTGCCTACTACCGAGGTAAAGCGTGGATTATCCGTGAGGAGTTTGGGGGGTCGCTTTTCATCATTGCAGACACTACATTTCATGGTTTAGTCCTCTGCTTTCTTTATCACCAAAGCATGGAATTTACACAATTTTCCCTCATCTCATATCACTGCTTAGGACAAGAAGAGCAGAAGGTGACACCATAAAATAGGCAAAGTACCAAATCTAATACTGTGATAATTTCCTGAAAATTATACCTAGGCTGACACTATATGATTTTTAAACTTAATTCTTGGAGCTTAATTTTAATAGTAATACATTCCTATAACTTGCAGACCCGAATATTATAAAGCCTTCTTCTCCTCCGTGTTTCCTCCACCCAGTTTCATGACCATCGACCTTGTTTCTTATCTATACTTCCAAATTTTGTATGTAAAAATTAATATACCCTCACAGAAAATGTTTCTCCTTCTTCTTTCTTTTACACAGAAGGCAACATATTATTTATACTATTCCTGCACTGTTGTTTCACTTAATGCATGTCAGATTTTTTTAGCAGGTTAGACGATGAAATCACCATTTTGTTAGCCAAACGGCTAAATATTTGCAAGTTTTTAGGGTTTAGCATAAATGTATCAGTATGTGGAGATCTTTCTCATCCATTTTTCTTCATATCTGCATGTTATTGAACTATAATTTATTTTAGTGTCAGCTTATTAATGGGCAGTTGTGTTGGTAGTGATCTGTTACTAATGCATGTACTTTCAAGTGAAGAGCACTTTATGTATGTCATTGCACATCTGACCACAGATATCTATCTGTAAGATCATGTTTGGAAATTCAATTGATGGGTTAAATGATTTATTGGTTGTAGTTATGACAGATGTTGCCAAATTTTCCTCCAGATGGAGTGCATTTTCCATTGCTCATCATCAGAATATATTATCAATTTTTAGATGTTCCCCAGGCCATTAAATGAAAAATGAAATCTCAATATAGTTTTACTTTCTCTTTATTTTAATGAGAAAGAGATATTGAGCATCCTTTATTGTGCTTTAGAGCAGTTAATAGAATTGAGATTGCTGAAATTGGTCTTTGGTGCCACATTGTCTAACATCTTCATTTTGTAGGGAAGTGATTGTCTTGAAGTCACTTCTCTTAGTGACATGTCATAATTCCTGGCTGCTCTTCTGTCTCCAGTATCAGTGCCTTTTAGAGAAGTCACTAGTAAAGAAAGTATTTCCCTTCTAAAATAAGAAGAAAAAGACTCAAGCCAATATTTTAACGCTACTTTGGAAAATCAACATTTTTAAGCTACTTTGGCAAAGCCTCTCCCTTTCCAAAAGCAAAACATTACTCATTGTCCTGGCACTGATGGCAGATAATAAATCATGTGCTCAAGTCATTAGCAGTGACTGCAAAGGAGTTGAGAGAATTGTTTAATGTTATCATTCTTACTAAAAAAATTAAAGCAGTCTCTGAAAATATGTGTGTATATGATTTCTTTTAAAAGATATTGAAGTGTTGTGACCTAAAAACATGATGTACAGCATTTCAAAATTTTGTTTGTGATGGTTAAATATTTCTAAATATTTCTTCTATAATAGGTAAATGTTTCTATAATGAAGAGTTTGTAGTTGAAACATTCTTAATTGTTGCTTTTCATACTTGGCCACTGTTGAAGCTGATGTTATGTGGTGAGGGGTTGGAGAGAAGTCCTCCAGAGCATCTGGGGTTCTGTGAGTCTTTCTGTGGAAGCAGCACTTCACCCCAAATGTAACAGCATTTTGAAATTACTTATATTTCTCATACACTATGAATAAAATAGTACATCACTGTGGTAGAAGATTATACTTAACCCAAACTCAGTACAGAAATAAGAATTAATTTCTCCAATTCTGCTGTTTGTATTAAATAAGTTATTAGTGAGCAACTTTGTGTAGAAACTTTTGATAATCTATGCAAAATGTCTAGCACCCAATCAGACTAAACATAATCCCTTTTGAGCATGTGAATCCATGTCTTTCCTTTATCTGTATTTCTGCCTACTCTGCTCAATTTGTCTTCTCTCTTATTGATGATTCATGTTGACTTTGATTGGCAAGTTGAAGTTTCTTTTTAAAATCCTCTGGGAAGACCTAGGCTAACTCTAATGCTACATGTCATTGACCTTTCAGTTGGTGAGTATGTGAAGGCCTTGGAGTGTGCCAAGGCCTACCTCCTATTCCACCCAGATGATGAGGATGTCCAAGACAATGTGGATTACTATGAGAGTCTATTAGATGACAGCATTGACCCAGAATCCATTGAGGCCAGAGAGGTGAGACCAATGATCTGAGAAAAAGCTCTTTATTCTGCCATGTGCTCTGGGGAGAGTTGATAAATGTACCACTGCTCTTAAAGATACTGAACGATTTAGGAAAGGTCCTAGAACTTAATTCTTTCAGGCTTCATTCATGCCAGAAGCACATTTTTCTCATACATGCTAACTTGAAAAACTGTTGGCATGGGGACTTCCCCCTTCCCCCCCAGACTCTGAATATTTCTGTTAGTTCATTTGTCATTGTGTAACGAAAAGTATTCACTCAAACATTTATCATAGCTCTTAGCTGTTATTTAAATATAAATTTTCTTTCTTTTTTTTTCCCCTCTAGGATTTAATTATGTTTGTGAAACGACATAAACTTGAATCTGAACTGATAAAATCAGCTGCAGAGGGACTGGGATTTTCATACACTGAACCAGTAAGGGCAAAGTGAAAAAAGAAAATGTCTATTAAAGAATTTGTCGGTGGACTTCTTATTCACAAATAATAAGAATTTAGTATTTTTTGTTCCCCACCCTCACTTGATGAGGATCTAATAGTGCCCTCCTTGAGTTAATACTGGGGTAGGAGTGGAATCTATACTCAGTATATGTGATGAACTTTAAAAGACTGACCTATTTCCATAGCTCCCAGGACCAAAGTCAAAAGCAAATACTGGAAAGAAGTAGTATTTTGTACATGATTCATTTGCCTCAGGATTGATTTATTTTTTTGAAAAATTTTGATGCGGCCAGGCACAGTGGCACATGCATGTAATTCCAGCAGCTAACAAGGCGGAGGCAGGAGGATCTCTAGTTTAAATCCAGTCTTAACAATTTAGCAAGGCGCTAAGCAACTCAGAGAGACCCTGTCTCTAACTAAAATACGAAACAGGTCTGGGGATGTGGTTTAGTGGTTGAGTATCCCTAAGTTTAATGTAAACATTAAAGAGGCTTCAGAAAGAACAGCATTGGGCCAACTTTTTATGCTGTCTTTCTTCATTTCCCAAGCTATCTTCTAAATTGTTCATGTAAATACACACCATTTGCAGAGCTAATGCTATGGTGTAGATAGTCTGTGTTCTGATTTCTATTTGAGAAAATATCATAAGCAATTTCTATAGCTCTTAAAATTATATGTATAACTGGTGGACAATAAGTAATAAACCCTTGTCATGCTTCTGGATATTTGAATTGTTTCTCGCATACTTAATGTTAAGCATTTGTGTCTCTATTAAACTATAACCGTAGAATAAATTTCTAGGAGCACAATTACTTTGCCATCAAACCATGAGGTTGAAAAGTACTCAAAATGAAATTACTTTTCTAAAAGAATTTTCTGATACCTTTACTGCTCCCAGTTAAAATATTGATTTACTACAAACTTCTCAGTACCAAGAAATAATATTTTGAAATCACCTGTATTATTCATGTATTATGTAGAAAATACTACATCATTGTCATTTTAACTTGTATATTTTCAATGAACAGCAAGAATAACCCTTTTCAGTATTATTACTTGCCTTTGAATTACCTGGACATGGACTTTGTTCACTATTGGTTACTAATATATTCTTTATATATGCTTATAAAATTATATGCCTATCAATTATTATTTGTAGTGTATTTTATTTGCAGCATTTTTTTAGTTTTTATTGGTATGAAATGTTTTTATTGGTATGCTTTTAAAGTTAGGTTAATTTAAGGTAATATTTTTATTGTAATGCTTCAAATACATTCATTCCCATTTATTATTTTTCAAATTTGTGTTAGCTCAAGAGACACCAGAAAACTGCATTTACTCCCTTTATAATCTTGCACAGATATTTTGTCAAGTTTGACTTCTTTCATCTATTTGTTTTATTCTTACAATATAGAATAGTTAGACTGAACAATATTGCAAACTTCTTTCTGACACCAAATTCCAAGTCATTTTCTGGGACAGAAAATGAGCTAATTCCATACTATTTTTTTTTAAAGAGAGAGAGAGGAGAGAGAAAGAGACAGAGAAATTTTAATATTTATTTTTTAGTTTTTCGGCGGACACAACATCTTTGGTTGTATGTGGTGCTGAGGATCGGATCGAACCCGGGCCGCACGCATGCCAGGCGAGCATGCTACTGCTTGAGCCACATCCCCAGCCCTCCATACTATTTTTAAATCCATTTGGGTTTCATTTTGCCAGAATTTCATCAACATTAGCCTGCCTTTTTATTAATTTTTTAAATAAAAATAAATTGTGTTTTATGTAAAGTATAAGTTTCCTGATAATTTAGGTCTTTTGAATATTTTGAATATGTTTTAAATTTTATTTTTCAAATGATATTTTCGTAACAAATACAATTTTTTGCTTAATTTAAAACAGAATTATTGGATCAGATATGGAGGACGACAGGATGAGAATAGGTAAGTCTTTCATTCAAAGTAAGTATGAACTATTTCTTTTTAATGAGAAGGAACACTTATAGTCAAAATATAATATAAGGAACTTAGCTCTTATTAAAAAGATAATTAAGAGTTTTAAAAGCTACAAATTAAGAGCTCTGTATCCTGGTTCCAGCTTTTCCAGTGTGGAAGGTCATACCTTTGTATGTATGACTGTAAGTAAATGTCTTCCTCACTGGGTCTCATGACTTTTCCTAAAAAAAAAAAAAAAAAATTGAATCCAGCAACTTGAGTGCTGACATTCTGTGATTCCAAATCAGGTAAAAGAAAATGAAATTTTTCTATTGCATGTTTGAATAACTTAAACTCTTGATGTATTTTAAATTACCCATTTGAGATTATATGGTCCAGTCTGTTCACTTTCAAACTGGGGAACAGGCTATGTCAAGGGAAGGCACTTTAAACTTAGAGTTTCACATCAAGGGATTGGCAGACCCAGGTCTTACTCAGAATCTTGAGGTCTTTCACTGGATTTTAAGGACTCGGCTCTTAATTGGTGTAAGATTATTGCAAGAAATCTAAGAATATTATGTGCAATTTGGATTTCTCCAGTTCCTGTGTGTTATAAAGGCAGCTAACTCTCATTTGTGTGTTTGCAAAGTATGACACAAACATAAGTCTTCTTTCTCAGAATAGTACAGAACTAGAACATTAGAATATAATTTATTCCAATTCAATCATTCAGTGATGCAGTCCATGTTCAAAGCACAATATTCTGAGCATTAAGAAGATTCATATGATAACTTTTTCTTGCTCCATTGGAACTATGCTTTTATCTGAAGGAGGTTAAGATATAGATACCTTTAATTGTAATGAAGCTTGCAAAGAAGATTGACAGGAGTGAAGTAGAACATATTCATTGAAGAAATAGAGAAGAACCTCATAGAGGCAGGGATATGTAAAGTTTGATTTTAAAAGACAAGTGGACTTATGTAAAACAGAAATATGTAATAAGAACCATAGAATTCTTCAGTATAGTATCTTTTCTTTGGAACATCTTTACTCAGTGGAAAATTTCATTGCAACTTTTTTTGAATGGACAGGGTCCCTTCAGGAGTGAATATAGAGGGGGCAGAAGTTCATGGATTATCAATGGGGAAAAAGTCATCACCCAAGATAGATCGAGATCTAAGAGAAGGTAAGTTCCCATTGGCTTTCACTTTTACAAGGAGGGGAGGAAGAGGGTAGTGTGTGAACCATTCTTATCTAGATCAATGCAGAACCCACTTTCTCTGGAAAATTAAGTTTAGGACTAAATTACTACAGTTTTTAAAAGCCTGAAAGCAATGCTTAGAAACAAGAATGTCTCGGATTTGTATATTATTAAAAATGTGCTTCCACATTCACCCACTCATTGTTTTTTTTTCCCCTACAGTAATCCTGTGAGTTAGGCAGGGACAGTATGTTCATCTCCTTCCTGAGTTGAATACCTGAGGCTTAGTGAGGCCCCAGAACTTAGCTCTGTCATATATAGTCAGCTAATGAATGCTAGATTATGTGGGATTATCTAGGGAATTTGGAAAAGAGATAGGTCATATGGGATATAGGCTAGTTCATCTAAAAAACTTGAAGATAGAACTAAGAAGTGCTTTGAGAGAAAGTACAGTTTATTTATTTTTTTAAATTTCTTGCTAGGCTGGGAATCCAACCCAGAGCCTTTGGCATGCTAGGCAAGCACTTTATCTCAAGCTGTACCTCCCCAGCTCAAAAATAGACTTCAGATTGAATTGACAGGGTGTGGAGGGAGCCATTCTAGTCTACAAAACAAATAGAGCAAAGGCACAGAGATGGGGAGAGTAGAATATTATATGTCTAGTCATGTAAGATTAAAATTAGTGGAATCACAACTAGAGAGTTGCCAAAAGTAGTTTTTAAATAGAGCCAAATATTGTTATAATAATAAACTATGAGTAATGTAGTACAAATAGAAGTACTCATTCTTAACAATTTTTCTTTTCTATGTTTTATAATATTTCAAGGAAAATTACACACAATTCATTTTAATACTACCAGTCTCTCATGTGAAGAGGTTTGGTAACTTCTTTAAAGTCTCACAGCTCATAACATGTTGGGCAGGCATCTGAACCTAGACTTTGGAATCCAATTCCCAGTTTTTCTTCTTAACTTTCTGCATGCAACATAGCAATGTGTATTCCTAAAGCATAATCTTTTTGTTTTTGTTTTCCCATATTTTTATTGGTGTGTTACAGTTGTACATAATGGTGGGATTTATTCTTATCTATTTATACATGCACACATTATAACAATGTGATTTGGCCAGTATTATTCCCTTTTCTTCTCCTTCTCCCTTCCCCCGTTCTCATTCTTACCATGATCTCCCTTTAATTTTTAAAAATTTGTTCTAAATAGTTATACATGACAGTAGAATGCATTTTGACACATTGTACACAGATGGAGCATATTTCTTCCTCTGGCTATACACAATGCTGAGTCACACCAGTAGTGTAATCATACATGTATATAGGGTAATAATGTCTGTCTCATTCTACCATCCTACCAATCCCCACCACCCCATCTCTCCCCTCACTCCCCTCTGCACAATCCAAAGTGCTTTCATTCTTCCCTATCCCACCCCCCACTATGGAAAAGAATAACTTTTGATTAAATACAGTTATCCCTGGGTGACCATCTGGAATTGGTTTTAGGACCCTCCCCCACCACCAAGGATACCAGAATCCAATTATTCTCAATCCCTTTTATATAATGTCTTACTATTTGAATATAACCTATGTTCAGCTTCTTTTATACTTTAAATTATATGTGTAAATTGCTTGCCATACCTAATACAAGTAAATGCTATGTAAATCGGTGTCATACTGTGTTATGACAGAATAAAAGCTGTACATATCCAATATAGTTTTTTTTTCCAACTATTTTCAATCTAAGGTGGTGAATCCATAGCTGTAGGACCATACATATGGAGGGCCAACTACAGTTGTAGATAAGAAGAAGCTTTCAAAAACCTGCATTGAGGAGTACTGTATTTCTTTCCCCACGAGAGCTTCTCAGCACATTCCTCTAGCTGATTTAAAAATGTCTAGCTCTCTATACTCTTACAATTCCTAGTTCTTTTCATCCTTAGCTTCCAAGTCAGTTTGAAGCAGTAAACAGGATAATATGCTCATCTGTGACCTAGACCTTAGTTTGTAGCCACAAACCCCAAACTGTTTTACAACTGCCAGAAAGCTTCACGGTCAGTCAGAGTTCATGTTGCCTTTTAAGCTGAGAAATCACCTAGGAAGTACATGGCAATAGGCCCGCACTTTGCTGTAAATGTTTAGGAAACTCCAGAGCAGTTGCCAAATTTCAAAGCTTTTTTTTTTTTTAAACAAAACAAAACAAAACAAAAAATAACCTTTGCAACCAGGAGGGAATCTGATGTTCAGTAACGTAACTACTGACTAGGAAGCTTAATGGGAAAAGTGGAACATAGGACTGACTACATGTGATGATTGATTGATTGGGTTACCAAAGTCTACCATCTCTTTTTGTTTGTTTTGTTTTGTTTGTTTTTTATTTGTTTTTGGTTGAATTGGAGAATGGATCTTAGGATATTCTTTGGGAACCTACAGGTCTGAAAGGAAAAAAAATAAAATTCCTACTCTGTTCTCATACCCAATACAAACATGTTTGTGACCAGATACGTGGGATTTTCTCCCTGCACCCCAAGCAGTTCTCTAAGGGATACATACCAACTTGATGTTCTCAAATTAAATTCAGTTCTCATGTTCTCCACCTGGAGAGTGTCAGGTCCCACAGGTTGAGGGCTTAGCCCGACAAGATTGCCCCACTTCAAACACCAATGACAATAGCAGGTTGTCACTTGTACTTCTGAGTTTCCTACTGACCAGCTACATATGTGGCTTATGACCCCCTCTTTGAGCTTGATTAATTAGCTAGAACAATTCATGGATCTCAGGGAATCCCTCACGTTTACCAGTTTAATATGAAGATCTTTATAAAGGAGACGAATGAACAGTGAGATGCAGAGGTGATTAAAACCAGGGAGTGGAAAAATACAGAGCTTCCTTGCCCTCTTGGGGGAATTGCCTCCCAGCATCTCCACACGTTCATTACCAAGAAGCTCATTACCCCTTGTTGAAAGAGAACTTTTAGGGAGCTGAATTTCCAGCCCTTCGGCTCCCTTCCCAGAGGTCCACATTGAGACTGCAAGTTCTACCCTCCTCATCACTTGGTCTTTCTGATGACTAGTCCCATCTTCAGTCCATCCAGGGGCTACACCTGAAGTGAATTCATAAGCATAGACTCAGGTGTAGTCAAAAAAGGCTTTATTACAGCCAGGCTTGATGGTGCACAACCGTAATCCCAGTGACTTGGGAGGTTAAGCAGGAGATCACACGTTAGAGGCCAGCCTCAGCAACTTAGTGAAGCCCTAAGAGACTTAAACCCTGTCTCAAAATTAAAACCAAAAAGAACTGGGGATGGTGCTCAATAGTTAAGCACCCTTGGGTTCAATGCTCATCCCTCTCCCCTGCAAAAAAGCTTACAAGTAACAAAGATTCTTCTATCATTAGTAAATCAAATGGGTGTTAGAAGCTGTGAACTAGGAACTACGGACAATAAGAGCACATACATTTCTTATTACACTGCAATTTCTGTTCAGTGATCAAGCACCTAAATATGATGTAGAATAAGAGCAGTGGAAGACAGGGGCAAATGAGCTTCCTGGTAATGAACGTGTGGAAATGCAGGGAGGCATCTCCCTCCCACTCCCTGATTCTCTTCACCTCTGTACCTCACTGTTCATTTGTCTCCTTTATAAAGTTTTTCATATTAAGCTGGTAAATGTGAGAGATTCCCTGAGATCTGTGAGTTGTTCTAGCTAAAAAACAGAAAACACTTAGGCTGGAAGAAGATGTTAAGGAGGCAAGAAAATATGCAAGTGCCACAAATTATATTTCAACTTTTCTCATCTTCCACAAAGATATCATTATTTCCTCGGGCTTCTCACTTGTGTATCTAGTTGTATTCCTAGTGGACATCTCCTAAGCATTAAATGGGAATCACCGGGGGCCACATTCTGTCCATAGAACATACAAGGTAACTAAGGACTTTCTTTGTCCCTTGTTCATTCTGCTTCTAACCACCAGCTTTGCAGTAGTCATTGGGAATATGGTAGAAATGAAATGACATTGAACTTGGAATCAGAAGGCTTAGTTTTTGCCAATATCTTATTCTAATGTGTTGTGTGCTCCTGAGCCCTTTTATCCTGATCCATGAAGGAAGTATGGCATCATTTTTGAGATGTGAAAGTCTTTTGTAAACTGTAAAGGGCTGTACTCATATAAGGGCTCATTAACTTGTGTACTCCCATCAATACCTTGTGTGACATTTTGATATTTATGGAAATTGATTTTTCTTACTGTGAGCCACAGAGTGAACACAAAGGAGTACTTTCCTAGTTAATCTCTTTGTTGCAAGCAGAGAATCAGAGCCAGGCACATACTTTATGAATGAGAGAAGAATTAAGTTATTTAACTAAATATCCTGGAGCTGTGGTTAGGAGCTGGCTGAAACCATCAAGTCAGGCCACAGGAACCACAACCTATTGGACTATGTTTTAATTTTAATTTTAATGTTATTCTCTGTCTGGTGTGCTACTAGTCATCTGCAGGCTGGTTAACCTGCCTTATGAATGGCAAGATTTGTGTTTTTTTTTTTTCTTTTAGCTAGTAAGTGGGAAACTAGGTGTTTTATGAAGTGTATATGTGGGAAATTTCTGTATAAAACTCTATTCTTCATGATAGCTTTGTTAGCTACATTAAAGGCAGGTTTGTATTACAAATTCTCCCTGAATCTTTTAGGATCTAGATATTTAAGACTCAATGTTGCATTTATTGTTTACACAATCTGTGTGTGTTACTTATCATCCAGTTGGGGGATGTTAATATCTCTCTAGCATTCCTTTGAAATAGTCCCCATCATGTCATAATCTTTATTAAGATGCCCCAGTATGAACTTTACAAAATATTCCAGGCACAGTTAACTAGATCAATCATGGTGATGATGATGATGATGATGATGATGATGATAAGAACAAATACAGAGCTTGAATGTTAGGCATTTTTTCCAAATGTTTTAGTTCAGTAACTTTAAAAAAAAATCATACTTCAAAAATATGCTAATAGTGTTCAAAGAAATATAAGCTTAAAACTTGACAAAATACAATCTAACCTACTTTATTAAATTTCCTATGTATCTTCCATTTCTATTTGAATTTTATAGTAGCAAAAATTTTTTGCAGTTAACCTACAGATACCTTCTCTTTCTTGTTGAAGGAACATTTCATTTCATATTTCTTTTTAAATTCTGTTTTAGTTGAAGATGAACACAATAATTTTATTTATTTATTTTTAAGTGATTCTGAGGATCAAAACCAGTGCCTCACACATGCTAGGCAAGTGCTCTGCCACTGAGCTACAACCCCAGGCTCTTCATTTCATATTTCTGCATTAGAGTGAACAAACAGTTCACTTTTCCAAATAATCCAGCTACATGGATTAGAGCAGCATACCAAAATTGTATTCTGTGTTAAGAGGGTCTTTGGGAGGCTAATGCTTTGTTTTGTTTTGTTGCTGTGAAATAAAAAAAAAAAAAGGGCCCAAATAGAGCTGTTAACAGCAGCTCTGTTATCTCACAGTTGCTATGGGTCAGGGGTCTGGGGTCAGTGTGGCTGAATCAATTTCAGTCTGTCACATATTGGTGGTCAGGGTTAGGATCTCTTCCCAGACTTGACTGGGAAGTATCTTCTTTCAAATCAGATGGCAGAATTCGGTTCCTAGCGGGTTGTTGCCTGTAGTTCTTCAGTTTCTATTGGATGCCAGCTGGAGGAGGTCCTCAGTTCCTTACCACGTGAGCTCCAAAGCAGCCACCTGCTGCATCACATCAAAGCATGGGAAGGCAACGGACTGAGTCTGCTGAAGATCCAAGATGCAGTCTTATATAATGTAAGGAAGACGTGACATTCCATCACCTTGGTCATATTCTCCTGGTTGGAGAAGCAGGTGCCAGGCCCACCCACACTTGTGGGAAATAACTTACACCAGGGTCTGAAAGGCAGGAGGCAGTGATCATTAAGGGCTACCTGAGAATCTCTCTGCCGTGGGAAGGAAAGAAGGGAGAGAGGGAATGAAGAGAGGAAGGGAGAAGGGACAGGCAAAGGAGGGAGGAATTATGTTCATTTAAGGTTAAAATCTTTTGCATATCACATCACTACTTAGGAGATTCGTAGGGCTTATTCACACAGTAAAAGTTCCAAGAAATCCTTTTCAATTTTATTTAACACAATGCTTGCCAAAAACTTGTTAGCACAAAAAATATTGTAGAAAAACATATTTTTTCCTGTTCGTCCAAAATGTATGATACTGGAACTTGGGGCTGGTGAATATATTTTTAGAATCCAAGAAATTCTATATTTATAAATTTTGATGACAATTTTAAAAATTAAGGGATGAAATGAGTAGGTCATCTGATGACCACCTTGTAGCGAGGTGTTGCCTGAGGTTTCCCTTCTCAGTTAAGGTCATGTTGGCCCAGTTATTCATACATCAGTGATTGAGGACTAAGAATAAATGAAGGGGATAAGCTTCTAAACAATATATTAAGGCCAGATGAAGGCCAAAATTCATCACATACTATAAGATTTTAAAGTAGATTCTATAGAGAGAAGTTGTGGTGGAAAGAACATGCCATTATACACCACAGTGTTGTAAGAAATGCTGGTTCAGAAGAGCCTGGTCCAGATTATTTAGAAGAATATGCATGTGGAATCTGTTGTTTTATCTTCAGTGAAATAACATCGACCATTTTATTAGGGCTCTTAATTTGAATTTAGATGGCTTTATGGTCTTGCTTTTATTTAATCTTGTAAGTAATTTTTGGTATTATACTAGTATGAAATAATAAAACTAAATACAGCATACATAGTTTTATAATTACAAAGATGGTAGAAAAAAATCACAGTAAAATAATTTGTTCACACTGGAGCTCCTTAGAGACCACTGGCTGTAACAGATAACCATACATTACTCAAGATTTAGAAATACTATCTCATTCTTTTCATGCTCTCTTAATCATGTTCTGTGATAAAGCCCCCCATTTTTTTTCTAACTAGACTAATAAAAAAGTAGTGCTACTCCCCAGGTTGGTAATCTGTTTTACAGAAATGAAACACACATCAAGTTTGATGTCTCTGCACATGTGACTTAGCCCCATGTGGTCATGGAGCTGGTTAGAGAAGCAGGTGCCAGGCCCACACACACTTGTGGGAAACAAATTACACCAGGGTCTGAAAGTCAGGAGGCAGTGATCATTAAGGGCTACCTGAGAATCTCTCTGCCATGGGAGAGAAAGAAGGGAGAGAGGGAGTGAAGAGAGGAAGGAAGGAGGGAGAGCAAAGGAGGGAGGAATTATTTTGCTAGACTCGGGGAGGATGGGAGATGTACCTCCACACCCCCACATCCTCCAGAATGAGCTGCCCTTACTCAGGTATTTATCAGCTTGTCAGGTCCTTATACTTATCAGGAGTGTTTTAAGGATATATATATATATATATATATATATATATATATATATATATATATATATATATATTTCAATGTTTTCTGTTCAGTTTCTGGTTCAAAATGTCTGCACTCTGCTGCATCTGAAGATTTCTTCACCATTAGTCACTCCTACTCTATAAGGAAAGGACCTTGTTAGGTCTAGATTCTATAATTTTGCCATCTAAAATGTGACCCCAAAGAATCTCACTCCAAAGAGGCTCTAGAGAGCTAATTTCTCTAAAGTTGTAGGCTTTCTCTAGGAAGAGAGCAGCCTACAGGAAACCCTCCTGTGCAGAAAAAGCAATGTCAAGACTTTACCCAGAAAGCAGAAAAAACAACTACTACAAATACAAGACCTCCTGGAACCAGTTAAGCAGAGGGATGGGAGAGGCTGGGGAAGGAGCGGAAGATTGGTGTAACACCAGAGGGATGGCATTGCTGTGGATGCCAGTGAAGTGAGTGGTGCATGTCATGCCTGGGTAACACTGACAGGTGACCAATTAATCTCCTGTAATATGACAGAGGTATAAATGAGGGGCTGTGGAGGAGGATGAGTCTTCCCAGAGGAGAATTCTAGGAGTTGCCTGATTTGCTTTTCAGGATCATGGGGAATCAAGTGTAATTTGTCTATCCCAAAATACCACATGCATGCAATATATTATTATGACACTATAGGAAAATATAGCACTCAAATGTCTGACTTTTCCCTGAATTCATATTGTGTTTCTTGAGTTTTCTACGATGTCATTAGTCATTGTGCCTCCATCTTCCTGAGTAATCTGTCTGTCCCAAAGTGTCCAGTCAAAGCTGTTCTATGCTCTGTGCTCTCTCCTTGAGGAGAGATAATAAGATAATGTGCTCTGTCCCTTCAGGTGGCCCTCTGCTCTATGAGAACATCACTTTCGTCTACAACTCAGAGCAGCTGAATGGGACCCAGCGGGTTCTCCTGGATAATGTCCTGTCAGAGGAGCAGTGCCGGGAGCTCCACAGTGTGGCCAGTGTGAGCATGGAATGGGGCAGGGGCCTGTCATGAGCCTGGAGGAGCCATGGTCTGGTCTCACTTTTAGGCCTGACTTTTGACTTTGTTTAGGAGAAGGACATTGATTGCGGAGAGATTTTCTTAGCTTTGGCTTCTGATGATTTTTACTTTTGCAGATGGGAATATCCTAGTGGCTTAATCCCAGGACAATGCCCATCCAGCATGTTCCCTGCCTAGCATCTAAAGTCGATGGGGGAAATCCCTTTATTTTAATCAATAATCAACTGACATATGGATTATTGCATTCTGTTTATTTCTATTTATTATCATTTCTATATATTTCTACTAAAATCATTATTCACACTATATTTTCATTATTCAATATTGTATTATGAAAATGTAATGTGAAGACTAAATACAGGTATTTCTTTTGATTAGAAAAATTAATTATGCCTGTATTCTGGAATAAAATGGGGATGGTTCTGAATATTCACTTTGATTGTCATCTCTCTGGCAGCCAAAGCAAAAAGAAAGTTGTCACTGATGAAACATCTTTTTGCCTTTTGATTCCAGGGAATCATGCTTGTTGGTGACGGCTACAGAGGAAAAACTTCACCCCATACGCCCAATGAAAAGTTTGAAGGTGCAACTGTCCTGAAGGCACTCAAAGTAAAGTCTCACTGTGTTTGGGTTTGGGTTTGGGTTCCTAAGTGTCAACCCAGAGGCTTTAGTGGAATGACAGACACAGGAAAGAGAAGAGTTTAGAATATACAACAATCAGGAGCAAATATGAAGCAGAAACTTTGTTGTATTTGTTTTTGGGTGCCGAGGATTGAACCAGGGCCTGGTGCATACTAAACGCAAGCTCTACCTCTGAGTTACACGTGCCCAGACACCTTTATTGTTTTTAATCAGTCCTTCATTCTGTCATTAATTTATTAAACTTCACATGTACTAAATTTGTACCTGATTTAAAAAAAAAAAAAACACAAAACCTCTGTCCTCAAAGAGCTCATGATCTGCTTATAAAAACATACACAAACAAGTAATTATTCTTTACAGCAAGAAGTGTTATTAGAGAGGAATTAAGAATGTATTATGAGAGAACAGGGAAGGAAACAATTAGCTTTTAAGTTTCCCTTTATAATTGGTAAGAGCTTATTTCAGCAGCTCTTTATCCTAACCCTGATCCCATCAGTATTCCCATTAGTTAGTGTGGAGATAGCCACCCTGTATTGTCTTCAAAGCCCTCCCATTGACCTACTGTTCTCTCTCTCTCTCTCTCTCTCTCTCTCTCTCTCTCTCTCTCTCTCTCTCTCTCTTTCTTTCTTTCTTCTTACTCAAAACAAGTTTATTTCTTGCTTGCATAAAATTAAATCATCTGGGAGAGATGTGGAATTAAGGAAAGGAAACACTAGTCCTCACAATCATTCAAGGGCCTAACTGAAGATCTTTGCCATCTTCCAGTGGTTTTCATAGTTATTTTGGGTGTGTCCACTACATAGCAGATGGGAGAAGAAAATGCAAGGATCATGGATGAAATTTTAATGGGGGTCTACATTCCTACACTCATGACGCACTGTCCAAGACTTAGTCCCATGGTCTCATACACATGTATGGCCCTGAGGGGGTAAATGTGCTCCCTTGCTGGGCAGCCATGTGTAAGGAACATATCTCAAAAAGAAGCAAAAGTGGTTTTTTTTTTTTTTGCAGACATTTAGTAGTTTCTGCTGCCAAACTCTTTTCTATTGCAGGCTTCCAGCCTTAGGCAAGCCTGAGCTCAGATTTAAAGTATCTATTTAAAATGCATAGTTAAGGACATAGATATTTTAATTACTGAAATGAATGCATGGAACTAAAGTGACTAAAGGATCTAACAGCTTGTGAAACCCCTACCCCAACATTCTACAAAGGATAGGGAGAATAAACTAAGATAGGGAGTCTCTAAGATCAGGTCTGAGGAAAAATAAAGTTCC
This sequence comes from Ictidomys tridecemlineatus, assembly GCF_052094955.1. Classification (NCBI taxonomy): domain Eukaryota; kingdom Metazoa; phylum Chordata; class Mammalia; order Rodentia; family Sciuridae; genus Ictidomys; species Ictidomys tridecemlineatus. The sequence goes on along the minus strand of NC_135479.1, from coordinate 134,700,807 downwards.
TGTTTTTTTTTTTTTTTTAATTCTACTGGTCAATCCACTGCTTTCTAATGTTTTTATTTTGCTTTTCTTTTCAGTTTGGTTATGAGGGCCGAGTCCCACTGAAGAGTGCACGTCTGTTTTATGACATCAGTGAGAAGGCTCGAAAGATCGTAGAGTCCTATTTCATGCTGAATTCAACCCTTTATTTTTCCTATACACACCTGGTCTGCCGAACAGCCCTGTCTGGTGAGAATTCAGAGCCTGAACTTGTTCCTTTCTACCCACAATACAATGGGAATTTAAACTATGTAAAACAGAGCTCTATTACATGTAGCCTAATATTTTAGAAGAGTTCTATATTTCTAAAGGAGGAAGAGAAGGAGGAGGAACTGTAACAACTTAGGAAACTCAGGACTTCTTATTATTTACATCCCTCTTTTGCTCCTTTTTGGTCCCCTAAACTTCCTGAAGTCCCTCTCTCTGAATATTTTCAAATCTATTTCTCCTTATTGCTGACATCATACAGAAAAATACTTTTCTTCTCTAGGCTTCTCTTTCCAAGGGACCAGGGATCTGGACATTATGGTTGCTGTTTGTTAAAGAGATTATTAAAGAGATGTCCATTATCATTTCTCCTGAGCATCTTCTCTTCCACCCACCTAAATGCCACAGGAAAGATGCCATAGGAGTAGGCAACACTTGGGGGAGTTTCCTCTGAATCAAAATCATTTGTTTTCATTTTCATTTCATCCTGATCCTTTTGAAGTACAACCCATGAAATGCATGGAGCTTATACACGTATATTTCTATCAGAGTGTGCTTATAGTTGAAGAGACAGGTGTGATTTGCCCAAGGTTTCACATCAAGTTCAAGTCAAAACCAGACCATCATCTCCTGACTGCTTGCCCACTGTCATCTATATCCTCTCATTTACAAAGGACACCAGGAATGAGAGAAGACAGTTAATCAATATTGTTCCTTTTTCTGGCAGGTCAACAGGATAGAAGAAATGACCTCAGTCATCCCATCCATGCTGATAACTGCCTGTTGGATCCAGAAGCCAATGAATGCTGGAAGGAGCCTCCTGCTTACACTTTCCGGGACTATAGGTAAGCCCGAGTCTCCTTCAGAACCAAGCTCCCACCCAACAGTAATCCATGGGAACTGGAAAGCTATTTTGTTTTGCTTGTCATCTTTATCTCTGTGAAGCAGAGATTCTCAAGTAATCTGAAGCAGCTTCCATAGCTGAGAAGTGACAACTTCATTTTTATCTTCAAAATCATGCACATTTTCCTCCTACCAAGGAGAGTGTATGTTGTGTTGTGTTGTGTTGTTGTTGTTTTTAAATCATTGTGTTTTCACTGAGGCATACCCTTTTTGGGTATGTACATCTCAGTCTGAGAACACAAAGTCATGGTGTCCTAGTATACCTGGGATCTTCTCATATCACTTATCAATGACTCACACATTTGAAGAACTATGTTGCATTTTGCAAACAACAAAACAGAAACTCAGAAAAAAAATACTCTTTTATGATGCTGAAAGATATATTTGTCTATAAAGGAAAGAATCAGGAGTCGTAGTCTCCAGGTGTATAATAGTGTGTTAATTATTATGACACTTTCTTATTCTAAAATAATTTTTAGCACCCCCTCTCTGCAGGGCCAAGGTCCAAGTAATTAAGGAAAAAGTAGTTACTAGTATGTGAGAGAAGAAGAGAGTTAGAAGCAATGTGGGTGGGTTCAGAGGGCTCCATTAAATTAAATCTAGTTAGATATTCTTTGGAGGAAGTGAAATGTGATCTGAGCTTTGAAATATGATTAGAACTTTTATGTAAGTAGAATTAATAAACCCTTTAGAGGTATAACCCAAAGTATATCTGATCTTACCTTCAAGGGTCTGGTGGGTCAAATATTGTGATGTCTAGTTCAAAGGCAACTTACTCAACAGGTAGCCCATTTATTACCTGTCTTCGTGTTCCACAGTGATGATACTCTGAGCATATTGTCCTATGAATGGCTCTCCCTTTCTTCTTTAGTGCTCTCCTGTATATGAATGACGACTTCGAAGGAGGAGAATTCATATTCACTGAAATGGATGCTAAGACTGTGACTGTGAGTAAGCTTCTTCCTGCAAATTTATTTAGTGTTTTTTTATTTTGTCTTACATTCTTCCAAGGATTTCCAGAGTGCTGGATTCCAAATACTTCTGAGCTCAAGAATTCAAGGGGTGGAAAGAGTCCAAGTAAATTTATAAACCATAAACTTTTAGAAAATGGAAGCATACACAAACATTTTCTAGTTCAATTTGAAGATAAATAAAGAGTAGAGATAATAAGGATTTGATGAGGTAGTTAGTGTTCAACTTGGAACCAAAACCTAGACTTTCTGATTCTTTGATGGAAACATAAAAACATTAGTTCTTAGTCACCCAAGTCTAGGACAAGTCAAATAATTATACTGAATAAATTCAAGTAATCGGGTATTCCACATGCTTGGATTGAACATTGGCCTCCAAATCCCTAGTTAGCTACATGATCAAAAACGATTCTAGCATATGTAGAATTATATTCTAGCATATGCAGAATTATTTGTGTATGTACAAATACTGTTTTAGTCAGCTTTTTTGATACTGTTAGTCTGTTAATTATTTTGAGGAGGAAAAATTTATTTGGGGGGTTTATGGTTTCAAAGGTCTCAGTCAACTCAACAGATTGTCACTTCCATTGCTCCAGGCCAGAGGTGAGGCAGGAAATCATGGTAGAAGAGTGTGGTGGAGGAAGGAGGCTCAGGACATGGCACTAGGAAGCAGAGAGAAAGCGAACCCTGCTCACTAAGAACAAAATATATACCCCAAATGAACCCCGCCCCAGTGACTTACCTCTTCTAGCCACACTCTACCTATCTACAGTTAGCACCCAGTTAATCCCTATTAGAGGATTAATGTACTGATTAGATTAAACCTTTAATAATCCAATCATTGCATTTCTAAACTTTCATACATTTTCTCACACATGAGCTTTTGGGGGACACTTCATATCTAAACCATAACAAATACAAACATATAATTTTAGTATAAGTAATAAACCTACAGAGATCGATACACGTACACACAAATATGTAGATCAAATTTACCAACATTCACCTAAGCAAACGAGTGCCTTTGGAAAACCAACCTCCATAGCACTTACAGACTCTACAGTTAGCATCTCTCCCCACCCATTTCAGTACTGAGATTGAACCCAGGCATTCTTTTGGCCACTGAGCTACATCCCCAGCCCTTTCACTTATTCATTCATTCATTTATTCATTCATTCATTCATTTTGGGAAAGGTCATTGCTAAGTTACTGAGGCTGGCATTGAACTTGCCTCTTTCTGCCTCAGCCTCCCCAGTTGCTTGGATTACAGGCATGCAACACCATACCTGGTTTAGTTAGCATCATTTGATCTTTAAACCAAAGAACATTCATAATGGTTTTAAAAAACATGTTTTTCCAACTGAGGGAATAAATTATAAATAGGTTATGAGATATGTCTTTCTTCCATACAAATCTAAATAATCGGGACTTCAAGGTTTTGTATTACATAAGCCATTTCTCAAACTTTTCCTGAGTTTTGCAATTTTACTCTCATAGCTTCATGCTTTTCTGAACAGTACAACATCTATGTATCTTTCATGACACACTACTGTGCTGTTGCAGGTGATATAAATATTTCTTTGGTTTAAAGGGAATTTCTATGCAGATTCTGGTTTAACTTGTTCAAAAATATGGTTATAATTAAGAAAAATATTTTATGCAGTTTAATACAGTGATGTATGTTTAAAAGTTTGTGATGATTCACCGTTTTTTTGTGTTTTTTTTTTTTGTAAACTTAAATATTTATTTGGGGAGTGTTTTGATGCTTCATAATGTAGAAAACTAAGTGAATTGATGTTCTTGATTGGAGTTTAAAAGCCCTACACTAGAATATCACTTTTGCAAAAGCTGTATGTAGAAGTCATTTTGTTTCTGAGCTTTGCTAACACTGAAACTGAGGTAGAAAACCATTCCCATCTTACACACTTTGGAGAAAATCAGTTTCAAATAAAATCAGACAGGTGGTTGAGAAGATTTCTTTGCTTCTACTCCCCCTAGTGGCCATGTTTGGAGACGTTGAATGTTTGAAAGAATTGATGCTTGGAATACTATGTATGAATCAGTTTCATTCACTGTTGAATGTAAGTTAACTGAAATACTGCTTTTTAACCATGTCAAAGTAGATACTATTCTCCTTTTATTTATCTATAATTATCAGATAATTTATGGTTTTAAAAGGAATGAATCTAACCTCTCCTCAAAAAAGTAAATGAAACTGGCTTAAATTTTTAACCCAAAAGCCTATCAATACTTTATATTAATGAATATGACAGAGTTTTTAGAACATTTCAGGGATAATTAAGATTCATGGGTAAAATTTTAGGGATTATTTTAGAAATTCATAGATAAACTTTTTAGTTCTTACCTCTTTCCCATAGTAAATTTATTCCAATCTCAACAAAAAGAAATGGAAAGTTTTCCTTTTCTATTTCTCTTATTTGACTTCCAAAGGACAAACAAAGAAAAGTAATGATCTTACTTAGAGCCACAAAAAGAATTAGAGTTTTTCCATCCTTTACTTTGGAAAAATCTTGATATTGTATAATGAACTGAATAGTGACTGAATGTTTACATTGATTAAGGATAAGTACATCTCAAATTCTTTCTAGCTCTTTATCATTAGTTAGATGGAAGGCAAAATTGTTTGTAAAAATCATACTTGGAAAATTGTATATTTGGAAGACAAAGGGCTTATTTTAAATAATAGCATTTATTTGTGGAACAAGAATTAAAGGGTTTGGGGCTCTCAGTGTAAGTTTGAAGAAGATAAAATTTAATAAGTTGTGTTTGCTTTGTGACAAATGAAATTCAGTGTTATGATGCAGTGTTCCAAAATATGTCTGTAACTATTTAATTAAACTCCAGAACACAGTCTCCTGTAGAAACCATGTCAGAATTGAGAATGAAAGCTTCTATATGCATTTCATCTCTGTAACCATGCTTAATCTCCAAATAAAGATAATAGCAAACCCATAATTCCACCCAACAAGTTGTGTACAGCTGAGAATGTTCTAATCCCTTCTCCAGGAGAGGAGGTGAAGTCCTTGAGTGGTGTTTACTTTTCTAGACAAATATTATGATGTAAAATTAACCATATTTAAATACTGATATAAAGTCAATACATCTTAAGGTACATGCTAAGGAAATAAAAGAGGAGAAAAAACAAAGATGTGCTTAATATATGTATATATGCACACATATATTCAGAACAAAATAAGCAAGAAATAATCATGACGATTTTAGTTCTCAGTTCTGTAACTGGTCTTATGGTCACGGCTGGTGTTTATAACTTCCTTCTGCTATTCTTCCTGTATCCCCTTTGCCTTCCACAAAGTACCTCATCTGCCTGTAATTCCTTACCTGGTGGGGTGACACACCTCCATTGCTGAAGGTTTTAGGCCATTTATAGTCTTGCCTAGATTGGGTGGCTGTAGTTTTATTGACCTTTAATAATAGATGTTGTAAATACTGAGAGATGTTGGGTACCTGTAATCCCAGTGACTCAGGAGGCTGAGGCAGGAGGATTGCAAGTTCAAGGACAGCCTTGGCAAGTTAGTGAGGCCCTAAGCAACTTAGTGAGACCCTGACTCAAAAAATAAAAAGGGCCAGGGATGCAGGGATGTGACTCTCTCTCTGTCTCTCTCTCTCTCTCTCTCTCTCTCTCTCTCTCTCTCTCTCTCACACACACACACACACACACACACACACACACACACACACACACACAGGAAGTCATTCTAATTGCTTCACGATGGTAGGAACATGGGAAAACAGTGAAATCCAGGTATTTGGCTATGAAGTGAGTTCCTTGATTAGAAGCAATGGATATGACGAACAAAATAACACATGTTAGAGAGGATGTGGAGAAAGCAGAACCCTTGTGCCCTGTTGGTGGGAAGGTAAAATGGTATAGCCTAGAAAACAGTATGGTGGTTTCTAAAAAAAAAAAAAAAAATCTTTTTTAATTGAATTATCAAAAAGAGAGAGAGAGAGAGAGAGAATGAAAGCTTCTTTATTCCTCCATGTGTGACAGTTGAAGCTCTCTGTTTGGTTAGTCTGGGGGTCCCTGAGAGCCCACTCCCCTGGCATCAGTTCTGATTGCTTTCAGCCATTCCATAACTTGTTCTCCTAAGCTTTCTTGAAATCTTTCATATTTAAATATCCTTTCAATTCTTCTAATTTCATTAGGAAGAAAACTCTGAATTGTCCTGACAGTCTTTCTTTAATATTCTAAAATGTTGCCGCCAAGAACTGGTAATCACAGAGTGATGGCCACCATGTGTGGTCATGTGAGTCCTGACCAGCTCCTCAGAGGGTGCTGTTCAGAGAACTTGAAGCTCCAGCTCCCAAGGCCACTTACTAGAAAGCTTTTTCTATCCCACTTCACAGGCTTCACACATTATTTATTGTTCTATTTCTATGCAGAAGGGCACAGCAGTTCTGTCTCTGCCAAACTGGAATCATACTGATTCTGTGGACACCAATAACTAGTGAACTGTCTAGATTTACAGCAGAACAGTCACCTCCATACAGCTGCTTAAGAGAAACCACTATCTAGAAAAGACAAATCACTCTTTGATTATTGTGAATAGGAAAACAACCAGAAACTTACTTCTCCCTTCTGCTCTTCTGCTTAATACTCACACATGCACGTGTACACACACAGAGGCGTAAAAATACATGCATACGTGGGCATACACACATACCTGGGCCTCTGACTTCTTGACTCCTCCACCTTCCTCTGACCTTCCGTGTGATTCATACAGTCTGGGAGTATAAATGTTATCCCAGAACTTCAGGAAATGCTTCAGACATTTTTCTGGAAGGCACTATTGAAGAAACCACAGCCATCTCATGTTATGCACAAAGAGAATGAAAACTCCCCTAATGGGCCTGTATCAACTCAAGTCAGTTCAGAAAACAACTCGTTTGAAGGGTCCCTCTTAGCATGCAGTAGAATGGCCAGTCTCACTGTTTTGCTTTTGCTTTACTTCGTAAGGTCTACTGTAGAATTTGTAAGGTTTCAATATTTCCTAAAAAATAAAAATAGTCTCTACTCACATCAGACACTTCTCATAACCACAACCAAGGCTTCTAATATCCAGTTGCTTGAGCTCACTCAACTTGAAGAGCCTGCTTTTCCATTTTCCACCCCGACCCAGTGCCCCCAGCAATATCTGTTTTTCCCTCACTGCCCTTTTCTACCTAGATATCACTGGACAGTTCCACCTGAGCAATGCGCAAGCTTTGAAGTGTTGTGTCAGTCATCTCAAAACACCTAGAGGCCATGGAATAGGTCACCCCAAGGGTAGTATGTTCGCTTCACTGAAGCTAGTCAAACAAAGCCTGATTAACCACTGGCTAGCAATAGTTTGAAGGGATTAATGCATCATTTGGATTAGATTTGACTTTTAGAAATCTTTGGATTGTGACAAATGTATAAACCATAAATGCACAATGAAGGAATTAGTAAGGGTGCTCTCATGTAACCACTATCTAGATGAATAGTTAGACTTTTCTGGTGCTCAGATGTCTTCTTGATTTCTTTTTAACTCCACAAATATTAAATGTACACCTGCCTTACACACAGATGCTTTGCTATGTTAAAACTATATAAGTGAATTAAAAGAAATCTTTGCCTTCTTGGAATCTCTAGGCTATTAGCACAGCATGTATTAAGCAATTACTAGGTGCATGAGCTATTCCACATATTTTGCTTAATTTTTTTGTATTTTATTTTATGAGGTTTTATCTACAGATCAAAAGACTGAAAGGACTTCTTTATACAGCCCCAGCATTCCATTATTCTTTGACTAAAACCTTAGCCCAAATAATTTCACAGAGGGTAATGTTTATTATCTAAAATTTAAAAGTCTAGTTGTCATTTTCTTTTGCAGGCCTCTATAAAACCAAAGTGTGGGCGTATGATCAGCTTCTCATCTGGAGGAGAGAACCCACATGGGGTGAAGGCAGTCACCAAAGGACAGAGGTGTGCTGTGGCTCTGTGGTTCACCTTGAACCCACTTTATAGAGAATTGGTGAGTTCCTAACACTCGGAAAGCCAGTTAGACCTGCTTTCTGAACTGATCAATCTACAAAGTCCTTTAAGTTGTTCCATATCCCTTCAGGATCCTAAGACATCATGACAAAACTTTCACAGAATTCTTTCTGGTTTCCAATGCTAGGACAATTTTCTAAGCAAGAACGGACGTCCCTGATCTGGTCCTGACGTGGCAATTACATATCTTATAGGAACTATGAAGGCAGCTTTTTAATCTGATCATTTCTAGTAAGTGAAGCTGTTTTCAGAAATAGAATCATCAGTGTTCTTGGGGAGTTACTAAACAAGATTGAGCTTGTTAACAAATTGGAGCCTTGGGAGAGAGGAATGACAGTTTGTGGGTCTCCAAGAGAAAAGACTAAATTATTTTCTTGGCAAAGTATTAAATGATCACTGAATAATTTATCAAACATGTGAAAGAGGATGAGGGAAGCTGAAAGGTTTTTATGACTTATTACTACTAGTAAATTAAATCTTAATATCGTATTTGAAGTAGCTGAAGACACTTAGCCTGAAAAAAGACTGTGATCTCATCCTTGTAGATGTGCTTGGGCAGGGGTTGCAGTCTGCACCAATGAAGAGACATGAATTAACACCAATAGGTAGAAGTCCCTGGGAGAAAAATTGGGGAACACCATAAGCGATAACTTTCAAATGATTAGTCCTGTCAAGTAGAGTTGTCTGCTTTGGAAGTCCTGATTGGTGGCTCCAATTGAAGCCCAGTCAGCGACGTGGACTGAAATAAGGAAGTTGAGCCTCATGACAAGGGGTCACCTTGAGTGACCGCAAAGTCTTCTTCCGCCCACGTTCTAATGAATCTGTTCATTAAAATGATGGTCTGTCTGGTTTTGCTCTTTAGGGTCTCTAAATTGAATCCAGTTTCATCAGCAACTGCTTTAAAACAATCCCTTTTTCTTATGTATTTTTCACCATCAAAACTATCTCACACCAGCTACTAGGGAGTCTGAGGCAGCAGAATCACAAGTTCTGGGCCTGCCTGGGCAACTTATCAAGAGCCTGTCTCAGAAAAAAAGAAAAAACAAAAACAAGGACCAAGGCTGTACCTCAGAGATAGGAAGAGTACTTGCCTAGTGTATGCATTTTAGGCTCAGGGTTCCATCTCCAGCACTGCAACAAAACAAAAATGAACTCACAAAAGTTCTTTGCCCACGTTCTCTGAGCATTCTTTCAGACATTTAACACAGGTTCACAGAAGACTTGTTAATTGCCTGGAAAGCCCTGCAAGGCAGGCTCTTGGAGCACAGGATGAACAAAACCTAGTTCTTGACAGCAGGGAGCAGGGAGAGATCAAGAAGACAGGAAATGGGAATACAGGAAGACTCACTTAAACTCAGAAATAAAGAAGATGATACCTAGCATGGAAAGAGAAAGAACTGTCCTAACAGGGAAGAGAGCACAGAGCTGAGAAGTTCAACAGCACTGAACAATCTCCTTCACCAAGAATTCCTTTTGTTCCTTATTTTTTCACCCACTTTTTTTTTATCTGTGCATTATAGTTGTACAAACAGATGGGATTTGTTGTTACATATTCGCACATGCACATGATATAAAAATATAATTTGGCCAATATCATTCCCCAGCATTTCCCGCTCCCTGTGCTTTTTTTTTTAAGTATCCATTTATTTTTATTTTTTTCCTTTAATTTTTATTGTTGGTTGTTCAAAACATTACATAATTCTTGACATTTCATGTTTCACACTTTGATTCAAGTGGGTTATGAACTCCCATTTTTACCCCATATACAGATTGCAGCATCACATCAGTTACACATCCACTGTTTTACATATTGCTATACTAGTGTCTGTTGTATTCTGCTGCCTTTCCTATCCTCTACTATCCCCCATCCCCTCCCCTCTCATCTTCTCTCTCTACCCCATCTACTGTAATTTATTTCTCCCCCTTGTTTTTTTCCCCTTACCCCTCACTTCCTCTTGTATGCAATTTTGTATAACCATGAGGGTCTCCTTCCATTTCCATGCAATTTCCCTTCTCTTTCCTTTTCCCTCCCACCACTCACCCATGTTTAAAGTTAATCTTCTTCTCATGCTCTTCCTCCCAACTCTGTTCTTAGTTACTTTCCTTATATCAAAGAAAACATTTGGCATTTGTTTTTTAGGGATTGGCTAGCTTCACTTAGCATAATCTGTTCCAATGCCATCCATTTCCCTGCAAATTCTATGATTTTGTCATTTTTTAATGCAGAGTAGTACTCCATTGTGTATAAATGCCACATTTTTTAATCCATTCATCTATTGAAGGGCATCTAGGTTGGTTCCACAGTCTTGCTATTGTGAATTGTGCTGCTATGAACATCGATGTAGCAGTGTCCCTGTAGCATGCTCTTTTTAAGTCTTTAGGGAATAGACCGAGAAGGGGAATAGCTGGGTCAAATGGTGGTTCCATTCCCAGCTTTCCAAGAAACCTCCATACTGCTTTCCAAATTGGCTGCACCAATTTGCAGTCCCACCGGCAATGTACAAGTGTACCCTTTTCCCCACATCCTCGCCAGCACTTGTTGTTGTTTGACTTCATAATGGCTGCCAATCTTACTGGAGTGAGATGGTATCTTAGGGTGGTTTTGATTTGCATTTCTCTGACTGCTAGAGATGAGCATTTTTCCATGTACTTGTTGATTGATTGTATGTCCTCCTCTGACAAGTGTCTGTTCAGGTCCTTGGCCCCGTTTTCTTATTGTTTAATTTTTTGAGTTCTTTGTATACTCTGGACATTAGGCTGTGCCTTGTAAACTCCAAAATACCAGTGTCACTCTGAAGCACTCCTTCTACAGTAAGGCCCCTAGGTAAAGGCAGAGACAATGAAGAGTAAAATTGTTTAAAAATTGCCTTACTACCAGAATTTTAGCCTTACTCAGAGGGAATTTAATAATTCTGTATTCCAACTTTCTCTTCAAACATATTATTCTACCAGTGAACTATAAATTAATAAAATAAACACAAAGTAATTCCCTGCTCCTTCCTAATCAGAAAACATCAATGCTATTGTTTCCTCCTTGGATGGAAAAGTACTATGAACTTCTCCAGTCTTCAGGCAGTAGCGGCATCTAGTGGCCACAGTTGGAAATGGCAAGAGCCTCTTCAACAATAAAAAATTTTGTCTATGCCTTGATTCCCAAACTTTCTTCTCATTGGAATTACCTGGTAATCTTTATAAAGCTATTAACAACTGACTCCCGCCCTCATAAATTCTGATTTAATTTCTATGGAGTGTTATATTGGCATCAGGAGTTTCAAAGTCTCCCCAGGTGAGTCTAATGTGTAGCAAAGTTTGGGAACCCTGGCTAAAAACCTTTTCTCAGATTGAATCTCTGAGTGAGGAAAGCCTGAAGGCAAAAAAATAAAATCATTAGTTCTGGCAGATTCCCATATATTATAGATTACTTTAAATACACTAGAATCTCAAGAGGCATTTAGCAACATAAATTATGCAAGAACATTAGAGTTTCATGTATTTCATATTTAGGTCTTGAATTTCTTTCCCTTCATAGGAGACTTAATTGTGATAGCATTTTGTGGCCATCAGATGTGAGAACTTTGCATGTGTGTTAGTTTTTCTTTTTTTTTTATAAGCATCGAGATTTTCTTACCGTATTCATAAATTAATAAATAGGCCTTTTTAAAAAAGCTATAGCAGCAATTTAGTTTACTTTTAGTCAGTTGGTTATTTTGGTTGTCTTTATGTCAACATTGTTTTCAATTATGAGGTCTTGCATGAAAGGAGACTTGTTTTTAGGCCATAAAACAGTTGTTTTTATAAGTTGCTATGCTTTACACTGTGCTAGAGACTACCTCTGGGGAATACAGACTAGATGAGGCTTAACCCCTGGTTTCCAGGAGCTCAGAGTCTTTGGAGAGATGATACAGGTGCCCAAGTAAGTAAAATATAATACAGAAGGTGGTAGAAATTGTCAGTAGCAAATGAATGTGCAGGGGATATAAAGAAGTAGCTAGGAAAAGGTCATTGAGAAGGTGATGTTTGAGGTGATCTTTACAGGGTGAGTGAGATTTCTGTAAGGAGAGGCATTTTAGAGGAGACCTTCATATGTATGTATTGACTCATTGAATATAAATGCCAAATGTCAGTAACTTTTTTTGTACACTAGAAAATGGAGTGACCAAGAAGATAAGATTCCTTCCTCCCCGGAAGTTTACATTCTAGTGGACAGAGACAGGCAACAAATAGGCAAAAATATTACCAATTGAGAGAATTTCTCATAGTCATAAATGGTGTGTGCAAAATGGAACAAGGTAATTGATTTGAGAAAAATGGGCTGTCACAATGTGAGTTCTCGCCAAGAGAGTGACATGTGAGCTGCAACCCCAGTGACAAGAAGAGCCAACAGACATCTGGAGAAGAGCATTTCAGGCTCAGATGACAACACAAAGGCCCAGAGACAAGAGGGAGCTTAGAGAGGTAGAAAAAAAAAAAGGTGTTGGAGGTGTAGCTCAGCAGTAGAGTGTATGCTTTGGCATTGGTAAGGCCCTGAGTTGGGTTTCCAGAATCAAAAACAAGCAAACAACCTCCCTGCCACGAAAGAAATATTAAAAAACAAAACAAAACAAAAAACAAAGAAGAGTGACTGGGTTATGGCATGCAAGATGGCGCATAGTACAGAAGGAGAACAGAGAAAGCAGGTCCACATTTTCCAGGTTGGATCAGTACTTTGAAATCCATTCTAACTGCAAGGAAGCCATTGTATCCTCCTCCTCCCAGTTTGCTCCCTCAGTTCTGGGAATGACCAGATCCAGAAGATTACTTTAGCTGATATCTGGACTTAGAGTAATGACAGAGAATATGAAAGATGTGGGAGGTTTGAGATGCAGTGTGGTGGTCGACCGGCTAGACCTATGGCTGGTTGGTGTGAGATAAGAGAAAACACAGGATACAATGGCAACATCCAGAAGGATATTTAATCCAGACTAGGACTTGGCAGTTCTTAGAGTTATTTAGAGTTCAGGAGGTAAGTCAGGAAGTTGGAGTGTAAGGTGAGGAGAGGGAAGAAAACAACGTAAGGCTGATGACACAGAAAGGTCTAAATCAGTGAGCTCCTTATAAGCACACAGAGAAATATAAACCCAGACCTTCAAGCCATTGGAAGCCAAGGGTGTGAGTACTGAGCAGCAGAGTGATATGGCCAGGTTTATAAGCAGGACCCAAGAAAAGCACATGAGTATTAGAAGCTTGTGAGTAGTGAAACAAGGAGTCCAATTTGGAAGTTTCTGATGCAACCAAGTTAGGAAATAAAGTGGACCTAAACCAGTGGCTGTTAAGAAGGAGCTTTGCCTAGGGCACATTGGGCAATGTCTGGGGACACTTTGGTCATCACAACTTAGGGAGACATCCTGTTGGCTACCTGTAGTAAGTAGAGACCAGGGACATTGCTGAACATTCTACAATGCACCTGACCCTCTCTCCACACACAAACACACGCAACAACAAGGAATGATCTTGTCTAAATGTCAGCAGTGCCAAGTTTGAGAAACCCTGGCCCAAAATAAAGCCACAGTATTATGCCTGGAAAAGAAAGGGGCAGAAATAAGAGACAAAATGGAAAGGACCAAATGGCTTATCAGATGCAGGAATCCATGGTCAGGCTATTATAGCAAATGGGAAGGCAGCGGCTTTACTGCGAGATTTAGTATCTGAGGAACAGAATAGGTCTGTGGGGGGAGAAAAGGTGCATTCAGTTAGAATACTGAGCTGAGCTGGAGATGTTTATGAGACCATGAAGTAGCAAGAGTAGGAAGTGGTTGAATATGCAAGACTTTTTTTGCAGGAGAGAAATCATGGAAAATAATTACTTAGGACAAAGGAGATGAAGATGAGGTTTCATCCTTAACTGGATTTAGCACCAATCCATGCCCATATGGATGCCTGGAAGTGTTCAGGAAGCATCTGCCACTGGGATTGATTACTATGCTTATAACAGAAACTTGTTAATTGTCTTCTTTGTAGGAACGAATAAAGGCCGATGAAGTGATTGCAATCCTGGATCAGGAGCAGCAAGGAAAGCATGAACTGAACATTAACCCCAAAGATGAGCTATAAAAACAAGAAAGAAAGTTCTATCAAATATTTATTTAAATTGTTAATCTTAAAAGAACCTTTTTATTTTTGTACAGAGCCATGGTATAAATTAACAGGATAATATGAGTCGTTAGGTCTCCCTTCTGTTCCTTAGGATGCTAGCTTTGCTTCACTTCTGTCTTTCTTGGTTTTTCTTCAGATGATATTTCAAAGCTCAGTCACCTTCCCTTGCTCCGCATATACACACCACACACAAACATCACACACGTACCACATAACACACCACACACATGCCACACATATAAATACACGCCAAACGCATCACACATACACATGCACAAACACATCTAAACACCAAAAATACATACCACACAAACAACACACATACACACACACACACACACACACACACAATTTGCTGCACATTCAAAAACTCAGAGAGAATAAGCTGGTTCTTGGCGAATCCACACTCTTATGCGTGTCCCAGTTCTAAAGTTAGAGTGTTATTACTTGGTCTCAGCATGCTTTCCTGGCTCGGTGCCTTTCCGCCATGTCCTCTCGAGGTGCTGACAGCCGTGAGCTCAACTCTCCAGAGTCAGCTAAGCTTTGGGTCTGCAGAGCCCCTGGTGAAGTCTGCATGGCCTCAGGTGTCCCGGGCATGAGGGCCATCCAAGCTCCAGGAGGGAAGCTCTTGGCTGAGGACTGCCTGCGACAGAGGGACCGTCTTCCCAGGGCCTTGATGGAGCTTTTGGTTTTGGTGTTCTCACCAGGGAACAACCTCACTCTGTTATACTGGAAACTTCAGCTCACCCTCCAAGGTGCTCCAGGAGAGACCTCCCTCTGAGTTGTCTTCAAAAAGTCACAGAGAGGTTGGAATGGAATGGGGCTTCACTCCAGTGACTTTGGAAGAAAATCTCTAATCCCACCTGGCTCAGGACACTATGGCCAGGCTGCTGGAGAGCGGCAGCCACTAGAGGAAAGGGGTGTTTTATACTAAGAAAAGTGAGTCTGATTGATTCCAGTCTTCATCTGCTTATATTCAACAGCCCTTCCACATTGCTGCTGCCCAGCTCACAGATTCCTGCTTGTGTCGGAGTTGTTTAATAAAGGGAGCTTTGTTTTAATATCTTCTCCCCGGTGCCTGTTTTGTCTTCAGAAAGTGGTCCCGCAGCAGCTCCTGGACAACCTAGAGGCACTATTGGGCCACAACTCTTTTGCTAGCAGGCACACAGCTCCTGGGGGACACTGCTTTGGAAGAAACAGATGGTTGGCCCAGAGGGATATTAATCCAGAGAATGACTGGTTCTGATCCCAGTACCAAGGGGGATGCTGCAAAGATGTTTTACAGTCCATGGGGTTATTCTAGCCCCAGGGTGTGGGGGCCATATTTTACCAGTGTGAGACTGTCACCTTTGTGATGGGCACTGGTAGAGCTAAGATTTACTTTCTACAATGCATGTTCTTGGTTAGTGGTAAGAACATCCATTCTTTGAAACTGAGTTACAGTGATTTATGTGCCATCTGTTTTCTGCCAAACTTTCTGCTTACATTTTCATCATGGGTAAAGGGAAGGAGCATTAGATTATAATCCCAGCCCCATAAAATTTACCCTGCTGTGTGACCTGGAGCTACCTTCTTTCCCTTTCTGGACTTCAGTTTCCTTCTCTAAAAATGACATAATTAGGTATAGCTTTCCAGAAATCCTCCCATGTGCTCCAAATACAAACAAATCAATCCCCCAATCAAAACTAATTTTAGAAATAGTCCCCAATAAGAACAAATTCATTTCTGCTAACATTATGAGACTTGAAAATGGGTTCCTTATATGCACATGTGATTATAAGATTTTTAAACCCAATTTTAAGGGCTCAAAATTCTTTAGCTTTGAAGTAGATTGCTATTTGTCTGCTCTTCCACTGCGAAAAGCTTGCTGGCACTCAGATTTGCTGATAGGAGGATCCAGGCAAGGATCTGATTTCTGTTTTCTGGCAACAAGGCATCAACAGAGAAAACAGTCCCCGCTCCTTGCAATCCTGGCTTCCTGGGTGCAGTGGGTGCTCTGGGAGAGCATTCAGGCATTCAGCACTGTCTGATGCTCGATCCCACAGAAAGTGGGTGAAGGCCTCAATAGACATCATTGTGTGAGATCCACATCTTGAGCCATTTGCTGACAGCACTGAGTAGTTATTCCCGTTTTGCTGGTTCACCATGTTGCTCGACACTTGGAACATCACATATATGCTAAAGCATTTATATTTTAATCTGCTCCACATCAAACCATACATAATTTCATTTAAATATTTAGGCAGTGTCATCAGATGACTAAAATGTATCAGACTTAGAAGTTGTAGTATCTGTATACTAGATAATCCCTCTTGTAGAAGAATAAAAAAGCCCATTGGAAAATTTGAAGTTTTTAGAGATGAAGAAAGCCATAGAAATTACAATTCAATTCTTTCTCTTTAGGTAGAAGCTCAGAGATGAAACAGAGCCAGAGCTAAAGCCAGGGCTGTTGATTTTGGTTATGTTACACGTGGCTTAGGATCCTAGTGCCGGGCTTCGTCCACCTACAGGAAGGGCTGCTTCTTATAATCCAGCTAAAGATGGAACTTGCTGACTAATCCATGGATCTGCAAGTCTGTGTCTGTCCAGAAGGAGGGGATGTTTTTTGTTCTCTTTCTTCCTTTTTTTTTTTTTTTCTTTCGGTACTGGGGATTGAACCCAGGATACTTTACCACTGAGAAAACAGTCCCTTTTTATGTTGAGACTGGGTCTTACTAAGTTGTTCAGGCTGACCTCAGACTTGGAATAGTCCTGCCTCAGCCTCCCAAGTCACTGGGATTACAGGCATGCACCACCACAACCGCTGGGGGAGCCTTTTACTTATTCACACAGAGGTGACAAATGTACTGGAGGCAGCCTAGGCTGAAAAGCTCAATTTTTATGTTTATGGCTCTTGGTTGGTATGGCTTTGAGAACCACCATTTGTCTTGATGACTAAGCTTTTGTTTTCATCTGTTTTATTGTGTTGAGTGCTTATAACACAGGACATGTCCACACACGAGGAATCCCAGGAGGTGTGCTGGGCAGGGGATATGAAGTAAAGTGATTGCTTGTGGTCACTCAGTGTGGAATGACTACAGTTAGCTACAAGCATGGTCTTTTGAGCCAGGGAAGAAAAAAAAGCACTAGTATCACTGTTCCCCGGGCCATCTTCCTAGGCACTTTAAATATAAAATAATGAATTAGTGTAAAGAAGAAGGTTTGACTCTATCAAGTCAGGAAAAACTCCTCTTTTGTCTTCCGGCTGAGCTGCTTGATCTTGTGTGTGATTCCCCTTCTTTGACAAATATTGAATATGAGTTGCGTAATTCAATTTGATTCAGGCCCACATTTGAGAACATACCTTGTGCCCAGTGCTGCTTTTGTGAAGCTCACAAAAGGAAAGAGGATTGTAGTCCAGTGTCATTTTTCCTCTCCCTCAAAGGCAGAAAGACTCTTGGGCTTAAGTTTCTTCTCTAGAGAAGACACAGGACACAGTGATCCTCCAAACGGGTGAAGTGCTTGCTTCACAGCACTGTCAACGAACAAGGAAATCTTAGTTTTAATGCACTCTTCATCATTATTAACACATATGTAACATTTTTTGGCACTTAATCAGCTGAAAAGAAGCCACGGAATGAGTCAGTACCATTTAATAATATATACCTATGAATTTTAATTGAAGTACAAATGCTGAATTATTTCCCATAAGACAGCCACAGGGAACAACTCCCTCACTGACGTCAAGAGAGGAGATAATGGGGGCCACCTCACCAGCTCCTTATGCCAAGGCATTCAGTGTTCTGAGGTGGCTGACAGTGGAATGGCTGAGAAGTGGGAAAAAGTTGAACTGATCCCGCATCCAAAACTCTTCAGGGAAACAGGAACCATTTGGCAAAAATTCCAAACCACAAGTCCATGGTTCTACCTCCTGCCAAGAAGCCTGTGATGGGAAGTGACCTCCCTACATAGTCCCAGCAGCCCACTCACCAATCAACTACTCCCAGATAATTTGATGTTTCCAATATGAGACGTGGGGCCCACTTTGATTTGGACGGGGTTGACGTCTTCAGACACATCAAGACAAGTAACATCCACCATTCTTGAGCTCACGGCTGTGTTGGAACTGCAAATTCTGTCACACACCCTGCTTCCCTTCCCCTCCCTGTAAATTACAATGTCTTCTGTGCCCACTGCTGACCTCCAGGGCCAGACCATGTCAAGTGGGGAACAATCTGATTATTGATCCCGGTTTTCACTACAATGGATGGCAGCAATCATGTGAAAGTTTGGATTAATGAGTCACCTCTGGCTTCAAAAATCTTGTTAAGGCTCCACAATAAAATAACCAAAGATGTTCCTGCCCTCTCTTTACCTGATGTGTTGCTTGGGAGGAAAGTCTGAATGCCCCGTTTATTCAACAAGCAACACCCCTTTCCTGGCCCCTTTGTATGATA
The DNA here is from genome assembly GCF_052094955.1 of Ictidomys tridecemlineatus. Taxonomy (NCBI): domain Eukaryota; kingdom Metazoa; phylum Chordata; class Mammalia; order Rodentia; family Sciuridae; genus Ictidomys; species Ictidomys tridecemlineatus. Next base: position 134,682,064 of record NC_135479.1, on the reverse strand, counting down.
CTTCTGGGGGAAGGAAAAACAAAAGGAGAAGAGGACATGCCCTGCTGCCCTCCCCTTGGCAGGCCAGCCACACAGGAGATCCAGATAGAGTCGAGTCTGACAGTTTGTCACCTTGAGGGTCCCTCTCCTAATCACTCATCAGCTTTTGTATGCCCCCAAAGCTTTAGGTGGGTATGACCAGGTGCCTTCTTCATCTGAGTGTCCATTTCATCAGTGAACTGGGAATCATTCACTGGTAAGAAATCTTGCTTCAAGCTCCCTGTGTCAGACTTTGGCAGGATGATGGCATATGTCCAGGAAATCCTGGGTAGACCCTAGTTAAACCCCTTTTTTCTCACTTGATGGTTTTAACTCTGAGTTACTGTCTGGGTGGTGGGTGGGGAGAGGAACAGGGACTGGGCAAGAAGCATTACCTGCTCTGTCTCATCTTTTTCCACTTGTTAATCCTGTATCCCATTGTTTCAAAGGGTTATAATCATGGCTGGCATTTATAAAAAAAAAATTTATGATCTTGGAGCTCTTGGCAATCATATATAACTACATAATTATCTTGAGAGACACATCAATGCAATCTTCGTTTTATAAATGGGGAACATGAACAGTCATAGGGAAGATGGGGTAGTGACGTTCCGGTCATTTGTGGATTCAGTCCTCAGTTTTTGAGTGGACACTCATTAGTGGGTTTGGAGCAGTATTCAGAGATGAAGAAAATTACACTGCTTCCTTTATGGAAGTCCACGTAAAGTAGAAAAAAAAATCAGTGTAAACAAACGATCAGTATAAAATAAGGTCAATGTTCTGGTAGGTGGAGTAGGCCCAGTGGACTCCGAGAAGAAAGTGGTTGGGTCTAGGGGAAGGGTTACAGAGAGGAAAGCTGAGTCGGTTCTTAGGTGCCTGCCCATTCCACTCCCAACAGGCAGACAGGAGTCCCATGACCTCTGACTCTCACTGTCCTCAACTGGAGGGTGTTGAATTTGAACTGGGTGCTTCTTGGGTTCTAAAACACTGGGCCTTCAGAGATGTCCGGGAGAGTTCATATTAAAGTTAGTATTTTGGGGTAGGGCAGAATGGGATCTTTACTATGGATTGCCTTGGGCAAGCACTTTAACGAATGCTGTGAAAATTCAAATAAATACCAGGTAAAGAGGAAGTTTTATTTTATCCCCTTGCGAGGGAGTCATTATTTAAGTGGGTGGGGTGTAGCCCTCAAGGACTGTGCTTCCTACCAAACAGGAAAGGAGTAACTGCTGCCAGGAATCGCTGAGGGAGCCCATCCTGCAGACTGAAGCCAATGGCAGTACCAGAACATTCCCTCTGCCTGTGAGCCTTTGAAACTTTCCATCCCGCAGGCCCTGGAGCCCGCGTGCATGTCCTTACACTTTCATGTCAGAGATGGGAGGGATGAGGACATTCCAGCCCTCAGGTATGAGATCTGAAAAGCCTAAAGCATTTGGAAAATTCAGTAAGTCTTCTAATAAAATCTGAAAGCCACGTAACATCAGATTTAAGGCCATTTTTTTTTTTCCCCAAGATTGCACAGGGAATTCAGTTTCAGAAACCTTGGGAGTCACTGGAAGAAAATCATCTCCAGCAGAAGTTAATGGGGTTAATGTTCCTCATTTAAAACCAAAAGGGTCAAATAGAACATTACGCAATAAGTGTCCAATCACACTTAGTTTGTTTGTTCTATCTACCTGCTTTTTGGTTTGTTAAAGTCTGTAAATGCCTTTGAAGGTCTTAAGCAATCATATTCCTTAGATTTAGAATAAATTATAGATTCCCTGAGGCTCAGAAACTGACTTCAAGGCTGCTGGTCACCAGGGTAAGACTCTGGTTTCTCATGATATTCCAGTGTTTAGCAACATTGACTGAACAGACAGCAGTGTTTTTCTTTTCTATATTTGAAGTTCAGAGTTTCAGGACATGTTTTTCTTGCAAGATAAATATGAACTAAAATTATACTTCTTTGAAGTTAATATTGGTAATTAAATAAAGACTAGATTCATCTCCCCCCACCCCAACCGCACCCCAGTATTCAAGTTAAAATGTAACACCTGTTAGCGCAATCGCCAATTGCCTTCTGAGTGGTCTTACTTTTAGCCACTTAGTATGGAGTCAAGAACAGCCCTGGAAGACATGGCTAGAGCTCCCTGGCCTAGACAGTGTCACTTCATGGGTGAACGCTTATGCTTTTCTTTGTCATTTAGCACTGGCATCACTAACTTTCCACACCATCCCAGAAGACATGCAGGGGAAAAGAAATAGGGGCTAGAATTTATCTAATTATTTTATCTAGAATTTATCAAATTATTTAATTTGACTGAAGTCAAAGTCACAGCAGAAGGTCAGTTTCCCAACTAAAAAATAAGTGTACTTTGGGACGAGTTGCAGTTCTGACCTCGTGTAGGTCTTTGGATTATGAGGAGGAGACATGAGCTGTGTGACCCTAGGTCTCACCATCTGCTCCACACTCCAGTAGAAATCCAGAAGGAGGCAACTGTCTTCAGCAAGATGGTGGTTGCCTCTGCTCTGAGCCGGTCACCTGGGGTTAAAGCTCTGTTCAAACATGCCCTGGCTTCCTCTGAGGGAGCACTATGCGCCTTGTCTGAACTTCCAGGCCGCAGGGCTGAGTGCAGTGTGCAGATTTTTTCTTCCAGATATTTGGCTTCTGAGTGATGTATTTTTGTCTCTAAGGGTAATAAAAAGTACATCTGATGTTGCTCCCTGTACCAGGAACTTTGCTTTAAAGCACTGGTGCACCACTTCAAAGTCTGGATGGACACCACGTAGGGGATTGTTCCTGGGGACTCCAAGGTGTGCCAATGAATTGGGACATGCTGCCCACCAAGGCGCTACCAGCTGAACACTGTCAAATATGTCAAATATGACTCATTACTATACTGAAAACTCTAAACTACCTCACCTTCAGAATCAGTGAAGTAGATAATAACGTTTTTTTCAATGTGGCAGAGCAAACCCTTCATTTGTATCCAGGTAGGTTTACCAATTATACTGGAATGGCACAGAGGGCTGAAGAGAACAAGCCCATGACAGGGACCTCAAGAGAATCGTTGCCACAATGGGATTGTGGGCTGTGTGTTTACAGTTGAGCAAATGAAGGCCATTGCAAATACTGACTCACAGTTGGAAGAGGCCTTAGAAAGCATGTGGTGGTCACACCCTTTATTTTGAATTTGGGGAAGCTGAGACCCAGGGAGAGTTGTGATTTTCTCAGGTTTACTAAAACTGTTAGCGATTCAATATGGACTCCCACCCAGACCTCCTGGCTCCTAGTCCAGAACTCCATCACAGGAATCCATGGAATAGTAGAGAAGAGTGCTGTTGAGTCACAGAAACCTGCACCCCTTGCTGCCTCTTCCTAGCTCTTTTATGATGGACACATTCCTAACCCTCTCACGTTTAAAATTGTTATCTGTAAAGGAAAGATATTCTATGAGTTTTCAGGAGATTGAATTGAGCTAATAGATGAAAATGCCCTGAACAGGGCAGGGGACCATTAGAAAACAGTGGCTATTTTACTATGTCAGAACACCTAGAAAGGACAAAAATAGATAAGAATGTAAGCTCTCTGAGTATTTTTCAAGCTCTCATGAATTTTTTTTTGTGTGTTTTTCTTTTGAGACATTATTCTCATGAAAAATTTTATAATTTTCAGAGTCAATTTTCATATAATTACATGTAGAAATAGTCTCTGGCCACAATTAACAAATTGGAAAGAGAAAGTTTTAACACAAAAGTAAGAGGGTGTTTTAACTTCAAACAGATTGTCCATCACTTGTGCAGAAAAGAGATGGCTGACTGTCCTGCCTTAAGTGGCTGTGCATGCTGACACATGCCTATAATCCCAGCAGCTCGGGAGGCTGAGGCGATAGGGTCACAAATTCAAAGGCAGCTTCAGAAACTTAGTGAAGCCCTAAGCAACTTAGCAAGACCCTGTCTCAAAACAAACAAACAATCAAACAAACAAAAAGGGCTGGGATGTGGCTCAGAGGTTAAAAACCACCCCTGGGGTTAATCCCTGGTACCAAAAAACAACCAACCAACTAAACAAACAAAACAAAACCAACTTATGTGGCCCTTCTGACTCCCTAACTTCTTCTGTAAGTGATGTTTCAGCTGCTTTTCCTAGTACATAGTGCCCCAAGCATTTCAAATACAAAATCATTGGTCAACAGCAGAGGGCACTAAAATCATTGGTCAACAGCAGAGGGCACTATTAGCATTTTGCTTTGAGGGTCTGGGGTGGGGCGTGCAGTCTATGCAATCATTCATTCACACATTTTGGAAAGTCTCTCTCTCTCTCTCTCTCTCTCTCTCTCTCTCTCTCTCTCTCTCTCTCTCTCTCTCTCTCTCTCTCTTTCCAGTAATGAAAATTGAACCCAGAGCCTCTCACAAACTAGACACATGTAGACCCATACTCACTCTACCATTGAGGTACATCCCCCGCCATTTTAAAACTTTTTATTTTGAGACAAGTTGCCAGGCTGGCCTCAAACTTGTGATCCTTCTGCCTCAGCCTCCAGAGTTGCTAGGAGCACCAGCATGCAGCACCATACCTGGCTTTCATTTTGGCAAGTCTTGATTTAAAATCTGTTGTGTGTTCTGCATTGAAAGGAATGCTGAACAAACATAAGATGTGGTACTTGCAGACCAAGTGCAAAGAGCATGTACAAAATATGAAAAGATATGTGTGGTACCTGCCTGAGTACAAAGGATACATGTATGTTTGAGAGGTTATTGAGGGTTTGGGATTGGCTGTGTAGCCCAGGGAAATATTGCAAGGCAGTTGATCTAGAGCTGTTCCTTAAGTGACGAGGAGGAAGTAACATAGACAACACAAGCAAAAGTGAAGAGTCATGCACTGCCATGAACATCAGCATTATAACTGTGACAACAGCTATGCTGACGAATATCATTACCTCTACCACTTACAACAATCATCATGGCTCATGTGGGAGGCAGCTTGCACAACCATGATGTCATTCAGCCCTTGCTGCAATCCTGTGACTTCAGCTCTACGGGTATTGTTCTAATTTGACTAAAGTGACAATCGAGCTGCTTTGAGGGAAAGTGACAAGCCTAAGGTCACACAGGCAGTGAACGGTAGTATTTGGGAGTTAGTTTTACTCCCTGCTAATGCAGAAGGAAATCCTTAAATTTGTGACACAGACTTTCCTAGAAATGAAGGTTTGGAGTGTAGTGGGGTTTTTGTTTGGTTGTTTATTTGGTTTTGGGTACTGGAGATTGAACCCGGGCATTTAACCACTGAGTCACATCCCCAGCCCTTTTCTGTATTTTATTTAGAGATAGGGTTTCACTGAGTTGCTTAGTTTCTTGCTAAGTTGCTGAGGCTGGCTTTGAACTCAGGATCCTCCTGCCTCAGCCTCCTGAGCCTCTGGGATTACAGATGTGTCCCATTAAGCCTGGCTGGAATGTAGTGTAAACAGCACAAGTTTCAGAAGTTTGCAGCCTACCTCTGCATTACTGAGGGTGTGACAATAAGCTAGACTGAGGCATTGGGGCTTAAACCTCAGGGAGAAGGTTGAGATTTGGAAAAGCCAGAGGTGATGGTTTAGCCAGAGGATGTTATATTAACAAAATTAGCATAGTGGACTTGGAAGGAAGAGGAAAGGTGTCAGGGAGACCAATGAAGAAAATTCTATTGTAATCTAGGCTAGAGAAGGGGTTTGGGGGTCATTTGCTCCAGTGAGAAGGAGGAGGTTTGATCACTGTTATTATCTATAATTGCTGGCACAGGGAATCATACAAAGCAGACTGGTTTCTAATTCATTTTATATTGGTTTTAAATTATCTAGAGAACCTCTCCCACTGCCTGCATGTACCCTGGGTCATCCAATCTCACTGACCAATGGTCTCCACTTTATTTACCTGCTCTCAAAGCACATGTGAGGACAGCCTACATCAGGAGAGGTACTTTAAAGGAAAAAGAAATAAGAATTTGGAGGCTGCCGAAGTCACCAAGGCAAAAAGACAAAAACTGTGAGTCTGAGATGTTGAGCCTAGGAAAATAACGGTGTCCTTAGTGCAGACAGGGAAGCAAAAGCTTAATAGGGAAGGTGGCCTTATCGGACAACAGAACTTCCAAGTGGCAATGGAACCCTTACCTGGAATGTTTCAGAGCAAATTATATTTCCCATTCCGTGTATTGATTACATGCTTTTCACCTTTTTCTTCCCCTAACAACCAAGAAATGATCTATGAAAGATTTTTTAGAAGTAAATAAGCTAAAGTGAGAGAAAACTGGTAAGTTGTTTATCAAAACAAATCGCCATCTTTTGGGGAATCGGGGCTCTCTGCACGCTGCTGCAGCCCTGGTCTGCCTCCTCAGCACCACCTGTGGTAGCTTTGCTCCCCTTTTCTCCCTGCCTGCTAGCACCTCCCTCTCTTATCTGGGGTGTTTATATTCTGTTCTTTCTGCCTAGAACACTCTCATCCACCACCACTCCTGCTTCATTGGGGAACTTAGGCAATCAGGTACATTACCTGGGAATGAGAAATGCCCAAATCAGCCTAGTTCTGGAGCGTTGGTCACCCTACAGCATGCATTGCTTTAGCCTGGGATACTTCCCACTCTAAGAAGCCTTCTCTGATCATCTCCACTCCCAGGCCAAGTTCAGTCCTGGCTGAGTGGTGCAATTCTTTCCTACTTCCTCCTTGTTCACACTCCTACACACTGTGTGTATGACCATCTCTGCTGTCCGCAGAAGCTGCTTCTCTGCCTCCACTCGCTCAACGTCCTGCTTCAGCAGCCTTCATCTCTGCAGAATCACGGCAGTACTCCCTAGTTTTCCTCCTTGCTTCCACCCCCACCCTTGCCGTACATATTCTTAACATGAAGGCAGAGTAATTCTTTTAAGGCATAATCTTGCTGCTCCTCTGCTCAAAGTATTTTTCAGCTTTTCCCTCACCCTATCCAAGTGAATGGCCCACAAGATCTGAGCCAACTATCTCTCTGCTCTACCTCTCATATACTCTCTCCTGGGTTAGTTGACTCCAGTGGAATTGGACTCGTTACTCCTCCTAGAACACGCTCAGCATGTTCCTGCCTCAGGGCCTTTGCATTTTTCTCTTGCTTATGCCTGAGCTATTCTTCTTTCAGGTGTCCCCAGGGCCCATTCCTGTGTCTATCAAATAGAAATCACAGTACACCTTCCTGAAAAAGTCTCTCATGATGTCTCTTTACAATTGAACTCTGACAGTTGCCATTCCTTTTTTTCCACTCTATGCTTAATTTTTTTTTCATACATTTATTATCTACCTTTCTACTTACATTTTATCTAACTTAGTTTGTTCATGGGCTGTCTTCCTCCACTTAGAGAAAATAGCTTTTAGGACAGGAACATATTCATTACCATCGTTCCAGAGTTTAAATTGGTATAGAGAGAAGAAACTTCTGAGTAGAAGTTTCTTCTGAGTTTGCATGAATTCATACTGCCCACGCACATGATTAGTGAAGGAGAAAAATAGACAGCGGGAAGGGCAATGGACCAAGAATTGCACTTTCAGCTCAGAATTTTAGAGACACTGAAAACATTACTTTCTAACCCTGCTTCTTTTTTTCTCCAACTATAAAACGAAGGTGTCTGACTCAAAGCTCTTTAAGGATAGTACAGGTCGAGGTATTCTCAGCGTCTGTGAGGCCATGTCAAGAAAGACCTCAACCCAAATTTGTTGTCAGATGGGATTCAAAAGCAAGAAGCTTTTAACAAAGGAAGGAGAAACCCTGCACATGTTCCAGCAGAGAAAAAATATACGTACAAGAGACATGAGAATTCCATATGTGAGGAAATGCATGGAAGCCAGGTGACTGAGCCAAGCTGACACAGACGACTCATTATAGGACTAGAACTGAACCTCAGCCCGGGGGTAAATTGTCCAAGCATCCTAGCACATGACCCCATGGGAGGGCACCTCACCATCTCATATCCAAGTTCTGCACCAATCCAATTTGGGATTAGAACATTGCCTGGAAATCTTTCCTTGCAGCCTCCTAATGGCCTCCAGTGTGGGTGGATTCTCGAATTAGTCATATGAGAACAGAGGACTTAAGAGAAGACAGACGAAAGTTCTAAGATGTCCCATTGGGAAAATAGCATTCCTTCAAAAAAAGGAAGGAGTTCACACAAAGTTCTGCCTAAGGCTATGCTGTCTTCAGAGGTAGAAACAAGTGGCCCACCAACTCAGAGAGGGTCCAGAGAGAAAGAGCACAAGGGGTTGAATTAGTAAATTTAAAGGAGACAATTCAAGTGTTAGAGCTACCACACCCTGAGCTCAAGAGACCAAACTGGTTATTCAACTTCCCCTGTATAGCTACCATGTGGATACAAACCTGAACCTGGTAAGGTCAGAGAGTTACTCCGCAGTAACCAAATCCATGCTGTTGCGGTGGCTATCGGTTAGATCTTCCTCTGAAGTTGTGGTTGAATAGAATTTTGCTGTTGTCAACCTTGTTTGGTAACACAACAATGACAAGTGTTGCAAGTGTAATTGTCACTGTTGAAATGTTCTCTTGGCAGTTTCTGATGTGTATGTGTGTGTGTGTGTGTGTGTGTGTGTGTGTGTGTGTGTGCGCGCAAATCTTTGTTTACCATCCTCTTTGTTCTTTATAGAGTAGCTCGGAACTTGATTTCCACTTCAAGGAAGTAACCATGGATTAGATTTATGCCCAACTAGTAGATATCAAGCTCCTTATTTATGCCACAGGTCATATTGGAATGCTTTGTGCTTCTCTAAAACCTTGTGAGATAGTACTATAGATTCCACTTATAGAAAAGGAAACTGAGGCCATTATGGGTTAAGTAAAATGCCCAAGACCCTGTGGAGAGCAAGTTTCCAGGTCAAGATTTTAAGGATTTGCTTCAAAGATACAGAAATATTTTTTTCAAATAAAATCTTATGCGGAATACCATTGTACAAAACAGGAAAAATCAGGACTGCTTGGGTTGAAGCAAGAGTCAGGAATTTGGAGCCCCATCAGCAGACAGCCACCCCCATCTTCCTCCAGCGCCTTTCTAGATGACTTTGGAACACATCCCCAAAGGCCTTCAGGGCAAACTCTATCACCCTTCACTTTTAGGTGCTATGGATCTAAGATTTCAAGTTCCCACCATATTCAGATGCAGACTACAGACTCTTTCCTCTGACGAATATCAGCTAGTTAGGCCTCTGATATGGAAAATCTGAATTTCTTCATCATTCACAGAATCATAGATGGCTAAAGGTACAAGACACCTAAGAAATCAACAAGTTCAAAAATCCCACATACTTAATAAAATTGTAAGTTAGAATGGCCCAGCAGAGTTATCTGGCCAGCTAGCCTCTGTCTTCCAAAGAGGTAGTATTTACAAAACATAACAAGAAAACATTCTACGCAGTCAGGGAATTAAAAAAAAAAAAACCCTAAAGCAGGGTCCAGGTTTCTCCCCTTCAGGCCTTGAGGCTGGATCTGAGGAGGGCTGGGGGTTGGAGCTGAGGTGGCTGGAGCAGCAGGAGCTGGGAGGAAAGTGGCTGTTTGCAAACAGTCTGAGATTAGTTAATAACTGTGAAAGCCGTCTTGGTGCATGACAGTGGAATATGAGCTCTAGCCTTTCAGCCATATATTCAGAGTTGCAGTGTTTCTTGACATTTCCAGAACTCTCCTAAGGTCATTGGGGCTTTGCTCTACTGCTGATGCCACTTCCTTTTCAAGAGAAGAAAAAAAAAAAGGCAGGAAGGAGTAGTTTTTACTGCCAAGGCCATATGAAAGAATTCCACCCAGGTTCACACAGGTGCAGATACCTGAGGGGTGGTGCCACACCAATAGTGCTGTCTCTGGTAATTGGGTTGACATCATTCAGCCACCTTAGAAGACTTGATTCCCTTCTATGGTTCCTGTCACCTCCCATCTGGTGGTAAAAACACCAGGGTGGCAGCTGAGTGATTATGCAGAAACAAATGAAAGAAACTAAAAGGTGATACTCTTCAACACAGAGGCAGTCTCCTGGCTTCTGACTCAATTCCCAAGGACAAGAAAAGGGCCAAGACCCCAGTCACCCACAATGGGTACAGGAGATCCAAGAATCATAAAAGTATGTACCCATGGGAGTAGAAGGCTCCTTAATGGTCACTTGCTCCAACACCCTGTGTGAGGTTTGAATCTTCAGGATGAATCATCCCTGACCCCAACCAGACTGACACATATTCTGTCCTCAAAGAGCCTTGGTATCCCTCACTGCTAGATCTTTCTTTGCACAATTTTTATTTTCAGCCTGCAGTAGCCTTTCTTCTTCCCTTATTTCTTTTTGGGCCTATCCACTACTTGCTTACCAAGTCTCATTGTAGATAATATTTTCTTCAGGAAGTCTTCTTTGATCACTGAAGTGTACATTTATTTACATGCCCTTAGAAAAAACGTCATAGCAAGTGGAACTACACATGTCTACCATTCATCAAACTGATGTTTCCATGTCTGTTTCTTTCCTAGACTAAGAGCTACACTGGGATGGAGAAGACTGGCTCTGCTATGCTTTAACTGCAGAGCCTACTACAAGGTCCAGTCCAATAAGGGCATTCAAAAAGAAAGAAAGAAAGAAAGTATGAGTGAATGAATGAATGAATGACTGTGTCTTGACTGCCGATCAGGTAATTACACTCATAATCTTACATTATCGTTGAACCATGCTTATGAAGAAGATAAAACATTTAGGCTTATAAAAAGTAACATTTTAATTCCTATGTTACGGATGAGGAAAACAGACTCAGACACAAAGGAAAGGTTTTTTTAATATATACTTAGTACATGTGCCGGGCAATCACTGTGCTAAGTACTTTAAAAATCTTTTATCATCTTAATTCTTATAATTGACCTCTGAAAATTTTATTTATTTATTTATTTATTGGTACCAAGGATTAAATCCAGGGGTGCTCAACCACTGAGACACATCCCTGGAGAGCCTCTACTTTTTTTTTTTTTTTTTTTAGACAGGGTCTCACTGAATTGCTTAGGCCCTCTCTAATTTACTGAGGCCACCTCTGAACTCAGGATCACTCTATCTCAGCCACCCAAGCTGCTGGGATCACAGGCGTGCACCACCTGAACAATGATCTCAGTCACAATTTAAAAAGTTAATTATATTTTAAATCTGCACACAGTGAAGCTCATACTTTTTAGAATGAGGTTCTTTGCATTTTGAAAAATGCATGGAGTGGCACAGCCACCACTGCACTCACAGCACAGACTTCTTCTGTCCTCCCGTGCTGCCCTTTGTAGGCATTCCCTCCCTCCTCCCTGGCAGTCACTGGTTGGTTCTCCATCCATATATAATTTCTATAATCATATTTTCAACAAATAGAAAAAGCAAGGCCAATGGAGTTTAAACAACTTGCACAAGGTAAGCTGCCAATAGGTGTCTGAGTTTACTTTTGAACCCAGCACTTCGGATTCCCTATAAAGGTGGAAAACATGAGTACAGAGCCAAGGAAAACAGCTGTCACACCCCCTTGCCTACCTCCCACCTTCATAGAGGGCTGTGTCTCTCAGTGTTCCGTTAAAGGCATGGCAAACCAGCCTCATTACCGAAGGCAAAATCTGATAATGTCCCACCTCTGATCATTCACTGGGTGCTGAGGGAAGACTCCGTTCCTACCCAGTGGAATCATCTGAAAACCATTACCATCTGCAGGCTGCTTAGCAGACTATGGTGTAAGAGATTGGTCTTTTTCCAGTTTCCTCACTTATCTCCAAGAAAAGACTGTTCTGAGCAGAGGTCACTGTTAAACATTTAGCTTCCCAATTCACCAGCCTCCCCACTAAGGCCCAGGGCCTTTGCCAGACATGGGTGAGACTGCAGGTGAGCCCTGCTTGCACAAGGTGGGTGCTGCTGCTAATTGGGTTGATGTAATTAACTGCCGTGGTTGTTCACCCGGGAAACCAGCCATGGTCTCAGCATGAGCAGCCTAGCTGGGCCAGCCTGAGGCAGCAAGCACAAATCTTACTGGGGCTCCAAAAGCAAACAGGTTTAGAGGCAGCTTCAAAGGTGGAGAGCTTGGCTGCCGCTGGGAGAGGGCCATTTCCCTGGGAGGCGTTGGCTTCAGAGGCCATGAGGGATAGAGAAATCATTTTATCTTCATCCTGCTTTTAATCGGGGTGGCAGGATATTGGTGCCACTTTTGTCTAAAGATAATCTCTTTTCTAAATAAAAAATGTATGTGTTTGAGGCAGACGGAAAATAAGTGAGCTGTGATTCTCCCTGACAGATGCAGGAAATAGCTATAGGCCTTTGGCTTCTACCTTGGGTCCCACTGCAGCCTCTTCTCCCCAGTCACCCTGAAAAATCAACCCTCTATCTTTCTTTACTTAGATGATGCCTTAGGAAATAATTTGTAATTCATGAGGCCAATCCTTCCCTCTAGGCCCACATCCTTTGCTGCAAAATGACATATAGTCATGCCACCCAGTAACTTGGATATGCTTGTGAGGCCTTCTCAGAAAGCAGCCCGGACATGTGAGGCACAAGAGTCTCTAGACTGCATCCTGTATTTCCCATAATGGACTAAACCCACGGCTTTAATACAGTACCAATGAGAGCAAATAGAGAAAGAAATTTCATTGGCTGGAAACACCTCACTTGCTAGCTTTTTACTATCTACCAGGGTGATTTGGGGAGACTTATTTTCTTTCTCTTTGGACATTGTCTTCCTCATGTGTGCAATGGAAGAAAGAATATTTATTTTCCAGGGTCATAGAGAGAAAAATGTATGTCAAGTGGCATACAAAACACACTTGATAGCCGTATTTATGATCATTCCTAACATCACCATTACCCTTGCTCAACAAAATTTAGTTTAAACAATGTTTGAGTGTTTCTGTAAATTTTATGCTTGAAGCATTCTCTCTCTGTGTCTCTTTTTTTTTTTTTTTGCTGCCAATCCACAATAGGATACAATACAAAGAATGCCCAGCCAGTGCCCTGTCTTTATTCTTGAATAGTACCTACCCTGAGAGCCTCTTCTTGTGTACCCTAAACTGTGTTATCCTCCAAGAAGCAAGCATATGGAAGGATCTTCTGAGTCAGTGAGTTCAATCCTTTGAGGCCAAAACCCAGGACTAGGCAATGCTGCCAGCCCTTGCTCTTTTCTTCTGCATCTTATCCTGTTTCCTCTGGTTCCTCAAAATCAAAGTTCTCCCCTAAATGGAATGCAACTTATGATAAGAAAATCTTAAGAAATCACAGACCAGCAATGCAAATATGAAAAGCCAGAAGTCCTTTTCCTCTCCTACTCTGCTAGCTTTCCCAGTCTGAAGAGGTATGCGGAGTCTACCCCTGACACTCAAAAGTGAACATTTCCATCTCTTTCAGTCTTCACGTAGTTTAGGAATATTTTTAGTATCCTGATGTCTGGGCATCAGAGGAGAGGGTGTGGCCCACAGAATATGTATGATTAAATCTCAAGGTGTGATATAATTTGAATGCAGAAAATTATCTGTTATACCACAACTAATTACTAGCTCAGGAATGGTGAATGTTATAACTGACTTGTTGCTTATTTCCTGGAGTGAAATGATACCAGATTGTCTTGATTCACAGTCCTGTGAGCTACCTCATCCCCCTCCCTTTTTAGACCTCAGCAACCCAGAAACATGGGCATAATGAAAATGGATGCGAATTAGGTAAAGAATTAATTTACAAGACAGTCCCTTCATTCATAGGAATTCTGTCAGCATGTATGAGGTTAAGAATTAATTTAGGTGCCTTTGCTCACTGAATGTACATGAACTTTTCATTGCAATAAAATGTAATGATCAGCTTTCATCTCAGAGCTCTGAGCTTGTGTTGACATTGAATCTGAATTATCTGACCTTCTTTTAGGGCTAGAAATTAAGGGCTAGAGTATACTTTACGGAATTTGTAATAAAACATTTAAGACTAGATGATCACTCTGTGACCTGTGTGTACCCAAGATCAGGACTGCTGGATCTCTCCTTTCCTAAATGACCCTTCCAGCAATTTTGCCATCTCTTCTATAAGATGAAAATCACCATCAGTCCCTTATGCTCTAAAGAAGTAAGCTAAAAATTATATGAAGCAGAAATACCTAGTAATTGGTGATGGTTATTTCTAGTGTTGGGATTAAAAGTGAATTTATTTTTGTTGTTTTTATTCCCCACACACACACATTTTTCAATTTTTAACACTTGAAACATTTATAATTTTGTCCCAAAGAGAGATATATTTTTAAAAATTACTATTTTCATAAGACTGATACAGTGGCTTATGAAATACTTTATATAGTCAAAAGACAGAACACACCTTCAGTGTTATTGCTATTCTGTCATTATTCAGTCTCTCAACCACTTATAAATGCTTGGATCTTGCCTCATCCTTTCCTGGTGAAGTCCAAAGATGCTAGATTTAAATGATACTCAGAGAAGCATCCTGTCCTCCTGTTACAGCCATTTAAAGACTGGACATTTCTGGATCAATGCAAAATGTAGCCAGCAGTGAAGTCACAATCACATCATACAATAGTTTATGTGCTTGAGGTCCAGGCCTTGCAGAATGGAGAGAACAGGGGATGAAAGAACCTGGGGTGGAGAATAGAGCACTGACTCATTAAATTCTCACCAGATGTCAACTGCCATGCTTTAGCCCACCCAATAGCTTAAGGCAAAGTCTTGTAGCTGCCGTTTCCCCATCTGTGGGCCCTAATGCTGACCAACCGTCCCCTCTGGCACCTTATAAGGGAAAGCTAATTAGAAAACTCATTTTGCAAGAATGCTATAGGGAGACCTTTCACACGGAATGGAACCACAGTGCCCACGGGCACTGTGACTCAGTACTGGAGTTGTCTTCTAACACCCAGACCTGAAAATTCCCCGCCCAAAAGAGGAGGTGACCTATATGGCAAAGGCCAGTCAAATTCACATGGACCCAGTCACTAGGAGAGAGCATGGGAGTGTCAGGCCCTCACAGTGCTTGAGGGCACTGGTTACACCCATGGTGTCAGCAAGAGAAGCAAATAGGCCGGTCAGCTCATTTACTCTTATTTGTGTATGTATTGTCTGCCCCTCATGCACCAAGAGCTGCATTACTTTCAGGAGGTGAAAGGAAGATGAATCAGATAGACCTGGTGTTCAGGTCTAGTCATAGTGAAAGATAGGCCTTAAAATGTTAAGTGCCTTGTAATTACTACAAACAAAACATATATAAAAAGCCATGGAATTCAAAAGTCAGGTGTAGCTTAGCCTGAGAAGGAAAGGAAAGTCTTCACTAAGACTTAACCCTCAGTTGGGTCTCAGAGAATGAGCAGGATCTGGCCAGGTAGTGAGAGGCAAGCCAGTTAGAGGACAGATGTACACAACTGGGCAAATAGGAACAAAGGGCAGAGTAAACGGAGCAGCTTTGGAAAGTGAATGCCATTTCCTAACCTTTCTATAGCTCTCAGTCATGCCACTCTCTAAAACTGAATGAAAATGTTACTGTCTTACCTAACACACACAATAAAATTGGTATTCCCAAAGTAATCCAGCAAATCCAAAGAGATAGTATAGGGGGAAAAATTGTAGGAGTTTAGCTATTTAATGACTCCAAAAAATGAACAAATAAATGAAGACTGTCTTCACTCCAGTCTCCAGGATGCTGTGCTTCAGAAAGCCAGGGGCTCAGCTCCAGCTGGCTCTAGGTGACTCTTTCACTTCATCTGCCCACTTAATTACTTGATACCTTTTTTTTTTTTTTTAAACTAGGGTGGCTGGGAACCATTCACAGCTATCTGTGTGTATGTGTGTTGTTTTAATGTTGTTACTCCTCAGGATTTATATTTGTTTTGCTTTTATTTTCTCATTTCCCAACCTCCCCTGACCTTGGTTGTACAAGGAGGGGTGAGCTTTCTTGTATGGCATCTCTGGGAGACAGTTATATGCCTGCTACCATTTCTCTTCTCTCCTGAAACCATACTGATGCAGAGAAAAGCTGTGGGTCTTGCACAGATCTCCCCTGCTCCACTCTTCTTTCTTTTTTTATTTGTTCTAATTAGTTATACATGATAGCAGAATGCATTTCGATTCATCATACACAAATGGAGCACAACTTCTCATTTCTCTGGTTGTACACGTTGTAGAGTCACACCATATGTGCAGTCATACCTGTACCAAGGGTAATGATATTCATCTCATTCTATCATCCTTTCTATCCTCATGCCCCCTCCCCATCCCTCCCTCCCCTTTGTCCAATCAAAGTTCCTTCATTCTCCCCCTAATCCCGCACTACCATTATGGATCAGCATCCACTTATGAGAACATTCCGCCTTTGGTTTTGGAGGATTGGCTTACTTCATTTAGCATAATATTCTACAACTTCATCCATTACTTGCAAATGCCATAATTTTATTCTCTTTTAATGCTGAGTAATATTCCATTGGTGTATGTACCACAGTTTCTTTATCCATTTATCTATTGAAGGGCATCTAGGTTGGTTCCACAGTTTGTGAATTGAGAGTTGCTATGAACATTGATGTGGATGTGTCACTATAGTATGCTGACTTTAAGTTCTTTGGGTATAGACAGAGGATTGGGTAACTGGGTTAAATGGTGGTTCCATTCCAAATTTTCTAAGGAATCTCCATACTGCTTCCCAAAAGTGATTGCACCAATTTGCAGTACCACCAGCAATGTATGAGTGTACCTTTTTCTCCACATCCTTGCCAACACTTGTTATTGCTTATATTATTGATAATTGCCATTCTGACAGGAATGAGATGAAATCCTAGAGTAGTTTTGATTGTCATTTCTCTAATTAGTAGAGAAGTTTAACATTTTTCATAAGTTTGTTGATTGATTATATATCTTCATCTTGGAAGTGTCTATTCAGTTCCTTAGTCCATTTATTGATTGGGTTATTTATTTTTTGGTGTTAAGTTTTTTGAGTTCTTTATATATGCTGTAAATTAGTGCTTTATCTGATGTGCATGTAGTAAAGATGTTCTTTGACTTTGTGGGCACTGTCTTCATGTAATAGATTGTTTGCTGAGAAAAAGCTTTTAGTTTGAATCCATCCCATTTATTAATTCTTGATTTTATTTCTTGCACTTTAGGAGTATAGTTAAGGAAGTCAGGACCTAATCCATCATGATGATGATTTGGGCTTACTTCTTCTATTAGGTGCAGGGTCTCAGGTCTAATTCCTAGGTCCTTGATTTACTTTGAGTTGAGCTTTGTTTGTGCATGGTGAGAGCTAATGGTTTAATTTCATTTTACTGTATATGGATTTCCAGTTCTCCCTGCACATGGTGAGAGCTAATGGTTTAATATCATTTTACTGTATATGGATTTCCAGTTCTCCCAGCACCATTTGTTGAAGAGGCTATCTTTTCACCAATGTATATTTTCGGCACCCTTATCTAGTATGAGATAACTGTATATATGTGGGTTTGTCTCTGTGTCTTCTATTTTGTATCATTGGTCTATATATGTATTTTGGTGCCAGTACCCTGCCATTTTTGTTACTGTAGCTCTGTAGTATAGTTTAAGGTCTGGTATTGTGATGCCTCCTTCTTCACTCTGCTTGCTAAGGCTTGTGTTGGCTATTTTGGATCTCTTATTTTTCCAAATGAATTTCATGACTGCTTTTTCTATTTCTATAATGAATGTTGTTGGGATTTTAATTGGAATTGCATTAAGTCTGTATAATGCTTTTGGTAGTATGGGCTTTTTGACAATATTAATTCTACCTATCCAAGAACATGGGGGACCTTTTAATCTTCCAAGATCTTCTTCAATGTCTTTCTTTAGTGTTCTGTAGTTTTCATTGTATTGGTGTTTCAACTCTTTTGTTAGATTGATTCCCAAGTATTTTATTTTTCCTATGGCTTACAATGATAAAGAAAGATGGTGCAGAAACAACTGCTGAGGTCAAAAGGATACTTGGGAGAGCAGAATTCCCCTCTTTGCCCCCATTTTTCTGGAGACAGATATAAGCAGAGAGGTAGAGCCCATGTACTAACACAGACAGGAGCACAGATCCTTGGCCACTGAAGACTCAACAGATTGTGGGGACCTTAAAGTGGAACTTGCAATGGTACTCTTATTCGTTTCCTAGATAGTAGAGTGTTCCTCAGAAGAGCTATAACCTCAAGGTAGTTATGAAAGTATGAAGAGAACAGGCCATGCCTTTCCGGAATATTCTTCTCTAGTACCTATATTATCTTCTCCAAACTTATAAGCTTTGATGCAAAAGGTATGGGGACAGACTGGAGCCTTATCCTATAACAGGCCCCATGCATGTTTCTTCACTAAATAGCACAAAAATGCCTTTGCCTCAAATTCCTTTCTCTGATTCTCAGTGTCACTATCATATCCATCTTTCTGGAAACAACGTTGTGAATGTCATCCTTCTGCCTTTACATCTTCATTAGCTTCCCTGTGAGTTTAAGAGGAAAAAAAAATCCTAGATACTAAGCCACGAACTAAAAGTTGATAGGTTCTCATCTAATTTGTTGATATTGTGTCTTTGAAATCCCAGCCCCACATCTAATGCTTCTAACTATATTAAAGCGCTTGAGGATCTAGTATTGCACACACCCACCTATTCACACGGGATTGTGACTCCTCTGTGCTTTTCTGCTTGGATTGCATTTCTTTTGAATCTCCAAAAAGGAAAAGAATAGTGTATAGATTCATGACTCACCTTCCTTGTTGTTCCAGAGTCAAGGGTAACTACTGCTCTATCCTTCAATAGAAGCCTTATCACATATTCCCTGTATTTCTCATTAGGCAACGTGAAATTTCTCCCTCAGTACAATTAACTTTGTTCCCCTGAGAACAGAAGCAATTTGGAGGCATAGATTTTGCATGTCTTTTTGGTTCAATTGTATATTCTAAGTACCTAGAACAGTATCTTACAAATATTGGTTCTCCATAAATACTTATTGAATAAATTGATTAAATTTCAGTACATATTTAATGAGTTGCCAACACCATAACAGGGTGACCTATGTGCACTCTCTGTCTTTCCCCATCATCTATTGTGTTCCTTGAAGGGTGGAAATTTCTGCTGTACTTAACATAGTACCCACCACTTATGAAGAACTTTGTAAACATTGGTTCAGTAAATGATATATTCAACTGAATCAAAGAATATCTTTATAATCAATAACCTTTGCAATATCCTTTTAATTCATAAATAACTATCTTCTTTCTGCCTCTATTCTTCAGACTCTTGTAACAAGGTTCTGTGTTACCCTTGAGTAGAAAAATCAATAGCAAATATTTGCTTTACCTGTGTTACCATAAATGCTTTTCACTAGTGCTTATAAACTAAATATGCGTTTCATTGTTTATTATGAGTTAAGTGTAAGTGGTAAAGGGAAATGATCATGGAGGAAATAATCAAATTGAGAAAGAATTCAATTCAATTCAAGGAGGAAAAAAAAATGTTTAATTCCACACCCATTGCCTGCCCCTATCCATTGTATTTCTTAACCCTTTTACTTTCATGGTAGACACTTATTTCCCTTATAAAATTTATGCTATTTGAATACGATTAATTTGTACTAGAAAAACCTAAAATTTATGCTATTTGAATACGCTTAATTTGTACTACAAAAATCTATTCTTCAACATAAAGAATTAGCTTTCAAACTCAGGATGCTGCTGTTTTATCTACTTTTACTTTGACTGATGCTGTGACTTTAGTTTAGCTGCCATATTTAAAACAATTCTAACTTACTATTCTCAAGTAATATCTGGAGCTATGCACAAGGGCAGGATGCTGGAATATCATCTTTGTGCTGCCATTAATTAGCCCAGTTCCACACACAGAAATGGGAATGATGTATGTATTTAGTTATCACAATGTAGATAATTTAGTTGATCAATTTAATAAATTAACTTATTGTCTTGCAATTTGCCACACAGTATGCTTCGTTCTGGGATAATACAAAAGTAAATATGACAGTTCCTCACAGTTTGGTAGATAAGCAAATTCACAACATTTCATGAATCAATTTCAGCATATAGATACAACTATATTTTTAAATTTATAAATCAGAGAGTAGTTAATACTCATGAGCATAGATGCAAATATCATCAAGAAAATATTAGCAAATTGATCCAAGAGAGGGTGAAACAAATTCTATACCACAGCCAAGTTGTATTTATTCCATGTATGTGTGACTTTTAGAAAACCCTAGAGCATCAACAGGCAAAAGGAGGAAAAATATATTATCATATATAGCAAGAGAAGCAGAAAAATCATTTGACAAAGGCTAACACCCCTTCATGATTAAAAATTTCAAAATAATTAAAAATCGGTGGGGGAATGCATGGGGGAATTTCCTCCACTCAATGAGGAATATTTTCAAATAAACTAAAGCTATTGCCATACTTAATGATGAGAAACCTTGTTTTCCCACTAAATTGAAAGATAGGACAAGGATGTCTGTTTTCACTACACCTACTTAACATCATTCCATAAATCCTAATTAGTGCAATAAAACAAGAAAATTAAATAAAAATCATACAGACCAGAAAAGAAGAAATAAAATTGACCCGATTATCTGTGAAGAAATAATCTAAATAATAACAATGAACACTGGAACTAATGAGCAAATATTTCGAGGTTTAAGGTCATAAACTTACTGCACAAAAGTCAATAGTTTTCTTATGTAAAGCAATGAACAATTGAAATTTTAAAAAAAACTCTACAATAGAGAGATCCAAGATAGCAGAGCAGAGAGGTCACACGCTCCTGGTTACTCCGTGGCAGCAGACGGGCAGCTTCTCTATAAGGTGGGTGAACAAGAAAAAAGGGAGGGGGAAACTTTACTGGAACTTAAAACTGGACATTCAAAGAAGACTGGGAACACAGGAAGTTGCATATAATAAGGAAAAAAGCTCCAGTGGCACAGCTGCTGCCACAGCTGAGCTAGAAGCTCTAGCCAGAGTGGTCCCTGGTAAGTGTGGTAGAGGGATAAGGGAATTAAAGGAACTAACATTTTTGCAAGGACCAAGGCCTGTCTGGGTACGGAGTGTTAAGAGACTAAGGACATTACCCAACAAACCTGAAGGATGTGCTGCATGATATCCATGTGTGGAGAAAGAAGCTGCTGTCTCTCCAGGTGGCATGCAGAGGACTAAGGAAGAAACCATTTTGCAATTGCAATGAGGGGTTGACAATGGTGGAAGACGATTCCTGGTAAATCCACATTTGGCCTGAAATATACAGACCCAGTAAACGCACACTGCGTGACATAGAGTGTGCTTAAGTGACTAGGAGAAAATCAAATGTGGAGTGGGGTCCGCAGATGATGTAGGGTATGAAGAATTGGCTCTCCCATCACATGAGTGGAATCCAGGGGAGAACCCTGGGGTAAAGTCTTCCAGTGTGGACCACTGGAGGTACACTGATTTAAAACCTCCAGACCAATTAGCACTCAGGGAAGAGCCTGGAGCCCTAAGTCTAAGCCCTGTCTCCAGGAACTCTGCCAGTGGGATTACCTCTTTCATTCTTCTAAGGTCTTCTTTAATTAAGATCTACCAAAATCTCTTGGATAGGCGGAATTAACATTGTCAAAATGGCCATACTACCAAATGAGTTATACAAATTTAATGCAATTCCTATTAAAATCCCAATGATATTCTTCATATAAATAGAAAAATCAATGAAATAAGAGACCCAGAATAGCTAAAGCAATCTTTAGCAAGAAAAATGAAACAGGAGAATTATAATACCAGACTTTAAATTATATTACAGAGCCATAGTCAGTAAAATGGCATGGTCATGGCACCAAGACAGATATGTAGACCACTGGTATAGAATAGAAGACACAGAGATAAACCCACATAAAAAAGGTTATCTCATCCTAGACAAAGGAGCCAAAATAATACTTCAAAGAAAAGATAGCCTCTTCAACATATGATGCTGGGAAAACTGGAAATTCATAAGTAGCAAAATTAAATTAAACCCCTATCTCTTGCCCTGCACAAAAGTCAACTCAAAGTGGATCAAGGACCTAAGACTTAGACCAGAGACCCTGCAACTAAGAGAAGAAAAAGTCGACCAAATCTCCACCATGTTGGCTTAGGATCTGACTTCCTTAACAAGACTCCTAAAGTGCAAGAAGTAAAATCAAGAATCTATAAATGGGATGAAATCAAACTAAAAAGTTTCTTCATAGCATATAATAAATAATGTTAAGAGAGGGCCTACCAAATGTCAAAAAAAATCTTTACCACACTCACCTCAGATAGAGTATTAACTCCAGGATATATAAAGAACTAAAAAAACTTAATACCAAAAAAACCAAGGAACCCAATCAATAAATGAGAAAAAGAACTGAATAGACATTTCACAGGAGGATGAATACAATCAATCAACAAATATATGAAAAAATGTTCAACATCTCTAGAAAGCAATTTGAGAAATGGAAATCAAAACTACACTGAGATTCTATCTCACTCTAATAAAAAATGGCAATCATCAAGAATACAAGTAATAATAAATGTTGGCGAGGATGTAGGGGAAAGGGTACACTCATACATTGCTGGTAGGACTGCAAATTAGCACAACCACTATAGAAAGGAGTATGGAAATTCCTAAGAAAATTAGAATGGAACCACCATTTGACCTCGTCATCCCACTCATAGGTTTATACCCAAAGAACTTAAAAACAGCATATTACAATGACACAGCCACATTAATGTTTTTAGAAGCTCAATTTACGATAACTAAACTATGGAGCCAACTTAGGTGCTATTCAACAGATAAATGGATAAAGAAATTGTGGTATATATACACAATGGAATATTACTCAGTCTTAAAGAAGAAGGAAATTGTGGCATTTGCCAATAAATGGATGG
This sequence comes from Ictidomys tridecemlineatus, assembly GCF_052094955.1. Lineage (NCBI taxonomy): Eukaryota > Metazoa > Chordata > Mammalia > Rodentia > Sciuridae > Ictidomys > Ictidomys tridecemlineatus. The sequence goes on along the minus strand of NC_135479.1, from coordinate 134,659,188 downwards.
AGTTGGAGAATATTATGCTAAGCAAAATAAGCCAATCCCAAAGAACCAAAGGCTGAAAGTTTTCTCTGATATGCAGATGTTAATTCACAATAAAGGGTGGGGGAAAATAGAGATATTTTGTACTAGATAGAGGGGAGTGAAGGAAAGGGAGGGGCTTTGGAGATTGGAATAATAGTAGAATAAATGGGACATTATTACCCTATGTGCTTATACAATTACATGACCTGTATAACTGTACAACATGTACAACCAGATGAATGAGAAGTTATACTCCCTTTATGTGATGTGTCAAAATGCATTCTACTGTCATGTATAACCAATTAGAACAAATAAAAAAATTCAAAAAAGAAAAATAATCTGCCATATTAATACTAGAATGAATAAATGAAATATGTAGGCATAAATATAACTGTATATACACACACACACACACACACACACATATCCATGCATACAAACACACACATATAAATATATAATGAATAATAGGAACATTACCAAACCCTGATAAATTAAAGTTCTAAAGAAATGTAAACCGACGTGATTCTGCAATCTGCATTTGGGGTAAAATTGGGAGTTCATAACCCACTTCAATCTAATGTATGAAATATGATATGTCAAGAGCTTTGTAATGTTGTGAACAACCAATAAAAAAAAAAAAGAAATGTAAAATCAGGCATGGTGGCACACGCTTATAATCCCAGCTATTCAGGAGGCTGAGGCAGAAGGATTGCAAGTTCAAAGCTGGCCTCAAAAAAAGGGAGATGTTAAGCAACTCAGTGAGGACCCTGTCTGTAAATAAAAATACAAAATAGGGATGAGGATGTGGCTCAGTGGTTGAGTGCCCCTGAGTTCAATTCCCAGTACCAAAAAGAAAAGACACAGAGATTTTACATACATATGGATAGGAAAACTCAATTGGCAACAGGTCATTCATTTTTAACTTGATGTATAAATTCAATCAGTTCCAACCAAAATCCTAGCAAATTGTTTTGTGGATATTTACAAGCTGATTCTCTAGTTTAAACAGAAAGGAAAAGATTTATAGTAGTAATAAAATATTGAAAGAGAAAAACAAAGTTGAAAGACCCAACACTACTCAATTTCAAGACTTACTGTAAAGTTACAGTATTTAAGACACTGTAGTATTGGCAAAGCAGTCAGAAAATTTATCAGAGAAACAGAATAGATACCCAAGAAATGGACACAAACATAGTCACTTAAGTTTGACAAAGGAGCAAAGACAGTATGATGTGAAAGAGTGATCTTCTTAACATATGTTCATGGAACAACAGAATAACCACATAACCCCCCCTCCCACCCCCACCCCCACACACAAAAAAAAGATCTAGACACTTACCTTACACCTCAACCATATGCAAAAAAATAAAATAAAAAAATAAAATAAAATAAAATAAAACAACAAAAAACCCCATCTAGATTCTAGGCACATATCTCAAACTTTTTACAACAATTATCTCAGGATGGTTCATATACCTAAATATAACATGCAAAACTGTAAAACTCTTAGGAAATATCTATAGAAAATTTAGTTACCCTTCAGGTTGGTGATAATTTTTAAAAGCACAATACCAGCAGCACAATCCATGAAAAAAAATGACCAGATTAGATTTCATTAAACTTAAAAAAAAAACTAATCTTTGAAAGACATATCCAGAAAATGAAACTACAATCCACAGACTTGAAAATAGTTCACAATATATACTTGATGAAAGACTGGTATTCAAACTATAGCAAAAATTCTTAAAACTCAATAATAAGAGAAAAATAGGCTGAATAAAAAAGGGCCAAATATATGAACATCCACTTCACCAAAGAAGATAGGCAGATGGCATATAATCACATAAATATGCTAACCATCATTTGTATTAAGAAATTAAAAGCTGAAACTATGAGACACTACTATCCATCTATTAGAATGGTTGAAAATCAAAACACTAACAACACAAATTTTGGTGATTGTTGCTAGGAATGCAAAATTGCACACCTACTTAGACAGCTGGACAATTTTTTTTGTTTTGTTTTGTTTTTCATTTTTTACAAGATTAAATATACCCGTACTGTGATCTAGCAGTTGTGCTACTTACTACTTATCATGAGTTGAAAAATGTATATCTTTACAAATGCCTGCACATAAATGTTGATAATTAATTTATTTAAAGTTGCCCAAACTTGGAAACAGCCAAGATGTCCCTCGATGAGAATATGTATAAATAAATTGTGCTAATTCCATATAGTGGAGTACTATTCAGTATTAAACAGAAATGAGCTGATAAACCACAAGGAGATGTTACAATCCTTCAATGCATTTTGTTAAGTGGAAGAAGCCAATCTGAAAAAAGCTGCAGCTTATGTGATTCTAGCAATGGAACATTCCAGAAGAGGCAAACTTATGGAGGCAGTGAAAAAATCAGTGATTGTCAGGACTTGGAGGAGGGAAAGGATGAAGAAGTGGAAAATGAAGATGCTTTAGGGAAATGAAGCTATTCTGTATCGGTACTGTTAGTGTTGGGTACCTGTCATCATGTATAGTGAAAAACTATGCAATGCTCAACACAAAGAGTGAGCCCTAATGTGAATTATGGAGTTTAATTAGTAAAGTAATATTGACTGATCAATTGTAACTAATGTAATAATGATGCAATATATTAATAATAAAGGATACTAGAGGCTGGATGGGGAAGTGAGGAGAACATGAGGATTCTCTACCTTCGACACAGATTTTTTTTTTCCCATAGACCTAGATCTGTCAAAAATAAACTATATCAATGTATTTAAAAAGCGATTAATAATGGAGGGACAGCAGCAATTTTATCATAACAAATATAAAGGAAAAAGAGAAATTATAAGTCATAAATAAAAGCATTTTCTTGGAAATATTTGCATTTTAAATAAAAATCCTCCACTATCACCAAAAATATCTGAATATTGTTTTTGCTGGATAAAGCATTGAATTTTTTCTGACTGGAATGATTGTCTTATACAGATATTAGAGCAAATGATCGTTGTCATCACCTTACATTATGGAATCCATGAAGCAACCATTGACTATAGGATATGGCTTCTGGGCAGACAGTCAAAGTAGATAAAGGACAACAACAATAATAAACATTTTGAAAATGTCTCTGTGTGCTGATCTTGCAACATATGAGGTTGTTCAGAGAGAGAATGAGATGGTCTTTACAGATGAAATGATTCAATATTGCAGTTTCCATTTAACAATGTCATTCATTGGATATTTTGTGGGCAATTAAAATGTCTAAGGGAAGCAGATACATCAGCCTTGATCCTCCTTTCGGAGAGCTCATAATATAGTCATGAAAGCCTGTAGGGTAGGAGGCATTAGTATGATAAAATTGGTTAACCCTTGGCAGCTTAATGAGACTAGGGTTATTTCCAAGTAAGAGAAATCTGGAAAGCATACTGGAGAAGTCACTGATTAAATCAAATCTTACTCAAGACAAAAGGGCAAGATTTATTAGAGCTAGAAAGGGAGAAGAATTTTAGGCAAGGAGAGGATAGTGAGTGCTTAAAGATGAGCAAAATGGGAGTGCAGTGTGGAACTGAATAAAGTGAATTGATCAGAGAGGAACTTAGAAGAACCGTTCTCTAGCAGCATCTGAGAAGGATAAATAGGAATTAAAGATTCTGGAAGTGGGATGATCTGACATTACCCTTATTCAATAATCTAGGAGAGATGTAGTGAAGACATGAATTATGCTCTTTCAGTGAAAATAAAAAAGAGAAACTTTGAGACATATCATGATGGAAACATTTATCAAGGTTTGATAACCATTTCATTAAAGATGCATAAAAGGGGGGGATGTAGGAGATACAAAAGAGCAGGATATAAAACAAGTTTGGGTAGGAGAAGGTTTGGGCTTAGGCACCATGAGGATTGGTGATGATGATGATGATGATGATGATAATGATTATATTAATGTTGACGGGAATTATATCAGACCTCTAGCAGAATTTGATATCATGAGACTGGAAACAAAGAGGAATTTAAGTTCTAAAAATACACTGTTAGAAGCCACAAATAGCGCACCAAGGCTGACGCATTTTATATTCCTAATAAATTAATGTTAGCCAAAACTTTAAATGTGGATGAGTTTCTTTAATGAAAAGTGAAGAAGAAGAAGAAGAAGAAGAGGAGGAGGAGGAGGAGGAGGAGGAGGAGGAGGAGGAGGAGGAGGAGGAGAGGGAGGGGAGGAGGGGGGATTAGGGTGGGGAAAACACTTGGAAAGAAGAGATTAACAGGGAAGAAGGAGAAGGAGGAATGTGTCTTTGAAGCAAGGAGGGAAAGCCAGACCAGGGTCAGTGAAAGGAGTGCAAGTGACTTGGTAAAGGTAGCTCAGAGTGACTACAAGATAATTGATTTTGGTTATAAACCAGTCCATATCCAGACCCTAAAATTTCAATATTATAATATTTTCCCATAGCAAAATAGATGAGATGATTTTCTTAGAGACTTTCTGAGAATCTTTACCAGCATCATAATATTTAAGAACCTGCATCATAACCTGATATTTGTGCACACACATGGTAGATGAGCACTTAAATTATTCCTTATAAGTCCCAAAACAAGCTTTTAGGATAGATCCTTTAATCCTCACCTTTATAGGTGAGAAAACTGGAATCGAGGAAATTGAATTACTAATTGCAGAGATGAGAATAAATTGAAGCTCTTCTGATAATCAAATTTACCTACATCACACTAACATCACCTTTTACAAAGGGGTGACACAGACATCCAAACCCAGGAAGCCTTCCCTTTATTCGTTTGCAATAGTTTTAGAGTTTAGAAAGCGCTTTTCCAGTTTAACATAGTATTGACATCTTCTTACCTTTACTCAATCAGAATGATTAACTCAATTTTGCAGCCAAAGGAAATGAGAAAAGAGTACGTAAACTCCTCATAGTCATAGGCTGGATCAAGACTATGTGCAGATATTGCTCTTGACATTCTTGGTATGGAATTAAATTTTAAAAGGATAAGGGAAAAATAGCTGTTATTATGTGATGTTGCAATGAGACTTAATGGTGGTGTTAGCAGTACTAATGTATTGGGGATGTTTCCAAACTGATAAGTATTCTACCAGAATAATTAAGGGAGTCAATCATATGTACCAGAGTGCAGGTAAATATGATGGAACTTGGAGGTCTAAACACTTTTGTAGTTATCAGAAGGCCAAGGGAGAAAAATAAAGTTTCGTATCATGTTGGTCCAGTAGGATTTCTTAGTTACAGGGGCTGCTTCTGAATTTCAAGATAGAGTTGGGGATCAGGAACTGATGGCTATCAGAAACAAATGGCTGCCTCCTTCAAACCAAAATGAATCTTTTATGAGGTAGAGGACCTTATCTAGACTGATGCCTGAATAATTTAATGGTTCTGGATTAATGGTACCCAGAGGCATGTACGTTGAATAAATTAAGTGAGATAAGCTCTCCTTATCCTTGTGTTGCTAATACATTTCTTCTTTCTACCATCTTCTTTTGCTGTCATCATTCTAAAAAAGTGACTCAGTCTCACCTGAAGGGCAAAGAAGCTAAGTGGTTGGTAAGGTTGATGACATGTGGTATGACTAAGTATTCCCAGAATTGAAGGGTTGATCTTTCCCCCTGCGGCAAGGCACAATGTGGCAGCTGCTTTCCTGAGACTGCCCTGACTTGGTTGCCAATTTCCTTAATCCAAACCCAGTTAGTATGTAGAAGAAGCTGTGTTGAGGGACAACAAGAAAATGGTTTGTTTGGCAGTTGACTCCTGTTCATCATGAAACACTACTGATTTAGAGGGAGGGTAGAGTTGATCACAGAGAATCTTAATGAATTGACTTTCTGACAGGGATTTATCAGGGTTTGTTTGTTTCTAATAAAACTGAACCATTTACCAGGGTAAAAATGTAAGGATTTGTCTAATCTGGCTCTGGAACTGGCTGTACCTTAAAATCACTGGGGGAGTTTAAAAAAAATTAATGCCTAAGCACCAGATATTTTCAAAGTTCTAAAATGAAAAGTAGTTTGAGAACGACTAATCTTATAACTACCCTTTTATTTGGGGATTTGGTTTCAAAGCCTTCTCACTTCTATTACCCATTTTATTTCCATAACCACTTCCAGCACCAATCCAGACAGGGTTCCTTCCTTCTCTCTGTTTTATTAAAGAGATCAAGTCAGCAGCTAATTTCCTGATTCCAGTTCAACTTTCTTCAGCTTAGTACTCTTTGTTCTTCTTTGGTGAATGAAGGACAACAGGTAGACAGAAGTGTTCATGCCTACAAGGACTTGATTATGTGACAATTAATCATTATGTAGAACACTTGAACTCTGGAGTTTTTTCAATGTTTGCTAAACATCCTACATGAAAACATTAAAAAATTCTGCAGAGCTTTCAGAGAATTATTTCTGATAAGTGCCTGCATCAAAATCATCAGGAGGTCTTGCTAAAATGAAGAGTGTAAGCTCAAAGCCAAGAGAATATATGGTCAACCAAAGGTGGAACTTGGGAGTCTGCATTTTAAAGCTACCCAAGGTGATCCTTATGCCCATGACACAAAAGAAGCATCACAGTGGAGCCCTCAGTTTTGCCTGTTGTCCCAGCGTCAGCATAGATTCCTGGAGAATCTATGGAGAATCTATTTTCACTCAGATTTAGAATTAATATTTAGGGAGCCATTTGCAACAATTCTGTTGCAAAGTGAGGACCTGAGAACCTTCAAAATCTGGTACTTCAGGCATTAGAAATATTTTTTTCTAGAATGTCACTAAGCCTGAGGTTCAGCTGGATAAACCTGGTAAAAACCAGAATGGCAACAAAACCAAAATAAGCTTTTATATTGATAGCTAGGTATTAGTTATGGATAGTCAAGAAATATCCTGCACTTCTTATGTAGGATCATCAGTAATGTTTCCTGTTACAGAAAAATACGATGGGAGACCATAGCTCTAGCCGGAAGAGCATTGATTAAATTTAGTGTCAGTGGATTGGCATCTTGGTTGCACCACTAATTATCCAGGTGGCATTTGGTAAGTAACTTATCTTCTCTGATCTCAGTATTTTTATTTTTAAAAAAGTATTAATGCCTGATATGTCAATGCAATAGTGATTTTAAGTTCCAAATGGTATATTAAGTAGCAAAGGGCATTATAAACTCATCTATATAAGTGCAATAATTTATAGTAGAGACAATGAGGTCTTTGCTGGCCCCAGTGGGCTACTTATTTATTTAGTAGAAACAGATATATAAATCTTAAGGGAAAATTCCCTTTATACTATTTATCTGTGTGGTGCAATGACATATATTATTATATTTTATTATATTCTTTATCTCTTTATTAACATAATAAAACAGTATGAAGTCACTCAAAATGTATTTTCAAAGGTTTATAGATATACTCATTGTGCTAGATGAAAAATATAGCATAAAACACACACAACACACACTCATATATATGTGTGTGTGTGTATATATATACACACACACACATATATATAATCATGCCAATATTATAAAACATATGAAATATAAATTTATTAAATTTATCTACCAAACACAAGAGTAGATGTGCCCACTTTTTTCCCATAAACAAAATTATCAGATAACAATATTCTATTGTATATTCATATTATAATTTTTTAAAAATATATATTTTTTAGTTTTAGGTGGACACAATATCTTTATTTTGTTTTTATGTGGTGCTGAGAATCGAACTCAGTGCCTCACGCATGCTAGGGGAGCGCACTACCACTTGAGCCACATCCCCAGCCCCTCATATCATAATTTGATTCATCTCTCCTTTTTGGCTATTTTGGATGTTTTCATGGTTGCGGTTATTGCAGTGTGAGGTTTCAGCAAAAATCCCTATTCATCAAAGCTGCCACTTCTGGGTCTACACTGCACATTAAGCAGTGAACATTTTGTGTATTTGTGTTTGTGTGTGTGAAAAATGACGACATCCATATTATTATACATTAACATAGATGTGTATATGTATACTTTTATCTATATGTGTTTCTATGTGTGGGTGAATGTGCACAAATGTGTCTACATATACATAGAGAGGGATTATAAAATTAGCAAGTCATTTTTAATTACTATTAACTTTCATTTAATTACTATTAACATTTTAATTACTAATTACTATGTTAGGCATCTCTGGAAACAACCTAAGACGATGAAAAGAAAAGTATGAGTTAAAAGATCAGTTGCTAAATTGAGATCATGTCTGGTATCTGAATAAGATGGAAGAAATGAGTCCAAGAGGATATAGATAGAAAATTGCCCTGCTTCCAACAAATAGTATACCTGCTGAGACCTAGAGCATGTCTTCTTGATGGCACTTTCAAATCAACTCTGTACAGAAGTGAGTGGACAAAATCTTTGGTCCACTGTTGGAAAAATTTCACTGAAGATTGTCCTCTTTGAAATTCCTTAAGGAACATGTCTTTTTGTCATTGTTATTGCTTTTGGTGGGGCTTATTTTGTTTCTTTGTTTGTTTGTTTTCCATTCATCTACTTAAGAGCTGAGAGCCTCCCTTACAGATCCTGCCACAAATAGAGAACTGCTTTGTTTGTTGGTTTAAAGAAAAGCAATAGAATAGTCTTATGCTTTTTGTTTCTCTTTGTGGGAAAAGTAGGGAAAAATTTTATCTCCAAATAACTTGGAGGTAAATAGGTAACTTTCTAGAATGAAAGTTAAGAAATCTTCATTAACAGTGTGTTAAAGTTTCAGCTCATTTCATAGTTCTACAAATAAAAACAAATTATTGAGTGAACTTTCTCATACATAAATATTTACCCATATCTTTGATAAGATCCTCCAGTAGATTCTAGAATATGAGCACTCTAGGTCAAAGGATATAATAACTTTTAAATCTCTTTGAATATGTTGTCCAGCTAATTTCCTGGAAGACTATACTAATATGTATTCCCATCAAAATTAATAAAGTGCTCACTTGACTTTGCCTAAACTTAACTGATATCAATTAATAAGCAAGAATCAAAGAAAGAGTTTTCTTATTTTCTTCAAGGCATTCTTTATAAGCAGTGCAATTCTGTCAGATTGTCCTCTACCATTATACATAAAGTTACCTTTTACTTCCATTAAATGCCCTTCATTGGGTTGAAGAGATTGCCTTCTGTTTCTATTTTAATGAAAATTGTTCTTTAATCATGATTGGGTATTGGATTTCGTCAAATGTTACCTCTGCATTTGTTTAAATGACAATCTCACATTTATTCCATTTGCATTACGAATCCCATTGATTAAATGTCTGACCATCAACCATTCTTATAGCCCTGGGATGAATCTCATTAGGTATTGGCTTATTATCTTTTTTTAAAATATATATTGCTGAGTTCAATTTGCTGTTTTGATGTGAATTTTACAACTGTTTTCCTGAAGAATATTGGTCTTCCTTATTCTTTTTTGTAATGTTTTCATCTGGCTTTCATATCTGTGTAATTTTGACCTCAAAATAAATTAGCAATTTTTCTTCATATTTTATGCAAAAGTTTGTGTAGGTTGATTTAATTTTTAAATTTATATAATGTAGACTTCACTAGTTTAGCCATGTGAGCCCAGAATTTCATGTGGGCATGAAATTACAAGTTAAATTTCTCTAATAGACATAGATCTCTTCTGTTATTCTATTTCATTTGTGTTGATTTTGATAATTTGTGTCACATAGGAATGTTGCTCATGTCATCAGCTGAGAGACCAAGGAAATATACTAACTGAAGTGTGTGTGTGTGTGTGTGTGTGTGTGTATCCACATATCTATATGTAACTATATGTATCTATAATTTAAGCTGAACAAGAGTTCAAGCCAATGTCTCCAAATATAATTCATGACCTTATGGATAATCTTACCTTCCTTCCTTTCCGACTTGTTAATTCCTATTCCAACTCGAGAAGCCAGCATCCAACCATTCACCAACCATTTACTTAATTATTCAATCCCAATATGCACATACAGCACTATCAAAATTAGTAATCTTACCCTCACTGAAAACAACTTTAATGACTAGAATACTGTGCCTATGTGTAATTTCTTTTGCTTTTAGTTGTATATACTCAAGTGATTTTCAAATTTCACTGAGCACCTTTTCCCCCAAATCCTTTGGTGAGATTGTTTCTTATATTTGTAATATAGTTAGATTCTCTTGCATATAACTGGCATTACTCAATTTCATAGATGATTTTTAAATTAGCATATGTTATGCTTCACCATATGTATTACAAAGTTCTATTGGGTTTCAATAAATGCAGAATGCCATGTATATAGCATTATCTATCACTCTAGGATAGTTTCAGGGCACTAAAAATCACCGGTGTTTCACTTATTCCACCACCTTCCACTCTTCCTGAGCATGGACGATCACTGATTTTTTTTTTCATTTTCTTTTCAATTCTCTCTATAATTTTGCCTATCTGAAATGTTCATATAATAAGAATCATAATTTTTAGCTTTTCAGACTGTTTTCAGAGTGGCTCTTTTCGCACAGCACTCAAAATTTAAGACTCCTCCATGCTAATTTACATTCTCATTGAATATCAATATTCAGTTGAATATCTGTATCACAATTTTTGGAATCCTTCACCTATTGAAGGATGATATAGTAGAGGACTGACAAGTGTAAACAAGGCTGCTATAAAAATTGGCATGTTGATTTTTGAGTTGTTATAACTCTTCAAATCAATTACATGTAGAAATTCAATTGCTATAATCATAAGACCAAGTTTCATTTTGTAAGGATCATACAATCCATTTTCTAAAGTGAACACACGATTTTGCATTACAAGTAGAAATACATAAAATTTCCTGTTACTATGCATTTGCACCAGTAATCAGTACTGCTAATAATCTCTTTTGTTTTGGTTTAGCCATGCTAATAGATGTATAGAGGTGCCTCTTTGTTTCAGTTTTCAAATTCTTAATGATAAATTCTTTTTATGTGTTTTCTGACATCTGCATGTCCTCTTTGATGATATACAAATTTGTTACTCATTTTTATTGGGTTGTTTGTTTATTTATTGTTTATTTTTTAGAGCTCTTTCCATATTTGAACATAAACCTTTTTTTAATCTGATGAGTGTATCAAAAACATTTTATCTAAATCTGTGGCTTATATTTTTGCTCTCAACATTGTCCTTAGCAGAAAAATTCTTATTTTTTTCAAATTCCAATTATCATTATTTTTTATTTTCATGGATTTTGTACATGTAATCTAAAATTTCTTCACATATTTTTTCCCTTTATATTCTTTTAAAGTTTTGTAGTTTTGCATTGTACATTCTTGTCTGATCCATTTTGACTTTATTTTTTTGAAAGGTATAAGGTTCATTTAGCTGGCTTTTTTTTTTCTAACATGGATATCTAACATGATTTCCTAAATAAATATATTTTCAACACTGGACTCATTTACACCTTTTCAATTGGCTTTATTTTCATGAAACTATTTCTAGCTCCTGTTTTCTGCTTCATTGGTTTTATTTTGCAACTTATTTATATTTTGTGGGGTTGGGGATTGAACTCAGGGCCTAGAATATGCTAGGAAAATGTTCTACCACTGAGCCACATCCCTAGCCCTATTTTTCTTTCTTGAGTAGTGCTAACTATTCTAAATCTCTAACCTTTAAGTATATACTTAAGAGTCATTTTTTGCTGATATCTACAAAACAAGTTTGCTACAATTTGTTTAAATTTGTATTGAATCTATAAATCAAGTTGAGTACAATTGATATATTTACAATATTAAGCCTTTCAGTTCATAAATATGAACCATCCTATCTGGTTGGGTCTTTGATTTGTTTCATTACAACTTCATAATTTTCCACAATTATGTTATATGCATATTTTGTTGTATTTATACAGACTTACTATTGATTTCAATGTTACTGAAATGGCATTTTTTATAAAAACAATTTCAAATTCCAATTGCTTATTGCTGGTCCATAGAAAAATTATGGATTTTCTTTTTTTTTTTTTACATTAATCTGGTAATTTGTCACCTTGGTGTACTTACTTATTAGTCCCAGGAAAGATTTTGTACAAAAATGATCATTTTGTGCACAAAATATTTATTTCCCGTCTACATATATTTCATTCCCTTTGCTCATTTTACTATACCACATAGAACTTCAAAGCCAATGTGGAATGAAATAGAAAGAGAGGACATCCTTGCCTTCTTCTTCATCTTAAGGGAAAGCATCCGATTCAACCTTAAGTAGGACAGACCTTTGTTAAATTGAGGAAGTTCCTTCTATATTTAGTTTCTAAGAGATTTTTTTGTTTGTTGGATTTGGCTTTGATTTTGATCATGAATATGTCTTTGGCTTTATCAAATACTTTTCCTGTACTTAGACATACGATTTTTTTCTTTAGCATTTTGATATGGTGGATTACACTAATTTTAAAATGCTCAAACAGACTTGCATACCTGGAATAAATCCCATTTGGTCATAACATATATAATATTTTCTATATGTTATTGAATTTAATTTGCAATCATTTGTTGAGATTGCTGTTCATGTGAGGTATTAGCTTCTAGTTCTCTTTTTTGTTGTTCTTTGTATTTTTTTTGTATTTTTTTTCATCTAGTTTTGATATTAGAGTCAAACTGGCTTCTAGAATGAAGGTATTCCCTTTGCTTTTATTTTCTGAAAAATTTGTTCAGAATTGGTATAATTTATTCCTTAAGACTTGGTAGAATTCACTATGAAATGATTTTGGTCTACTGTTTATTTTATTGGATATTAATTATTGATTCAATTCATTGATAGGTATAGGCCATTTCAAACTCTTTGTTTCTCCCTGTGGGAGTTTGGTAAGATGCTTTCATAGAATTTGTCATTTCATCAAAGTTATTAAATTTGTAGCCTTTGAGTTATCATAGCATTCCATATAATCCTGGTCATGTCCACAGGGTCAAAAATGATGACTTCTCTTTTATTTCTGGTATTAGTAGTTTGTCCCTCCCTTTCTTCTTGATTTTCTGGCCATAAGTTTATCAATTTTTAAATCTTTCCAATGAAACAGTTTTTTGGTCTAATTTTCTGTTTTCCTGTTTTTAATTCTGTTAATTTCTACTCAAATTATTTCTTCTCCTCTGTTTGTTTTCAGTTTATGCCAACTTTTTTTTTCTTTTTAGTTTCCTAAAGTAAGCGATTAGATTACTGATTTTACATCTTTCTTATTTTCTAATACATGGATCTAACTATAAGTTTCCCTTTAAGCACTGCTTTTTTGTAGCCTACCAATCTTGATGTCTTATTTCCATTTTCATTTAATTAAAAGCATTCTAAATTTCACTCAAGACTTGCTTGTTTCAAGTGCTATTTAGAATTGGGATATTTAATCTCCCAATACTTGCAGATTTTTCACCTTTTATTATTAATTTCTGGCTTAATTTTCTTGTGACTTTAGAACATATTTTGTATAATTTCACTTCTTAAAAAGTGTATTTTATGGCCTGGAATGTGATCTTTCTTGGTGAGCTTGAGCAGTGTGCAAATATTCTATCATTGTTGTGTGGAGTGTTTTATAAAAGTCAATTAGATCACATTGATTGATAAGGCTGTTCAGGCCAACTATATCCTTTTTGAACTTCTGCCTATTTAATCTGTCAATTTTTTAAAAAAGCTTTGTTGAAATCTCTCCAACTGGAATAGTGAATTTGCCTACTTTATTTGTTGTTCTATCAGTTTTACTTCATGTTTTGAGACTGTGTTTTAAGATGCACACACATTGAAAATTGCCTTAGAGTGTTGACCCCTGTTTCATTAGGTAATATGAACTCATTATCTCTGATACCTCGTTCTGAAGTATGTTTTGTCTGAAATTTACATATCTATGCAAGCTTTCTTTTTAAAAAATTTTTATTTTTTAATTTTAGGTGGACACAATATCTTTATTTTATTTTTTATGTGGTGCTAAGGATCAAACCCAATACCTCATGTATGCTAGGTAAACACTCTACCACTAAGCCACAACCCCAGATTTCTTTTGATTAGAATTAACATGGTTTATCTTTATTTTCAAACTGAGTCTTTATATTTCAAATCGGTTCTTTCTAGAGGACATGTAGTTATATTTCACTTGTTCTTAATTCAATTTGACGTTCTATCTTCCTTAGTGTTTTTAGACCATTTGTATTTAAAGTGATTGTTCACACATTGGATTGAAATCCAGTGTTTTAAACTGTTTCCAATTTGTTGCACATGTTCTTTGTTTCTTTTCCTTGTATTTTTCTGACTTCTATGGTTAATTAATTATTTTATGTGATTACATTTATCTCTTTGTTTTGCACCTCGATTATACTAATTTTAAATTTTTAGTGGTTTTCCTAGTATTTTCAATATTAATTTAAAATTATTCCAAGTTCACCTTCAAATAAAACTATACCACTTTACATGTAATATAGGTATTTTACAAGAGTGGATTCTCAGTTCTTCCCTGTCATCTCTGATAACATTGTTGTTATCTATTTCTTTTATCCATATGCTATACTCAATATTTTGTTACTATCATTAATTTAAAGTTATTTTTCAGATTAAGTATAAGAAAAATGTAAAGATCTTATTTTACATTTCTTTGTTCCTTCTGTGTGCTCTTCCTTTTACAAATGGTTAGGAAGACTTACTTTCAAAGCTATCTGTGCTTGGAAATCTGTGAGAAATTTTAAAACTAAAAACTTGTTCTTAAAAGTCATGTATTGACTATGTATATTTACTCTTTTTCCTGTGCCCTGTCTTTGTACATCATGCTTCACAATAAATTTACTCATTTTATTCCAGTTGAAATTCATTAGATGAAAATCACTCTTAACATGCTCTTGTCTTTCTAATATACGTATCAATAATGAGGTGCACTTTTACTTCCTTAAGTTAGTAATATATATTTTTACTTTCTTGATTATTATTGCTAAGACTTATTCATTGTATTATTATGTCAGAAACCAACTCTTGCCTTTAAAAAATCTTTTGTTGCACTTTTGCTTTCTAATCATTGAGATTTTCACTATTATTTTATTTCTTCTGTTGTCTTTGTGTTGATACTGTCATTACTTTTCTAATGCCTTAAAATGAAAACCTGTCATGAAATATACCCTTTATTCATTTCTAGTACATAACAGTGAAACAAAATCCTCCTTTGTGTCAACTTGAACTGCATACTAGAAGTTTTACTCTGTCACATTTTTATTTGTATTATATTCAAAATATGTTGTAAATTACATTATGATTTATCCTTTGATTTACAGGTTACTTCAGAAATATGCTAGTTAATATTTAAATATTAAACATTTAATATATAAATATTAAAAAATTTTAAAAGAATACTATAGCATATTTTTGGGGTGACATACTCTTGTTAATTTTATAAAAT
This sequence comes from Ictidomys tridecemlineatus, assembly GCF_052094955.1. Taxonomy (NCBI): domain Eukaryota; kingdom Metazoa; phylum Chordata; class Mammalia; order Rodentia; family Sciuridae; genus Ictidomys; species Ictidomys tridecemlineatus. Next base: position 134,643,774 of record NC_135479.1, on the reverse strand, counting down.
ATTAATATCAAATTCAGTAATTATATGGTTCAAACTTTCCATATTTATCTGATTTTGGTCTGCTAGTTCTATCTGCTATTGAAAGAAAACTTTAAATATCTCAGTTTATTTGTGTCATATTTTCTTTTATATACTAAGATTGTGTTATTAGGTAAAGACATTTATAAAATTGTTAAAAGTTGTGTTTCTTATTATTTCTAATAATGCTTTTCATTTTATTGCCTACTTTCTCTGATATTAGAGTCAATCTGTGTAAATTTTGGTTAATATTTGCACCATATATCTTAATTCATTCTTTTATTTTTAACCTCTCCACATCTTTATGTTTAAGGTGTGACTCATAAATTGAATGTGCATTTTTATTTTTACCAAGTCTGAAATATGTACTGTTTACAGATAATTGTCACTGATATTTTTATGTTGAAATCTACCACCTTGCTATTTGATTGTTGCTTGCCCCAGCTGTTCCTATTTTCTTTCTTGTTTCTTGCCTATTTTTCAATTAATCATTTTTTCAATGATCATTCTATTATTCTATTTTCCTAGTAGTTTTATTTTTTCTTGAGTGCTTACCTTAAGGGTTATAGTAAGAGTCATTGAATTATTAGTGTCTACCACACATTAGTATTTTGTTCATTTCTCCGAAAGTACCAGGACTTGAATACTCTTAAGTTTTATTTACCACATGCGGATTTCAAACTTTTTTTATTCTACTGTCAGGTACTTTAATACTACATATACTTTAAACACCATATTGTATCACCATTGATGTTTTACTATTATGTATTACCATTATGATATCAGGATTCATTTCTATTTATCTGTGTGTTTACCCTTTCTAGTAATTTTTATTTTCCTACTTACATTTCAATCTGGGATAATTTTCTTGTATTTCTGTCTAGGATAATTTTCCTTCTGCCCAAAGGACATCCATACTATATATTTTAGTCAAAGTCTGCTTCCACTGAATTTTCTCATAATTTGTCTGAAAAATTCAATATTGTTATGTATTTTGAAAAATATTTCAGTATTTTAGCATTATCAGTGTGTTGTTTTCTGGCTTTTATAATTTTCTTGAAGAGCTATCTTACCAGATTTTGTTATTGTTATTGTTGTTGCTTCCCTGAAAGAAATGTCTATTCTATTGGTTGCTTTAAAATATTTTCTTTTTGGCCTTTTTTTTTTTTTTTGTGTGTGTGTGTGTGTGTAATTTTTATCTAATGTATCTAAGGGCAGTTTTGTTTGTAGATGTCTTTATTAAGGTACTTAAAGCTTTTGAATCTGTGAATTAATTTATTTAATCATTTTTGGAAAATTCTTTACTGTATACACTTTACCTGTTAGGCTATTTCTCATGGACTTGTCCCTCTCTTGTCTTTTGTGTTATTCTAGAATATCTAATACTTGGGAATTGAATGCCTGATATTAAATATAACAATTATAGAATCTCTGTATATTTCCCCTTGGGAGATATTTTCTTTTCTTTTAATATACAAATGGATTATTGTTTGATAATCATACTTATATAATGCCAATTTGATGCCAAATTTTAATCTTTGTGAGAATTGGTCTATTTCCAGTTTCCCCTTACTCCTAACCAATTCACAAGATTTATTTAATCCATTAATTGTCTTTTTTCATTAGTCACCAGAAAGATCCACATCAAGTTTAGTGCTCAATTAATGTATTGAACTTGGTTTGTGCATTTGTTTTCTGTTTTTTAACATGTATTCTATTTATAATTTGATTATCATACTGATATCTATTATTGTAAATATTCTTAAATACCTTTTTTTAAAAAAACTTTAAAAATAATTCATTCTTTTATTATTAATAATTTGTATTATTTGGGGCAGTAAACTGAACTCTAAGTGGATGAATTCCATATTCCCTGATTTGCAATCTAATAATGAGATAATAGACAAGCAAATGGCCGGAAAAGGAGAAAGTAGAAAAGCTCTGTAACAGGTGCACAAACCTTGGGCTGCAGGAATGCAGATGAAGGAATGGTCCAGTTTGTCTAGAATGATGAGGCTGGGCATGGGGGTGCTGGAATAGCAGTGAAAACTTGAAGAATGAGCAGAATTGCTAGGAAGGCAGTATTACTTCAGGCTAAGGATACACATGAATAAAAATAAAATAAGAGAAAAATAATATATTTGGAGAAACAAGACTGCTCAAGGAAAGGATGAATGAAGGATGTGAGGGATATTGCTGTGGAATGGAGGCAAGGAAAACTAACCAGCCCTTCTCTGCTACAAAGATGACCAAATGTTATTGTTTGTTATTTCTTTGTTGATCTTAATATTTCTGCATGTTCTTTAATGACCTCCCAAGAGATTTGTTTACTAAGTAAAAGACAAGAAACAATTGCTGCCTCCAGGTCTTAGAGTAACCAAGGAAAAAGAAACACACCTGCCTTTTTGGTCACCAATACTAATATTTTACTTTCTTGCATCTTGAATGGTAAGCTGAAGCCACGAGTTGGAACGGAATGCAGGCCGCTCTAGGGTGATGATTCAGGATGACTGTTAGACTTGCAAAACTGAATGTGGGTGGTTTTGTTGTGTAATCTTTGGCCTTAATCTTTCTGCCTTTAATGAAGTGCTTTGACTGTCTCTTTATGTGTGTGCCTGTTAGAAGTGGGACATCATGGAGTTTCTTAATGGAACCTCATCAAATTTAAAGTCATGATTGAAAAATTGTTTGCCTTAGGTTAAAGAAGTCCTCTTTAGTTAGTTTGTTAGAGCGAGAGAGAGAAGAAATACTATTAATCAAAGCCAGACTTAGCAGTTGGCGCTATTTTATTTTGGGATTTAACTTCCACACAATAAAATAATTTGGACAAATTTGCTTCCTATTTTAAGGACACTTTAGATACAAGATTTAATATGCATAGAACCAGTGTCCACCTTGCCATGTTGGAGATAAAAATATGGATATAAAGTGTAAAAAAATATTTTGAACAGTAACTAAATCACCATCAGAATATTTTCTTTATCACTTTGAAAGAAAAAAACAAGCGTTTTTTTTTTCCAATCAGTATGCTATCACTTCAGATGTGTCTCAATATTGCATTTAATCTTCCTTCAGCCAACACTTATTGACTGTATACTACATGCCACATTCTTTGTTAGACTCCAGAGACCTTGACGATTAAAGTACAGGCACCATTCTTAATGTTTCAGAGATTAGACTCTAGTTAGAATCTGCAGATATTTGTCAAATAATCTGCATATGAAAGGATAATTCCAGATTAAGAAAACACTTTGGACAAAAAAAAAAAAGAAAAGAAAAAAAAAAGCACAATTTTATGAGCACTGATAATAAAAGGATTGTAAAAAACAAAACAAAACCCTCATTGTTTGCTGACCTCAGACCTGAATGGTATGGAGGGATTTGGAGCTATCAACTCTTTGATTCTGTGGGACGAACAAAAACTTAGAGATAGATTCTTGTTCTCTGGACATTTATGTCTTTTCCATGAAGATCTGCAAGGCTGAAGTTTCCTAAGAGGTTCCTGAAATTAGATTTGTCTTTCTCCTCCTGGACCAATCCCTTCACTAGTCCTTTGATTTCATCCGGTACATCTCCACAGTGCTTCCAGAGTGACATTTCCAAAACTTGACTTCTAGACTGCTCACTCCTCCTCCACACCTGACATTTCTCCTGTACATGGTCGCATTTCCATGCTCCATGTTTATATAAAATCAGGCTCAACATTGTTCTGGCAGCAGATATGCCATAATCTTCCCAGACTCCAACCAGCCTTACCAGATTTGTCTTTCATCACTCCTCTCCACACCCCATGCACCCTGAGTTAGAAACTCAGTTAATATTTTAGCAAAATCATTCACTTTCCTGAAAGAAGCATGCACAGTTTCCTGTTCCTGGGAAGCATCCCTTTCCTTCTTTGTCTGGAAAAATCACAGTTCTGGTCAAATGTGACTTTGTCACTGAAACTTTCTCCTACCCCCTAAGGTAGAGTTAGTTGCTTCCTTGGTGCTGTTTCCTCAGCACTGGGTGCCTTCAATAGTTGCAACTGTACTGTTAATGATTTTATTTTGTTTTATTTCATAAATTAGCTTGTGAGTTTCTCAGGGTGAGGACGAGGTCTGATATGTTCTTCTATAATCTTATTTTGGTTTCTGCTGGGAGAATACTTAATACCATGCTCACTTACCTGATTTTATTGGCACACAGAAAGCTAGAAGCACCTGGGAGACCCTTTTTCCAAAGATTGATACTCATAGGATTATGAAATCTCAAGCTCCCTGACCTCAGGTTGGGACCTTTTTGAAATGACTTGATCTTTCAGAGTTCAGTTTCAAGTTCAGGCTGAAGTGTCCTCTCTCCAGGACTCTGGCTGACACTGTACCCTTGCTTGGATGGCTTCTTGCTCTCTGCTCTCCTGCTTTTTCCACTTATTGCTTTCCATTAGAGTACTTTGTAAATAAATAATTTGTACATTACAATTTTTGTTTCTGATCCCATGTGAATTAATTGGTTCCTACTGATACCAAGAAGAGTGTCTTCTCATGGGCATGCAGTCCTTTTTCTCCACTAATGTTCTTTCGAGATTGGAAATGGGAGATTATTGTTCACTGGAACCAAGTTGTAAAGGAGACTTACAGTTAAGAAAAAGCATTTTGCAGGAAATTCACCCTGAGTGTGCATAGATCCTGGTTCTTTGCTTCATGGGGTTCATGCATAGATTTGACCTAACTCATTTCCTCACCACATTTCTGGCTGGTAGACAAGGGCAGGGAGGAAGGAGGAGCTGAGTCATGGAAGCTTAATTCATTTGTCTATTTCTTGGCCCCTAGAGCTTGGTTTAATTGAAGAAGCTTTCAGTGGGATTAACTTTGCTGCAAGAAAGCATCCTGGGTCTCCTTTCAAAGAAGGCTTTGGCTGTATTGGAACAGCATGAATACTTAAGGTTTTTGAAGAATGCAGGTATTTTCTAATTCTGATGGGCCTGGCTCTCCAACTTGGCCCAACGACATCACCCCCTCCTGAGCCTTCTCTCTCTGCATTAGAAATCTTTTAGGAATAGCAGCATAGGGGTGCAGTGTCACAAGATAATTATATCAGGTGTCCAGAACAGCCCTTCTTCCTGAGGCCCAGGTAGTCATCACAAACATTAATGAGGTTTTGGGAAGACCAGACTTGCCTTATACCATATAAGACCCAACAGAAATTTCAGGCCTCATCTAATAACTATGGGTAAATGTCACTCTCAGAATCTTGCTAGTATGCTATTTGCTTGGCTTAAGCTGAAGTGGAACATGTTTTGCCAGAGAAATATTTGGTAATATAATTGTCAGGAGTGATGAAAAGAATATTGTAGAGTATAAAGAAGAGACCTGGTGAGTCATCCCAGACCAATTATTGACTAGCTTCCTGGCCTTGGGAGATAATCTCAAATTTTCTGGGTAATAGTGTCTGCATGTGTACAGTGAGGTGGTCCCTATGAGTTCACTGTTGTCAATATTCTACGATTCACCACTGTCTCATAGTTTTCAGTGTTTCTATGGATAGTGAATTGTTCTGGGATGACCTACCCTCTCACAGAAGACTGGGAAACTTTCCGTATGACACTGACACCAACACATTGGAGCCTTTCTGATACACATCTTAGAGTTAAAACTGTAAGTTACTTGCAGTGTAAAACTAAGCTGCTATCCAAATGATCTGAGGGGTGGCAAGCCCCACTACCAATTTTTAGATTTTAGCTGAGATGTAAAGTATGAAGAAAACAGTCTTTTCTAAAATTATGTAATTCTTTTAGAAGCAAAAGTCCCCAGACTAGATCCCATGGTATGTATTTTCTGGCTTTAGCCATATGGGAAGATATAGGTTCCCATTCATGTCTCTAGTCCAATGAAGTCATTTATTAATGTATTCATATTGACCTGCCATTCTGGTGTCACTTGTGATGTTCATTACATTAGATAATTGCAATTGCTGCTTTTCTGTAGCATGTGGATCCGTATCTCTGTAATCAAAAGCATCTTTTCTTCCTTTGGACTCTCCCAGGTAGTGCATACTGCAGTCTTACTCTGAAAGACTTTACTGATATTATGTGTTTGTATCTTCTACTACCTTCTCTCTGAACTTTAGATTATGTCACCTAAAGGACAAATTCAGATCCAACAACCATCTTGCCCTAAAGATACTGTGTGGAGACTGGCATAAATTAAAAATTATGGACTTTAAAAACTCTGTAGCACTGGCATATATTTTATTCTATCATTTTAGAAGGGTCAACAAGATGCAAGGCTTTGGAAGCAGAAAAATCAATTTCAATCTTGCTTTTTCTACTTTAATTTCTGAGTAGCTTTGGGCAAGTCATTCCAAAAACTCAAATCTTTATTTTTTCATCTACGTGATGGCTAATTGTATGTGTCAATTTGAATGGACAAAGAGATGCCCAGATAGCTGCTAAAGCATCATTTCTGATGTGTTTGTGAGGGTATTTCTAGAAGGGAATAGCATTTGCATCACTGGACTGAGTAAAGAAGATTAACCTCCCCAGTATGGGTGGGCTTCATCCATTGAGGTGGAAGTGGGACTTTTCCTGCTCCCAGATATTGAGAGAAATTTGCAATATCCACCTACACACAAACACCTCAACCAATTTTTAGGATTTTAGGCTCAGTCTGAATTTTACCTCCAGCTTTCCTGGTCTGCCAGCTCATACAGAGCAGCCATGGAACTGCTGTTCTCTAGTCACGTGTCCCAATTTCTGGTTTGGTTTCTCTAGAGAACACTAACTCAATCTGAAACATGGCAGTTTTATCTCTTTACTCATAGGACTGTACAGGGGTAGAGAAACTGGATGAAAAAAAAATCAAATAAACCCTTCAATGTAGAAGCTATTATGATTATGTTTATGTAGAAGTTATTATGATTATATTTATGATTATTATTATATCATAAATCTTATCTATTCCTACTATGAAGATAACCTAAAAGAGGGAATACTCTAAACTTACACAGGGCAAGGACAGGTAAAGATGTGCAGGCCTGTGGAGGTGGGGGCTTTTACTTTGTTTTGTTTGATTTATATGAAAAACACTCATGTATTTGTAGTAAATACCAAAAAAAAGTTAGCAATCAAAATTTCTGAGTAGTTCATATATGGACATGTATTAATTTTTAAACCTTGTTTACCTTTAAAAGTACAAATTATATGTAACCAGAGAAACATCTATAGAGCTTAAGGTATGCTTTTAGATACTAAATCCCTTTTTCTTCAATAGGAAACATGTCACTGTCAAGCAAATGGGTTATCCAGGAGAAACAGAAGCATATATTACTGGAGCCTGAGCCCCAGAAAGAAATACAGATAAAAATGGAAATAGCAGGTGACTTCTCCAGTCTCCTAAAGCATTATTTCCCAGCTGGGAATTAGGAGTCACCCTTTTGCCACAGCTCTGTCCCTTTAGTGACAGATAGTAGCTTGAACCACAGATGATGCTATATATAGTATGAGAATGCAGTCTTCAAGGAAAAAATATAGATGCATGTGAAGATTAATTTTGAATATACCCCACTAGCAACTTCTCACCTGACTATGTCTTTCTATTGGAAGTTCTTCAGATAAAGAAAAACATATTACCTGTTTTTCCTGTTTGCACATTATTTATTATAACTTAATAAAGGAATCCACCAAGCCTTTAAACATTTAATATGTTTTAAGCATTTTACTTAGGGATTGGGATAGAAAACGATATATTAAATGATCAGGTCACTGTGCAGGAGGAACTTTTAAGATACATGGCCATAAAACAAAAACACAAAGCAAATTGTGATGACATGCATAAGAACAGGAATTATATTCAAGCTGGGTGCAGTGGCATACTCCTGTAATCCCAGCTCCTCGTGAGGCTGAGGCAGGAGGATCACAAGTTCAAAGCCAGCCTTAGCAAAAGTGAGGCATTAAGCAATTCAGTGAGACCCTGTCTCTAAATGAAATACAAAAAAAAAAAAAAAAAATAGGACTCGGGATGTGGCTCAGTGGCCAAGTGCCCCTGTGTTCAATCCCTGATACCCTCCCCCCATTATATAGTAATATATAAATATAACTATTTATATAATTATATACTTATATAATCATATAAGTATATAATATATATTATTTATATACTTATTATTATATAAGTACATAATACATATATTATTTATTATAACTTAATAAATAATATAAGTTATATACTTATATAACTATATAAACAGTTATATTCAAACTATTTAAAAACTCATGTGAAATGGGCATATACAACATAGAATGCAGATGTTGATCAGTCACAGTGGGTTGTCCTGTGTCAAGGAGCCCTGGTATTTTGCAAGACTTTTTGATGGATAAGAAGTGGGGAGGGGAGGGGAGGGGGGATAGTAGAGGATAGGAAAGGCAGCAGAATACAACATACACTACTGTGGCAATATGTAAAACAGTGGATGTGTAACCAGTGTGATGCTGCAATCTGTATACGGGGTAAAAATCGGAGTTCAGAACCCACTTGAATCAAATGTGTGAAATATGATATGTCATTAACTATGTAATGTTTTGAACAACCAATAATAAAAATTTAAAAAAGAAGTGTAATTGGAAGTAGCTAGGGACAAACATATTTTTTTCTTTTCTTCTTTTTTTTCCCCCCCTTCTATTTCTTCCTCCCTAGATTATGGAGAAAGTGCTGTCATATTTTTCCTCACAGCAGTTAACATACTTCTTATTATTCAGAAATAGGCCAAACTGGATGACAGGGGTCACCCATACTCTATCATCGAAACAGGAACAGAACTAAGTGCTGTGGAGTCACTTCACTGGTCAAAGAAGCTTTGTTATGGAGGTGGTAGTGGAATTTCTTCTTGAAAGATGGGTAGAAAGAAGCAGATTGAGTAGGGGGAGATAAGGTCAAGGCATTCTGTGGAAGAGATTAGCATAACAAACACACAGAAGCATGAAGACCCAAGAATTGTTTGTTCATTCTACAAATAGTTATTGGATGACGATGACATTGGGATTCATCAGTGAACTACTCAAAGAATCTTCTTTCCCTGTGAGGATTCACATTCTAGCAGGGAATGTTGAGTAGTCAGAATTGGTTGGAGCATCTGAAGACGTCAGACTTTGAGTAAACAACTGAAAGAGTTAGAGAGGCTTTATCTTGATGGCAATGGCCAGCTAGTGAAGGGTTATCCCGTCACAAGGAACCTGAGGAGCCAGCACTTGTCGGATGTAATCTAAAGCACACAGATTCTGGAAGAATCACTCTATCTTCATGTAGCACAAGAGCATAGCTTTAGATTCCCGTGGGTATATGTGTTCAGCCTAAGGGGGTGTACCATTTAAAATTTATTTGCTGATTGGGAACCATAGTGCCATGAAAAAGAAATCTACAATATAATAGAAAGGCATGTTGCACTCTTGACTCTACCACTAACGAGCTTTATGAACTTGGACATGCATTTTATTTCTGAGACAATGTTTTTCCTCAAGTTTCTGTACTAATAATGTTCACTTTTTCTGCTTCATAGTATTATAGAAGTCAAAGAGACAATTTGTATGAAATTTCCTGAGAAAATCGAATTAGTATACACCAAGAATACAAAGAATGAGCATTTATTTGTGCAGTGTGTATAATTATTAGGCCTCTTACTAGATTTTCTGTAACTTGTTTTTCTTGCTAATATTCTTCTTTTTTTTTAATAAAGATAATTTAGAGATTTTCTACTTCTTTCCCCCTGTGATGACATCGTCTGTTCAATTTCCTGAGAGATTAGCGTGAAGGGATATTGTCATGGAAAATACCTTGAGGTGGTACATAGATCTTTGCTTTTCTTCCAGCAATTCCTTTTAGCACTTAGCACAGTTTTTCCTTGGATGTTATTAATTCTTATGGCCTCCTAATTTTAGCTACCTAGTGTCAGGAAGTAAGTAAGCTCTCTTGTCTTCCTCAAGTGGTAGGCTACTTGACATAGAGCTACAAGTGTCCAGGAGACTAAAGCTAGAAGAGAACTTTGAGCTCCTCTGTATTTCATCTTAGAGATCAGAAAACCACGGCCCCCCCATGTCTTGTCTTAAGATACATATGAGTTCCTAGGAGAGGGAGGATGAGATGCTAGGCTCTCTGCTCTCCAGCCTATGTCCCTCCCACTCCTGTGCACACGTCTTCCCACTTCTGTACCCATTATCTCCTCTATACCTCGCCTTGGGCTCTCTGTTGCTTCTGCAAAGGAAGAAAAGAATGAAGAAAGAAAGCCTAATGTCTCTCTTACAAATTTTGGGTACCATTTAAAGTGAGAAATGTACCAGGAAAAGACTGATTTCAGCAATATCATGCAAAGAAGGGGCTTTCTCACAGAAACACTTTCTTCAAGTCTTTGGAACACAGAGTGGGAGCTTTAACATGGTAGGGTGGCAGGATTCATCCAAGATAGAGATAAAAAAGTCTTCTGTTTAAAAGAGTTAAATTGACACAAAGGAACTTTAGGCCTATTTAAAATAGTTTGCAAGCTAATCTAGATCCCAGAATGGAGTTATAAGTTACACAATTATCTCCATTATGAAAGAAGCCAGCCATCAAAAATTTAAATAATTTTTCCAAGATGACCAGCTAGAAACTGGGCTAGAAACATAGGGGATCATACTGCAAAATCTAAATTCTCAATTACTGTTTTGTTCAACACATATTGCCTACGCACTCTCTTCCATGTAAGCACTGGTTGCCCTATAGCTTGAGAGATGTGATAAAAAATCACAAAACCCACTGTCTTTTCTGGATTCTGCAGATTATTCATTGGAGGAGAACCTTGCTCTAGTCCTTCTAAGGGGTTCCCGGCTTAAAAACAAAACTGGCTTCTTTTGACAGGCCATATATATATAGATAGATGGATAAATACAGATTCAGAGAAATAGTGCCATCACTGTGCACTATATATGTGTGTGTGTGTGTGTGTACACAGGTACATATATATGTAGTTTTATAGATAGATAGATAGATAATTTTGTTTGTTTTATTTCATTGTAGCCAGATATATTCATCATTAATTCAGGCACCACAATGAACATTTTTTTCTTCACTCAAAAACAAAAGCGAAAAACCAAAATGTCAAGACTAGTGGAAGACACAGCAGGAGGTGATTTACATAGCTCCAAGGTCTTAAAATCCATAATTAGTTCTGCTAACCCCTTTGTGTGGATGCCAGTGTTCTTCATGTCATGGGTGTTTGTGGTTAAAAACTAGTATGGGGTAGAAAAAGTTAGCAGTAGGCACCCACTTGTAAGCAGAACTCTAAAGTATCCACTAACACATTCAGTTGAGAGAGAGAATGGGAACAATGATAATAGCACAGCTTTCTCATGAAAGAGGACTTTTCTAAGTTGGGGTTATGTTGGTTGTGATAAAGTGAGAAAGGAAGGTCTGCACTGTCTGGACCTTGCTTGCTATTGGCTAATTGAATGCAGCCTTCCTGTAAGACTCCAATTCCTTTTCCTGGCTGAGTCTCAGTTTCCTACTGCATACAATGAAGAGTTTAAACTAAATGATTCCTCCATTCTTGGATTATCCTTCCACCATCAGAGCTGCATCTTTCTCAACTCCGAATTTCTACATATACTCACATATATCAGAGTATCAAAAGAAGCTGAGGAACCCTTTGGACAGGAAGTACAAAAACAACTTTGAACACAACCAAAGACCATGTGCCACTTCTGTGCAGACCTTTGCTGGCTCCACCTACCCACCTATCCAATCAGATTTTCACACTTACCAATGTTTATCATACCTGGATTCCTCTTGAATGCACTCAATCCATTCAACATGAGGAAGAGAGCCTGGTATTACACAAGCGTACCATGGAAATAATTGGAATGAGGTTTACAAGAAATTAGTCCCTTAGCCAAGAGACAGGGAAGCTCTTTTCCTCGGGGAAGGAAAGAGTGCATTACAATCATGGGAGAGGAGGCAGGCCTTCACCACTCCCGCCACCCTCACCAGCGGAGGTCAAAGTGTTATGGAGGCTGTGATGATGAGCAAAGACTGTGGTATTATACCACAGGACAAGAAGTAATGAGGCAAGGAGATGAAAGACAGAGCGAAAGCCAGCCAAGCGACGTTCTTATGAATAGGATATTATACCAGGGAAGAAGAGGGGCAGTATCTGAGGAGACAGAACTCCCATTGATTGCTAAATGCTGACTGAACACTAGCCAGCCAAGGGACAGTGTGATGCCTTCTGGTGAGCCTTTGAGGAGACCAGGCTTAGACATGACTTCCTGCCTTACATGTGACTCTTGAAAGTATCATGGGCCTGAGGGCAAGGGTCAATAAGAGTGAGGGGGCAGGCCACCGCCTCCAAGGAATGGTTTGAAGTGCCTGGCAAAGTGCAAAAAAACTATGAGCCTTTCCACCATAAAAAGAAGTTAGGGGCATAAGGTTTGAGTAGAGAATGGAATACAATGTAGATGTCTTCTGCAGAGAGGAAAAAAGGAAACTGGGAAACTGAATGATCCAAAGACAATTTTGATGTGGTTTTTCTGATAGTTTGTGCTATTTTTGAGAAAATTACTTAGGGTGACAACACCTTAGGGGTCCCCAAAAAAGCAAAAGGGAATGCCACACACATACACACACAAACACACACACTTCTCAGTGGCCTGAGAACCCTTTTTAACAATGGGTATTGTTAGTCAGCATTTGTCTAATATACCAAATGCGTTGGTACCTAGATGCCACTATAGTTCCAGAATTCTTGAGAACAAACTTTCAGAACATTTCCAAAATGCTTTTGGCAGGAGGCCCTATGGAATGACACAGCAGAATTTTCTACTCATTTTACAGCCCAGAATCTGACAGTGGGTAGATCTTTTGTGTTTTCTCCTTTCATTTTCTTTTGAAATTTCAGCATTCTGTACCCTTGGCATTGTGAGTGCTTTCAGGAGCTTTCTCTAACTCTTAATTATTAATGGGGCAAATTCACATTAGGAAGACATTGATAAATTGGAGAAATACTGGATAAAAACTTAACTAAAAAATGGAAGAGCAGAGTGCTCAGCTTATAGAAGGTAGTACCTGGAATTTAAGAATATCCAAACATTATTTAAAATCATAATACTTTATCTTCCCAGATCCTAGAAAAGAATGTCAGATGAATTAAAGGGCTCATAAAACTCATCATTTTCCTCTGTTTCTTATTCCAAACTCTTCTAGTACTTCCTGTCTCTTGTCTCCCTATATCTAATTTTTATTTAAATTACAAAATGCTGGTCTTCCAAGGTCCAAGACCTAGAATTCTGATCAAAACCGCAAAAAGGAAGTTTGCTTGCTAGTACTTGCCACCCGCTTGGCACACACACACAGATTCAGGATTAGAATGAGGAGTAACGAATCTCATAAATTTCAAAGACACACCCAGCGTAACTCTAAAAGCACCAAACTAATGAACTACATGTGTCTGAAATATGTATGCGTGTGTCTAATGTTGAGGGCTCCATGAAGTTTCTCTAGAGAGGGAAGAAGTTTCTAGATCTGAATTTAATGTAGAGTGTAGCTTTAGACTGTAATTTTGTTGTAAAATTATGACCTCTTTTCTATACTGGCAGGGTGTTTTTTTAATGCTACCATTCTGCTATTTTCCAAAGAATATGACTGACAAGTTGTGGGTCCAAGCCCCTCATTTTATAGATATTAAATCTGAGCTGCAGATTGAATCAAGTCACCAGACTTCTTTCAGTCCAGTGGTGTTTCCTCTCTTCATATGTCCATTAAAATCTATAAATCAACATAACTTGTTTGGAATAAATCTAAAGCATAAGAAAAATTGTAGTGTCAATCGAGACATTAAAAATGATAGTGGACACTAAGCCTTCTGTGGGTACAAATAAGATGCTGGAAGTCTATACTCAGGGTTCGAGTGCCCCATGTGCTTGCTACTAGTAGAACGTAGAACACAAATGTGGAAGAAGGGCTGACAGGAGAATGGACACCGGCTTCTGTTAGTCTGTGGATGGCTGACTCATAATTAAGACTGCATTCCTCAGGTCTAGGGAGACACTAGTATGTACTCACTATTCTTATGCAGTACATTTTTGCATATTTTTATTTTACTAAAAGAAATGCCTTCTACACCAAAGAGGATCCCTGTGTCACCTCCTTAGATAATGCAAATGCTGCCACAAAATGTAGAAATGTAGCCCCTGGATCTCAGATATCCTGGGCAAATTTTAGATAGCCCACGCCTGTTTATTCAACATTAGGTCTTTGGTATTTCATAACTATTAATAGAAGTTAAGGTAATCAAAAAGCTCCCAGCATAATAACAAAGCATAATCCTCATCCATTATTTTTTTTCTAATTTTCGATATCTCAGTAACTTTATGAATGAAATAGAATGAAGAGATAGCCAAAGATAGTTTCACAAGAAACTTTTTTTCCCCTTTTCAAGATTTTAGTGGTATATACACACAAAATTGGAAATATCCTCTGAATGCAACTAACTGCTCATGAACTGGCATGCAATGTGGTACATATCAATCTTACAAATGTTGATTTCAATTGCATCACGAACAGGCTTCTAATTACTTATCTTGTATTTGCAACATATGAATATAATACCCCATATGTTTTTTGAGCATTTCATGGCTCATGATGTTTTTTGTTTGTGTTTTGTACTTGGGATCAAATCCAGTGCCTCATGTATGCTAGGCAGGCCCTCTATCACTGAGCTGTGTCCCCAGCCCTAGATGGCTCATAGTTTTTTGAAGAAAGATGACTATGTTCTTTGCTCCAAAATTTCAAATATTTTTTAGATTTGTAAACACTAATTAGAATGGTCAATTCATGAGTTTAATTTCTACTCCATATATTTACTTCCAACAATCTTTCATAACACACCTACCATTAGCATCTTTCCATTTGTGAAGAATATTATACATTTTGGGCACATTAGAGTTGAAAGAACACCATTATATATCCTTTTACAAAAATACAGTGGCTGGATTTTTGCTGCAAAATGTATTACATGGTCAAATTCTTCTTTTTGAATGACTACTGTGGATGACAGTACCATATGTCCTTTGAACCACATTGTTTAGCCATTGGGCCTTGTGTTTGGATAATTTACTTTAGAATACCATCAGAAGACTCAGTCTGAGACTTAAACAATAACTTCACCACCATCACAGTCTAAAGTGCCACTGTCTCTATATAGTCACCTCACATTTAACCCCTTTGAAATATTTTCCTCCATTAATTTTAACATTTTTGCCACTATGGGGAGAAAATGAAAAATTCTGACTACAAAAATATTGTATCCTATATTCTTCTGTATCTCCTTAAATGATGCAATACTCGTGGAAAAATTGCATAATTGTACAATAGTAAGTTTACTTTATCATCTTTCCATGTTTCTTATTGTATCATCTTTCAAGGTCATTTGTCAATTATAATAAAAATCACATATAATTTTAAACATTTGACAATACATAAAAAGCCAGGTAAAATGAAATGTTTTATTTAATCCAAAATATCCTCTTTTTTATAGATAATCAACATAAAAATTATCAAGTAAGTATTTTATATTAATGAAATCTTATGTGTATTTTGCACACATAGTGCAACTTAATTTGACTAGTCCTATGTAAGGGCTCAAGAGTCACATATGTAATTAGTGGCTAATATATCAGCACAGTTTTAAGTTCTCATTCTTTTTTTTAAATAAAAATGGGCTCTTAAGAGTTTATTTTACAGTTAACTAAACAAATTTTATCAACAAAAATGAATATGAATTCATATTCAATTACATGTTTTCTATAGGATTTTAATATTTTATCACATCCTTTTACCTTTCTTCCTTTGTAAAAAAATTACTCATTTTTATCTCACTAGAATTTCTCAATGAAGATAAAGTAATGCCTAAAATGCATAAAAAATTAAATGTCTTAAGATGTGTAAAACAAAGATCATTATCTTTCCAAAATGTATTTTAGGTTTTAAAAAGGATTAATGGAGCCTATGATAATAGGAAAAAAATAAATTTTATTCTTATTTTTTAACTTATTTTTCCTTGTACTTCAGAAAACCTGAGATAATAAAATCATTGAATACCAATCCATATAAATGGTTAGCATTTCTCAAAAAAGAAATAAAA
This sequence comes from Ictidomys tridecemlineatus, assembly GCF_052094955.1. Taxonomy (NCBI): domain Eukaryota; kingdom Metazoa; phylum Chordata; class Mammalia; order Rodentia; family Sciuridae; genus Ictidomys; species Ictidomys tridecemlineatus. Next base: position 134,627,616 of record NC_135479.1, on the reverse strand, counting down.
AACTAAAATTGAGCTGCCCAGAAGTCTATGATTGTATATCAAATATTGATGATTTTCACAGATGTTTAGTTTTCCTTGCCTCATACTGACACTACCACATCAATCATTTTATTTTGGATAATCTATCACCTAGGATTCAAGAAATTAAAATTTTGGTGTCATTTATATTCACAATGTCTTAATAATGTGATTATATCTATAACTAGGAAAACAAATTGATATCACTAAATATTACATATGTAATGTGGAGTATGTGTATAATGTCTATATACATAACATGTATATATGCTATGTATTTTCTGTAAAATCCTCTGTAAGTCTAAGGTAACATATTGTTTTCAAGCCATCTTAGTCAGTGAAAGAATATTTTTTCATTTCTTTAATAAAAATCATTGAATTATTTTGTTAGGGACAGTAGATAATTTACTGACTGAATTGAAAGGCGATATCCTTGAGTTTAAAAGGTAAAATGGCCAAATCAGAGCCCATTTTCTGAAATTATTCCCATGAACAACCAGGGTCATCCGCATCACATTTGCAAGTACTAAGCAACATGGGGCAGTTACCGCAGTTACAGACATTAGGAAGTTCTGCAGTTTAGCCCCTTCTGGTCTTTAGTCAAATAAACTATACCTGTAAACGTATCATGTATCAAACAAGGATACCTTTCTGATATTTTCTCTTTTATAGATTGGAAAAAAGAAAACAATGTTTGTTTGTGCTGAAATGAGAAAACATCAATATGTGTACTTCTATACTGCTTTCCTCGGTGTCTCTTCCTTTCCACATGTATATAAATAAAGATAAAGGTTAGAAATATGGAAGACCCAGACACAAACTCACATACACTAATACAACTTCTCAATGCATTTTTATTTATTTTTAAATTTTATTGCATGTCTTGGCAAACATAGGTGGCTTATAGATTTGCCTATGGCTCACCAAAAGCCCAGAACATAAAAATACCAAGAGACAAGCAACTGAAGCTTTAAAAAAAGTATTACATCTATATGAAAGAAATGTTTGAAAACATTAATAAAGCATATAAAACTTTTGACATGTGCTTAATTTTGTATAATTATAAAAATAATAAAAAAATCCAAAATCTCTTTAACATTCAACATCCCACATACTGTATTTTAGGAGAATATAAGAAAACAAAAGTTAAATGGATTTAAGGAAGAGATTTCTGCTCTCTATTCCTCTTTATAAGTTTCTCCTAGCAAAGATCATCCTGTTTTTCAGCTAACTGCACTGAGTTGAGGTCACAGAAGGCCACTTAACCTCCACTCCAGTTGTCTGTATGCCACGCTTTTTCTTCTTATCCTGGCTAGTCATATACCCAAGGAATAAAAGTTGACACCTATATGTAATTGTGCCAATGTATGGGTACACCAAACTCATGAGATACAGTTACAGGCATTTCTGAGTCCCTAGTGCCACTTGAATAGATCAGAAGTCCTAGGTTCATTAAAAAACTAAGGACAGTAGAGGAAGCTATTTGTCTTCCTAATAAGGGCCAAAGCACAGCTTTTAATTTTCCCCAAATGAGTTTTCAAATCTGCATGCTCATTCCAGAAACTAATAGTGCTTACAATCATTTAAGCACAAAATGTTGAAATCAAGGACTCTCTTTCTTTAACACACAAAATAAAAAAATAATAAAAAATGATAACTTCCCCTTCCCCCCATCTTACAATTATGGTGTTCTTACTTGACACTGCTTTCTTACTTAATAACATTTCCATTAAAATGTAAAAAAAAAAAAATACAAAAAAGCTTTTAACTGTGGTTCTAGAAAACCCACTATCCCAAAAAGAAAGAAAATACAAAGTATGCAATTTCACACACAAAACATATATACACTTCTCAAATGCAATTCATACATTTTAGAGCTCTATTAGCCCTTTTGCACTTTAAAATAAAAATGGAAGCTTCTGTGCAATGATAACCCTCTACCAGAATGCATGGACAGATTTTAGCGCTCATTAGCATATATACAAAATATTTGTTTTATATTTTGAAAAATATATATATATATATTTGTTACAAAGTTTGTTTCCAAAACATCTAGGGGGAATATTGTCATTTACATGTTTCCCCAAAATTCTAAAACAAGTCTTTGTTGAAGCAACAGCTTCCATGAAAGGGTTACCCCTCCGATCTGTGAAACATGGTTAAGTATGTGCACATTCCCCAAGGTACTGAAGGGAAACTGGGTCCCCGTGGTTACTTTCTAACATTTATTGATCAAAAAAGAAAAATAACACAGTGATGCAACCAATGCCATAGGAAAACTGATTTCACAATTCTATATTTTCCAAATCACCATTTCTATTTTAAAACTTGAAAAGAAAAAGATAAACAAGCCTGCATGTGCAGTTTTATAGAACAGTAAGGTCTTTAAAAGAAACATTTACTTGCTATTACTTATGTTTCAAAAGACCATTAAGGAATTTCAATTTATTGCTTGATGATATATCTACTTATTAGAGACTCAATATTCTGAATCAGTCCTGTTATTCCTGGATATTATTAATAGAGAATACAACTATGCTGTAACAACTAGATAGATGGCATTCATCCCAACTGAGTCAACCTGAATTGTAACAAGGAGCAGCAAATGTGTATTGAGTTAGTCAATCCAGAAGTCAAATTTAGTTTTAAGACTCCTTTAATGGATAATGGCAGCAAATGTTTCCTCAATAAATACTATGGTATCTGGTATTAAATTTGAGGAGGTTACTGATAGATCCAGCTTTAAGCTGGCTATAAGGATCTTTAAAGAAATTTAGTTTACATTCCTTGTTCCCAAAAGAAGCAAAAAAGAGATGTATTCTCCTTTAGTGTTTCACAAAGTGAACACAAACATCCCTACTTGAGCAATGGCATTAGAAGGGATGCCATCAACATAAAATGGGCCAACACAGAGAACCATGTACATATATAGTCTTACCATATTAATAAGTAATGGTAAAGACAACTGAATCTATCCAAAGTTTTGATATGGCATGTGTTTAGCATCCAAAAAACTGGAAGGACCTCACACCATTGTCACTCACACGCACAATCAAGCTCTAGACACCTTTCATCATACATGATGCCCCTGATAAAAGGGGCCAAGGTAAGCAATCCAAAACAAGTAAATTTTTTAAAGGTTGATAAGTGCAACTCAATATCTATTCCTTTAAGTTATATTTTAAACAATATTCAGTGCCCCCACCCAAAAATATATATTGTATATTTATATATTTATATATATTTATATATGTATATATGTATATAGTCTTAGACTATAAGAGTGAAAATGCTTTATAAAAGTCAATGAGAGAGCTCTACAGCTTAAGGAGACAGCCACTGCTTTTTTTTTTTTTTTTGCTCACTTCTATCTAGCCCTGACCACTCAGTCCTGCAAGCAAGAGGATTTGAAGGCTTGAAGCCAGAATCAGAATCAGATGCCAGGTCAGAGGTTAGCTAAGAGGTAGCCTCCTACTACTTCTTTTCTTAAGAAATCAGAGAAGAGGAAGGGGAGGAGCTAGGGACAATGCTGTGAAGATCAAGCAAGGGCGCCTTTTAAGGGGTGGGCTGGCGGGAAGCGTGTAGGAAGAGCCCACAAAATGGGTTTTACTCCCCCTCCTCTTTGATGCGCTGCTGCTTATTGCGACGAGCATCCATGTCGAAGTTGAAGTCATTCCACTCGTCACGCGGTGGGAAGGAGATGGTCTGGCGGAGGGTAAAACGCACGGCATCAATCACACGCTCGCCACGGGTCTCACTGGAGCCCACGCTGACTGTAGAGGCACCACTTGGGGTCCGCAGAAGATGGGGAGGAGAGGAGAAGTCGTGCAGCTGCCTGTGGTCCAGAATGCCCTTCCAGATGGCATGTCGGAATTGCTCAGGGATTTTTAGACTTGCCAGATCCTGCGCCACAGGGAGGTCCAAGAAAAATGAGAATAGATGCAAACTGACATTTATTCCATACCATTTTACCATCCTTATTTAATTGAACTGAATTTACTGATCTGTAACCTAGAAAATAAAATATCTTTCTGATGGTTTCATGTATGTAGCTAAGCACAAAGGCACAGACTTGGCTTATGGATAACAATTCACTTATTCTCTGTTAACCTTAGTTTCTTCATTGGTAAATAGAGGAGTTAGCAGTAGAATGAGAGGGCAAAAATTCTAAAAGAGAGATATCATGTACCTTCTGACTTCCTGTCTGCTCGGCTCTAGTAATTAGAAGAAAGATGTTAATGGGATGTCACTACAACTGGGGAGTAGATGAGAAGAAAAGATTACTGATGGAGATTGAGCACTTTCCATGTGCCAGGCACTGAAGTAACTATTTTATATTCATGATCTCATTGAATCCTGTTTAGTGGTAAATATTCTTACACCTTTTTATAGATAGAAAACCTGAAGATCCGTGAGGATGACAAGTCTACCGTTATACATCTAGGTAAATAAACTGTAGGCTCAGGATAGTTCCTCAACCTAAAATTGACCTATTGGTCAAAGGGTCTCTTGATGTTTGGATAAAACAGGGTATCAAGATACAGCAAAATTGTGTCCATGTTCTACAGATGTGGGTAGAGTCATTTCAAATCGTGTCAGTCTTAGGTAAAAGCTCTGGTCTCAGTTTCTTCATTGGTAAAACAGGGTATGATTAATTGCTATTTTTAGGTATCCATATATTGTGGACTTAGGCAACTATTATAAAAGTATTATATAAATTACTAAGCACTCTATAAAATGTTAACCATTTACATTGTTATTATATTAACTCAACTTTGTACCTCACAGAAGATACTAATGAAGACCATTATTTTAATCACATTCCTCTTCTAGGAAATGATGCCAAATAACTTGATTGGTGCTAAAAGAAAAGCTGAAAAAGAGGTAATTATTTCCAGAAATGAGCAGGGAGAAGCTGAGGCAAGGATGAGAAAATTCTATAGGTTTTCAACATTTGCCAAATCAGAAATTTGCAACATAGTGTTACATCTTCCTATGATGTGAATTTTCAGGCCATTAGAAGTACTCCAACTTCCTACTACAGCAGAGGAACAGTGTAATGAAGAGAATCCACAAATAGATAAGCTAGTATGCTCATTATGCTTCTTGTACTTTTTATGCTTCTTAAGCTCTCAATTAGCCCGAAGCTCCTTGTAAACTAGACTCCATCAACTAGTCAACACCAGCAGAGATGGACTTGCACAGAACATCTGCAGATCAAGTGGAGCCTCCTGCCATACTCCTCAGTGGGGGCAAATGAGCAAGTGATAAGCATGTATTGAAAAATATAGGAAAGGGCAGATTCCCCGTTTCCTCAAGGAGGGCTCTACTACAGAAGACTCTCAAATATAGGGCAGCTCTGTTGAGTGGGTGGAAGCTGGTATAAAGTGATGCAAATCCTGTTGGAAGGTACTTTTAAAGTTCTCTCTATAGTTTTCATTTATATTCTTTTGGGCAGCATCCAGGGGTGATTTATGGGATGACTAGGGGTAGGTGGAAAGGCAGCATAGCAGGTACTTGTCACCATGGGGCTTGGGCTCTCATGCTACAGGGACATATCTAGCATCGGTGCTCAAGGAGTGGGTAAAGAGAGGTCCCAACTGCAGAAGCAGGGGCAGAGGCAGAGACTGTCTTCACCCAACAGTGCAAAGTGCTCTCCAGAAGCTAGAAGAAAGGACAGAGAACCCCAAAGAGAGCAGCATGAAGAGCAGCCTGGAAGAAAAATCAGATTGCTGGGACCAGAATACCAGCTTCAGAGTGAGCAGTAATTCAGGAAATGAGGCAGGCAGCCAGAGAAAGTCCCCTCACCTCCAGATTCTTTCAAAAGCCAAATCAAAGTAAAGAAAGATTTTGAACTCAATTGGATTAGCTGAGACCCAGAGAAACAAGAGGATAATCCTAAATTCTTGTTGCTACTAAAAAGCATGTCTAGGATTTGAACCCATGACCAGTAATCATTCTCAATGATCAGGGATGGCTGGGCCTATTCAGATGAATGGATGAATGAAGTAACTTAGTTTGAATTGAGAGGAATGAATCTTCCTTAAGTCCTACTTTAAGGAGAGTGAGGAAAGGCCAGTTAATAGACTGAGGCTTACGCCCCTGGCTCTGTTCCTGGTACAGTCATCACTCACTGTTCTATCATCTCTCCACGCCATGATTTTAAGTAAGAATAACATGGCCCACTTTCTACTCTCCTCCCTGGGGACTTGTAGAGATTAATAAGAACATTTGAAAAGTTCTCTGAATTCTTCAGATTAAATTTATTTCCCCCCCCCCTTGTTTAACATTTTTAAAGCAAATGTTGCTATGTCGCAAAGGAAAGCGAATATAATCTTCCTGCCAAAGTCTCCTAAGTGCTGGGATTTACAGGTATGTACCATGACATCTGGCTGGAGATGATCTCTTGATGGTGGAAATGATCTCTTTGCTCCTACTTTGAATATAGTATGGGCACAATAGCCAACTGTTGGCGGATCAGACAAGCTGAAGAAGATTGAGTGCTGAGTTTTAATATGTCTAGGTGGAGATGGAGGCCTAGGAATCTTTTTAAATTTTTTTTTTTTAGTTGTATATGGACTCAATGCCTTTACTTGTTTTTATGTGGTGCTAGGATCGAACCCAGTGCCTCACACTTGCGAAGCAAGTGCTCTACCACTGAGCTACAATTTCAGCCCAAGGCCTGGGAATGTTCCTACTGTGATTAGGGGTTCTTTCAGAATTGAAGATTAGGGGCATGGATAAAACAAAATTTAAAACTACCAAGTATTGAACTACAAGGCATGTGTCACCAGAGGGAGAAAGTGAAGAAATAAAACTCAAGAGAAAAGTCTAACAGTTACTTACATCCATGGAGTAATGCTCAATCTGATAGATGGTGGTCAGCCCCTGGGTCGTGAAATAGTCCAGACATGATGAACAGCCCAACCTTGCTAAGAAACTGCAGAGGGAGGAGGGAAGAGGAAGGAGGAAACAGAAAAAGAGAGTTCACCCCAACTGCATTGGCGAGATAAAGGAAAACCCAACATGTTGCCCTTGGATGTCCTACATAAGAGACTAGGGGAAGATAAAATATATGTGGGCCTCAGATTGGAGGTTCAGGAATTATAACTTGGGTTTTGTGTCTACAGAAAATAAAACCAACTATGTGGATTGCACAGATCAAAGTTTTCAAATGGTGATCTGTGGTATTCCAGGGTTCTAAATGTGTTAGGAGCCATTGCAGGGGGTGAAAGGAAGAAGTCTAGTGGTCAGGTTCCCAGCCCTCTTGCCTCCTGGCTCTTCACTTCAAAATGAGTACCTCCACAGTAATTGTTTTATACTTGGATTTCTGAGAATGGTTCATATGAAAAACATAAAGAAATTGTAGGCCACAATTTTAGAAAATCATTAACACTTTAGGATTTACATCTTCCACAAAATACCAATCCTTCCCTTTGTGATGCTGAGAGTTATGGTGCCACCATCATCACAGAGCCAATGTCTGGGTGAAATGAGCCTTGCATTTTGCCATCTCTGATTAACACTTCATGGAGACTAACACGTATCATTCTAGCAGCCACAAGAAAGAACCATTCTGCACAAGAAGCAGAGGCAGGAGTCAAGTACTGGCAGGAAATTTAGGAGCTGACTCTCGCCTCTGTGAGAAACAGATCTTTCAGGCTTCATGCATTTCTATTTTCTGCCATTTGCACTCCCCTTGCCGTGTTCTGTATGCAGAGTGGGAGAGGTGATCTGCTTCTTAACTCTGTCATTTTGGTTGACATTTAATTTTCTTATGGACATTCAACTCCAGAACAACAGTTCAGTGGTATCTGAGAGATATGAGGCCTAGAGAGCAGGAAAGGGAGCAAGATAGCAAGTACTGCCCTTTTTGGGAAACCCAGCCCTGAGCACCAATTTGGAGTCAACTAACAATCTACAAACGTGAGGGAGGGGAAGGGAGTAAGTGAAGATGAGAGAACAGGAATGAACCTGTATGCATAGAAATACACACATTCACTTTCTCCCAGGCTGACTAGAGTAGCTCTCCTTGACTGAACTTTGCTGACCACTCCACAGATCAGAGAATAGTGGCTGAACTCAGCCACTGGGCTGTTTCCTTGCTTTTCAAAGTTTGTTTTTTTTTTTTTTTAATCAACTTTGATAGTGTCCACCCTCCACCCCCAGCGATGCTGAGGACAGGTCCCCAGGAGCACATGCTGTGGACTCACCTGACAATGCTGCAATCTGTGGGATACGGAGGTGGGGGGGTGCAGTGGGAGGTGGATGGCATGGACAGTGGGGGAGGGAGGGCCTGGGTGGGGCTGAGTCCATTCATGTCTCCAGCCATTGGCATGTGGGTGCTCATCATAGGAACTGAACAGAAGCAGGAGGAACAGAGAGGGTTACTGCTGTTATCATATACCAGCACCCCAGTGGTCCATCTTGCCTGGTTTAATGTTACCAAGGGCCTAAACTACCAGTCTTGTTTTTATTTCTCATCTCTCACTACACTCATTCAAGTAAATTATATCTAGTCAAACAGAATAATCACCAGACTCCAAACTAATTACACACTTCTTGATCTGTCTTCTCCTAGGACAATTTCTTCCCATCCCTTTCTCTGCTCCAAATTCTCTGCCAAATGGCTCATTTCTCTGAATGTGAACAGATTCCTCCTTGTATTGGCCTTAATGGGCTATATTTCTCTCTCCCTCAATTGACGAATCTCCTCAAGCAGAGAAATCAGATCTTATACATGTTTAGCTCTCCATAGACCCTAGCACAGTGCCTGGCACAGTAAGATGCTCAATAAACTTAAGTTAACAAATGAACAAACATGTGAATAAGAGAGAGACCTTTGGGACATTCATTTGTGAACAGAAGGACTTATTTAAATATTTGTAAGAAAGCAAATTCCTAAAAAGGAAGGAAATAATTAAAGATTCTAACTATTTTCTGATGATCTGTCAGCCTTCTATACAGGAATATTACCAATACTTGCTGATATTTTACTTAGCCATGAACTGATAGGGAATATTTAATATTTGTAAAACACAAATAATGATATTTGTGAAACAAATATTACTTTCAGACCCCCCAAAGAGCAAAAATACTATATCTATAAAAAGATAAGTGTAATTTGTTTCCTTAAGTGAACAGAAGTGTACCCAAGGGGAAAGGTCACTAACTAGCTAACTACTAGCACATGACCCTATTGCATCTCATTCTGTTTTCCCCCTGATTTTCCTAAATACATCAGAGGATAACTATGAACTATAAATAAGAAAAAGCAGGCAAAATGAAAGTTGTACAAATGTAAATCATCATTCCCAAACCCACTGTTTTATCTTTCCAAGAAATAAGTTGGGATTGTCATAAGATGTAAAATAAATTAGGAAATGAATGCTTCCTATTCTCTTTTGCTGTCACAGCAGTAGGTCAGGTTTTGACTCATGCAGTTATCACTAGTGGGTGAGCAGTCTGGCTCTAAAGTCTGTGTTGCTGTTCTAGATAATCACACCACACTCACCTCTCTCTCACTAAATACGAACAGGGGCCATGATGACCACATCTGGTCACAATCCAAGCCTCAGCATTTTTTTTTCTGTTTTCATTCCCCCCAGAAAATCCATTATTTAAGGCAACACTGAAATGCAAGTTTAAAGCCTCCATCCAAATAATTAGGGATTTCAAAGAATAATGTGAAGTGTTTTTTTGTTTTTTTGTTTGGTAGAGTAAGGATTATAGGGTACTTTTGCAATGTTTGGTCTTCTGCATCTCTGAAGATATTATGTATCCTTCTGTATTTTCACTATCATTTTTTCTTTCAAGTCTGTGTATCCATTTTATTATATTTAGTTCTACTGGGCAAGATAATTATAGCAAAGCTATATGCCAATCATTATCCAATTAGAGCCAATGTCTCATTGCCTTTTATATTTATACTTAATCAATATATGAATTTACATGTGAATAAAGAAAAGTCAGAGCCTTTTGTAGATCAGCTTCCTACTGACTGTTTTGGGGATGCAGTTGATGAGTTGGGAAGGCTGATTATCAGGATACAGACTTATAAAATGTTAAATGTGCAGAGTGATATTTTTATGGATGGAAAGATGAACATTAGCATAGAGAAGTGATTTGTTCATAATTTTATAATAAGAATCCAGACCAGAATCCCTTTCTTTACATTTTAAGTCTACCATATCATGCTATTTCCCACATACTGGACACATTCAAGCTCAAAGATGGCAGGAAGATGGATTTCCATCCATGTTGGCAGGAAGTACACTGAATCCCTCATAGAGATCCTCATCCCTACTGAAGGATCAGCCTCCTGCATCTCTACCAGTGTGTTATGTAATGAAATATATATATATATATCTCCAAGTGAGAGGTGATTCTGCAGAAAAGTCATGTTACTCAACTTTGGTCTGATCTGTCCCACTGTGCCTCTGGCTTGGCTTAGGAGAAAGCCTCTTCCCCAACCAGAGCAGTCTTCCCCTGTACTAGCCCTTTGGTCCTTCAGCTACAGCTACAGAAGATGCTTACTGTTGGCTCCCATGCCATCCGGAATGGTGGTGGGGGTGAGGGCGTTGCGCTGCTGGGGATTGATCAGCTGGCTCACAGAAGGCAGCTTGTTCATGCTGTTCATTTTGTTCAGAGGTGGGGAGCTGTTACCATATGAAGACTGAGACTGCATCGAGGTCCTAGGAACACAAACGTGGGAACCATGGTCAGCATGGGACTGGTCATTTCCAACAGGTCTTAGATTAAAACACGGCTGCAAACCATATGCTTGCAAATTGTTCTCCCAAGACTGAAGTTATTTGCGTTTCCAGAAGAGAATATTTCCAAGACAAGGGAAGGAATGCAAAGCTCCCACCAATTTATGTTTTCCCTGAATGTGGAGGGTATAAAGTGTAATATCTTTATGAAGTATCTCCTTTGTGAGAGGGAAAATAACAGCATCCTCCTTTTGCCTTTAGTATTTCCTCCATTCTCCTTCTCTTTCTGTCTTCAACTCAAACAAGTTTGAAAAATAGTAAGGAAAAAGAATTCAGAAAAGATACAAAGGCTGATGAAAGACATGGAGATGCAAAGCTCAGATTGTAGCTCAGGCACTCCATCTGTAGCTTCGTAGGCCTATTGGGATATACAGAATATAACTGCAAAGCCAATCAAATAGGACATTTGGAAGCACATCCCACCAGCATACTCAGGCCCTAGGTTGGAAGCATGCTTTCTCAGCTGAGAGGTTCATGGGCCATGTGAGGACCTGCTGCAATGCCAACAGCCTTTCTAGGCAGGAGGTATAGAATGAGGATCAGATAATCCAAATTTTAGCCCCCTTCAGATACATTAGGAAGCTATAGTCCCTATGCAAGCTACTAATTAACAACCTAGACTTTGTTTCTTTAACAGAAAACTATAAATTACAATCACATGTGTGTACCCATGCTAACATCTAATGTCATTAGATGTTAAAGCTTTGAAAGCTAAAGAGAAACGGGCTTCATTTCTGAGATGCTCATAAAATAGTAGTTTCATGGGGAAAATAATCCTCCTACCATGGAAAGCTATGAAAAGAACTGAAAAAGAAGAGAAAAACAGTTTTTTTGGATCACAGCAGTTATAGCAAGTAATTATTTTGACCATACAATAAATTTTGACTTAAAGCATATTTCTAACCTGTAGTTGGAAAAATTCCCCTTTAACATTCCTCAAACAATATGTTTTATTTGGTTCCTATTTTCCTCCTTCTTGCATTACCCATATTTATATTAAAGGACAAATTTTAAAAAATATCTCTGAGGTGTATTGCATAAATATGTGATACAAAATTTAGAGGCTTTGTAAATGAAACCAGGTTTCAAACAAGCAGAGCACAATGTTTGAAAAAAATGTATAAAATGACTCTAAGCACTTGAGTGTTATAGGGGGTGGTAGTCTTTGAAAATTCCATCATGTGTCCTCTACAATTATGTGTAACCAGGAAAGCCCCCATACCCTATTGCTGAAGAGCCACAGCCAGGGTAATGTAAACAATACGCTATACATTCACTTGCATTAAATTAGCATTCTCATGAAAAATTAACAAATCCACTACATTTTACAATCACTGACTTTAAGGTAGGAGGACACTAATTTTTTTCTTTAGCTTTTCTCCTATACCCACAATTATAGGTCCAAATTGTATAAACAGGTCTTGATGTAATAAGTCCTCTTAATTCATACTACTTCAGATTGCTCTCTTTCATACACGTTCTCAATGACTATGACAACAACCCTGTGGGCACACATCACATATGGCAGGGCAGGGATGGGCAGAAATTATTATTACTTTTTAACAGAGTAAAGCAAGTGTGAGGATTTAAGAGGAAAAAAATGTGGCAAAGTTGCACATTGGAATGGATGGGTTACAGGTAAAGTAGGTCTCTTGGCATCTTGTTCAAGAGCTTTTGTTTGTTTTCATTCTATGACACCTCCCTGAGAAGTATGGGCAATAGGTTACAGGATCAAGAAATGGGTTACGTGGTAAGAGAAATGTGGGAGACTAACATAGACAGGGACCAAAGCAGGTAATAAACAGAGCCACTCCAGCTGCCACCAAGTACTTCCTAATCCACTCATGCCTGTGCAGGAGCCTGGCAGAAGAACCAGCACATTTAAACCTATGCAAGAACTTCTGTAAGTCCACACTAAAGTATAGAAAAGCACAGGGCAGGGAAATGAAGAGATCTTTTGCCAGTTGCTTCTTCACTGTCTTTGCTCACTATAAAGTACCTAAGATGTTAGGTGACCCATTTTTCCAGATGCAGGTTGGCCCTCTCTAACCAAAAGAGACCTCCTTCTGTCTCCCCTTCTCCAAAATATTCAAGAACTTAAGTACAAAAAGAACTTACAGAAACCTTGTTTGAACCACCATTAGGAAAATAAAAGTATATTTATAAGATTTGCATTCACCCTGTAGTAAATGCCACTTTCTACATCCTGTTACAAATCCCTCTCCCTCGTTTTCATTATTTTTTAGTATTTTATTAGTTCATTTGTGATTTATTGTCATAATCTACCTAATTTGACAAAGGTAGATCAGAAACCACAGGTGAAAAGTAAGGAAGGTGGATTTTGGAGTCTGTGGAAATATCTAGGTCACCTGGATCTGACACAGGTGAATTGACTTTGGAGGTTACACAAGTGTCTCCCAAGTTGCATTTTCTTAATCTTTAGAAGAGGCATGAGACTCACTCTGGAAGGTTCACTATTAAGATTGAAGGAGGTCAGGTAAGGTGTGTAGTGATTTGTTGGCACTCAAGGAACACTGGTTCTTTTCACTCTAAGAAGTGAAAACTCACTTTAACCCTAAATGGTGAACCCTGTAACAATGGAAGGGAACAACTTAGGAATTAATAGAACTGGCCAGAGGTCACAGAGAATTTTTTCATTGAACAAATTCAGAAACCAGGGTGAGCAAATGATTGAGGGAACTTCTGAATGCATTCCCTATAACGTATAAGTGAGCTTTAAAACCACAGACCATCAGGATAATCTGTTTATTAACAAACTCACAGTGTCCAAAATAGAAGGATCTCCTTAATAACCACTGTACACTCAGGAAAAAGGAGGGAGTCTGAATAAATTCATGGTTAATTTACAGGGCATGAAAGAACAACCATATTTTTTCCACTATAAATATGATGTCATGGTCCTTGCCAAATAGTCCCCCAAATTTGTGGAAAAATTAAAGAGAAAGAAAAGCCTTTGAGAAAATAGGACCTGTGCAGTGTTGGTTTTCTCATGTCTACTTCACTGTGTTCCCATCGTTTCAACCAAAAGCAAAAAATAAAATAAAGTGAGAACATAGCTCTGTCAGAAAAAATAACATGGTTTAGGCCTGACATTGTTTTCTCTGGAGTCTCACTAAATATTTCTAAGAACTCAGTGTAATGGAGATATTGAAATGTATATCTCATATATGTCTAGTTTTGAGGAAAAATCCTAGTGAAGCCTCACCCCAGTTCTTTACTCTAACAACATCAGCTTCTGTGCTAAGAATAAAATTCAGAATTTCAGAACTTTTGGTTTTCCATCACTCAGGATTAGAAATCATATTTCCTCATTCCAACTCTAGTGATTGTCTATGTGGTGAATGTCAAAACTCCTGATAAGCCACAGCTACATTCTTTTAACTTTCAAAAAGAAGCCGAGAATTACACAAGCTTTTTTTCTTTTGACTTTCCATTACTAATGGGGAAAAAAAAAAGCATCTCTGTAGAACAGTTTGATGATACCTTGGGGAAAATTTATTTTTTTCTAAACTATTTCTTATGAGAAGGGAGGGAAATAACAAATGTTGAGAAGAATACCCCATATAACTTGAGGAAGATATTGGGGAGATATGCCCTCAGAAAAGGAATGGGACCTCTCTACATTTGCCCCAGTACTGTCCTGCCCGTGACCCTTCTAACCCAGCAATCCCTCTTGTACCGACAAGTGCAAAATTGGTCAATGTTTCTTTCAAATATGTTTCATGGTTTTAAATATGTGCATTTATATAAATTGACTAAAAACATATCAAAAACTTACATAAAATTGAAAGAAAAAGCAAATGTTAATAAAGGCAAACATACTTACCAATCTTTTAAGGGATTTGTGAATTGAAGTTATAAGACAAACTGAAAACTCTTTGCAAATGTAACAAGACCATCTGCTTTTACTAACATACTTTTATCTCAAATATAAAGCTATAATTTCTCAAGAATTTATCTAATCTACTAGATTAGTTTCATTTAGAACAACTTCTTTTGTAGTTTTAAAAGCAATTACTCAAAGCAAAGACAATAGGTCCTATAACAGATTTCTGGCCAAATATTTACTAATGCTTATGTCATGCTGGGTCTTAATTTAAATTCATTTTAGAAAATTTTCCAATGGAAGACAATTTGAGGCTTGTTCAGAGATGTCAATAAAAAATACTGTGGACCCACCAGAATGAAATTAAACACTTAGAAGACCAAAATATTTTTAAGCTACTTTAGACATTATAATTAATTTTTCAGGTTGATGACTTTGATACAGCATACCTTAAATAAAAACACCAAATATATATGCAAGAATTATAGGCAGGACCAAAGTGATTATTCTATTACACTCATTCTTTAGCCCTAACTCATGGTACTTCAAGCATTTATGTATTCTAGTATCTAAGGGAAAAAAGTCAAGAGAGACAGAAACAAAAACTGTAAGATAAACCAAGATGCAAAAGTTTATTGAAAATTAAAATCACACATCCATAAAGCAACAACCTCAATAACAAGAAATCATTGTCTTGGTGACAGACTGAAGTGCTAGTGACCTGTGGGAAGATGGGGGAGGGTGGGTAAAGCCTTTACACTATATCTTAATATGGAAAGAAACAAATTCTCAACTCTTTGAGTCAAAAAACAAATAATGAAAGCAAAGAAAATCATCTATTTTTTTCTCTGTAACGTATAGACCAGAAATATTGATTTTAACATGTCTGCTTGGACATCTGTTAACCAAAACATCTCTCTCCTGGATAAATGACACTGAGCATAGTCAGTAACCTGGCTGATTTTATGGTGGGTAGGATTGAGAACCAGGAGCCCCAGTTAAATAAATGAATCTTAGATTTGGTAAGAGGACTCTGAATTCCTTTTTGGACATGGTGTAATGGTAAACAAGTACTTGGGGCAATATTTCTGGGTGGCTTTACCTTCCTATTAAAACCAACCACAAAGCTAGTTTACCTGCCTTGGGGTCTAAACAACAATTCAGGGGTTAAGTCTTTAGGGTTTCGTATGCAAACAACACTATCATATCAGATGGTGACCTATGGTGCAGAGAAAACTCTGACAGAGCACTGAAGAACTT
Source organism: Ictidomys tridecemlineatus (assembly GCF_052094955.1). NCBI lineage: Eukaryota > Metazoa > Chordata > Mammalia > Rodentia > Sciuridae > Ictidomys > Ictidomys tridecemlineatus. Next base: position 134,611,719 of record NC_135479.1, on the reverse strand, counting down.
TCTACCTGTACATGAGGAGAGGATACTAAAAATGCAAATTCTCAAAAAGAGGAAAAGAGCACCCACGTTGCCCTCAACATAGGCTACTTAAGGTGATCATCACCTCTCTGCCCAGCAGTGCATGTGGTGCCCTAAATTGTTACTATTTGCAATATAACTGCATGACCAGCATTAAAAGGGCCTGACTGAGTCCCTCAGCCGCCGATGCATTACCTATGTACAGACAATAACAATTTTTGTCTCCTTTTCTTAAAAAGACATCTTAAGTTTGAGACCTGCTCAAAAGCTTCATTATGAGTTTGAGAAACACAAGGGAAGGGAAAAGAAAAGGGTTCCAATAAACATCCTAATGGCCCCTCTTCGGCTTAACCCCTCCCTCCCAGGAAACAACAGAAATCTCACGGACATACACAGTGGTTCCTGTCTGACCAATGTCAGATCTAAGGATACAAAATCTGCAGAAAGCGTCCTTTCTTTAAAGTTTTGAGTCCCTTCAAAAGATTTTCTCACTAGTGGCTGTGTGCCTTTGAGCAGTTGAGTCTCTAAGCCAAAGTGTCTTCAAGTTCTGTTTCCAAAGGCTGGATACAAACACATATACACACATGGAAACCCAACAAACACACACTTGAAATACAGAGACACAGCTCTATGGGTACACTGATCGGTTTGGGGGGTTGGAATGTCTAAAGAAGACGTCAGATTGTTTCGGAGTTTCTCTCCGGGGCTCCACAAGTTCATTCCTGAGGCAGGCTGAAAGGAGACTGCGGAGAGGAACCAGAGAAAAGAAAAGATGAAGGCTTAAAACTTCACATATCCAAATCGAATGAATGCAGAAACACTTTCCTCACACCTTCATGATCATAGTACAGACAGGATAGAATGCCTGCAAAGGGATTTTTGTTCCTTCCTAATTTTCCTCCTTTATATTATCCAGAAATTTCTCCTTTTCAAGAATTTTATGAAGAAGAAATGAGGTAGGGCTGTAGTAGGTAGCCACGTGTAAAAGTCTGAATCATCTGTGGAACTTATTAAAAAAAAAAAAAAACTGGATTTCTCAGATCACTTCTGAGACCAGGTTGGGGCCCAGGCATATTATTTTTAACAGGTTCCAAATGGGGATTCATTTGAGAGTTCTGGATACAGGGTAGCTCACAGTGCTTCATACAATGCTTGGCATAAGGGTTACTGGACTCAGCTAATTGAAAAAGGGAGTGCAAAAACAAGAATAAACTTTAAGCTTTCACAAAATGTCATCTGCCCAATTATTATACTTCATTACTGTTCATGTCTAGCCAAACGATGAAGTATGAAGAAATGTGATCTTATCTCAGTATGGGGGTTGTGTCGTCATGCGTTTGTGAACTATTAATGAGAATTTTGTATGGTGCCCAGATTGAGATGGATAAATACCTTAATCCTTTCAGTCACAAACTTGGCCTATAAATGCATATATCAAATTCATGACAGTAACTTTTGCATAATTAAGAAATCAATTGTGCCACAAGGATGCCAGGAACAAGCCCTTTTATTTTGCTAAAGGTTGTGCAACTCCATGAACTGTTCGGGAACTATTTCCCAGACTGGCTTTTTGAATCCTACTTGTTTACTCCTTTCAGATGAACAAAGCCATTTTTACTTGGTTAGCACTGAGAACTAGTAAACCATCAAAAACCGGTACTATCTCAACAAAATCTGCCCAAATACAAATTGGTGTGGAAGCAACTTATTGCCAACTAAAGAACCAGAGCTTTGACTCCTTGTTTGGATATTAAGGTTTGGTGCTTCTCTCTCAGCAAACAGCATGGGATAGCAAGGGATAGCATGGGATAGCAAGCAACAATCAAGGTGGTGTGCAATCATGATAAGAGATTATAGACCATAGGAGTTTCAACCTTAAGACCTAGAACTGAGACCATCCTAGGATGAGATGTGCAATGCAGAGAAGCGATGTAATCTGCATTTCATTAATCTTTGAGTTTTTTCTTTACAACCCATTCAGAGCTAATAAACCTCAGCCTTGAAAGCGTAGTTATGAAGTTAAAAAGTAACACTGCGTATTCTGTAAAATCCTGTGCATTTTCACGACAGCTATCAGGTTGAACCATGTGAAACTGCCAATATTTATGGTTTTTTTTTTCATCTATAAGGATAGCAATTTCAAACAAATATTCTGTGAATGTGGGGGATGTCTAGCCAAATTTAGAAACATAACACTAATAACTTCTATGTATTTACATATTTATGTCTTTGGTTTTCACTCATGTTAATAGCCTTTAAAATATTGCTTACTTCTCACAACATGAATACATGGAGCTGTAGAAAAAAATATTAGTACTCTTGAAGATAACCATAGACAAATGAGCTTAAAGAGATACACCTTTAAATCAAAACCGCAAGAATAAAATATCAACTGACATATAACAGAGACTCCAAAATGGGAATTAATACTTGCTTTAGTTATAGTATTACAACTCACTGAACTAGTGAAACAGACCAAACCATTATAAAGAGTTCTATGTTCTAAATTTGATTCTGTCTTATCTATATTATGAATTGGCTATGAAATCACAAATGTAGTTTGTTGGGCCTCAGTTTTCCTACTTGTGCTGCAAGGGGCTGGAACTGGGCTCTGGCCAATCCTGCTCTGTTGCAATATACTCTGACTTATGTTACTAACGAGGCACCATCATTGAGTGACCCCTAGAGAGGAGGAAACTCAAAGTGCACCTCAGGATGTCTCAGATTTGTATTTAGATTTAAATGGAATTCATCCCATAGAAACTAGAAAAGAAATTTTCCAGAGGAAAGCAAGAGTTAGGCTAAGCAAAGCTCTAACAGTCACGTTGGCCTGAGAACAGTCGAAGCTAAGAAGGAAGGTCAGCTACAGAAAAGAATAAAAAATAAATAGCATGAGTCTGAGATATAAAAGTCAAAAGACTGCCGAATAGGTGTCAAGCAGCTTGTGAACTGTTTTGCCTATGAGTGAATGCCCCTTAGAAATACAAAGACAAGGAGTCTAGCATAAAAATGGGCTCCAATTTGTCCTCTCAC